>NC_064628.1:292233831-292543376 GCF_023864275.1 Schistocerca cancellata | reverse complement strand
CGTAGATATCAGAACAAGCCGCACTTCTGAATGAAGGTCTTAGTTCTCAATTTGTAAGCCTGTTAACAAGGACAGCTCTGACAATCTGCGGCACGGATTTGATTAAGTTGAAAACTGAGCGTATTTCCGCTCATAATTAGGGGACACCCCTGTCCAGGAAACGGAAGTGTTCGCGGCGAGCTTGGGGGACGAGTGAATCACGAAGTTGCGCGAGCTGCGGCTTGTATAGCTACTGCCAGCGTGTCGCCTTTCTTGCCCATTGTTCATTGTGCGGCGACAGGCGGCACGACCACCTCTGGAAAGCGGAGTAGTCGTGAGTCAAAGACTGTACGCCGGCGGCCTGTATGCATCACACCTTCTCCACAATGGCGCGATCTCTCGGCGGCCGAAATATGCCGCGGCGATGAGGTTTTGTAAGGAGTCCTTACACCGAAATTCGTCACCGCGGTACCATAGCGAAACGTCTACTGCAGTCGTAATCAGACTCTTCCGTTACACTCGTAAACAGCATTTTTCACCACAAGAACGCAACTGTGTTTAACGTATTTGTGGGTCCCGTATCCAGAAACGAAATGTTTCCGGTTATTGTGTCCAGTTTTCTGGGAACATGTTACCATCCATATATAGACATCCCTGCAAACACAGCGCTCAGGTTATTCTACCAGGGGCTATGTAACCGTTGGAAAACTATCGTAATATTTTCTAGAAATTCTCATACATAATACTCAGTTCAGATATCCATCTACAGAAAGCCATGGAGGTTTAGCAACATTCCTGTAATATGTGACATGGGTTGTTTCTTGAGTTGACACTGGGTCTAACTGGGTAACCTTCTTTGTGTATTTTTCGTTGGGGTTTTAACTTTGGTGCCTAAGGATTCATAATAGTTCTACATCCTTCTCACAGTTAGCAGAAATTGTGTTTTTTAGCTATGATTTGAATCTTCTGATATACTTTTGCGGGGTACTTAAGTATTTCTGTAATGCCATTTTCAGCAAAAGATTAATGTTATTCTTGTGTATTCTGATTCTTTCATCAAATAAGAAAATGTTTCCTTTGACTATCTCTCAGTAATTCATTGTCATTTACCTTTTGTTTGTGTCTTTCAGTGTTTCCCTGTCGTCTTGGTGGGCGTTATAACCTACTACTTGCTTGTTTAGTACAGTGGTTATAGCTTTCATAGGCTTCTGAACTTTTGGTTTTGCCTAACTTTGCTATATCTGCAGCATTTTTTTATTTCAACAATAATATCTTTCACAATTCTGCGTCTGAGTTAAAGCTGTATATTGTGTTTCGACGCTTTCTTTAGCAGCTTGTTTTCTCTGCCTGTGAATACGCTTTCAATCTGATCGCTAACTTTGTTGTAAAATTTATATGTTCGTATGGTGCTATTACTTTTTTCTAATTGTTAAGGTGTTTTTTTTCATTTGTTGAATTTATGGCACTGATTCGGAGTGGTCTACATACATTCGTTAACTACAGCATCCGTGACCTCATCTCAACTAGTTATCAAAATTTTGTTGTTTAAGAAATTAGCTAATCCTAAATATTGTTCATAAGTTTCCTGTTAAGTAGGTTCTTTCTAGTTATGAAGAGCTTTGACTTCAGACTCCAAACAGAACTACTCAGCTTTTTGTTCAGCTCTTCTGCCTGATGCAGAGATTCAAATGGCTCTAAGCACTATGGGACTTAACATCTGAGGTCATCAGTCCCCTAGATTTACAACTACTTAAGCCTAACTAACCTAACGACATCACACACATCCATGCCTGAGGCAGGATTCGAACCTGCAACCGTAGCGGTCGCGCGGTTCCCGACTGTAGCGCCTAGAACCCCTCGGCCACAGCAGATGCAGAGATTTTAATGCTGATTTCGATCTTGAGATGATTTAAACATACAACCCAGTTAAGGTATACACCGAAATAAACCAATTTTTCTGTACAAAATTAAATTTTAATACATAATCTCACTTCCACACCCAGAAAATCAACCTTAGCATACTTCAGATTTATTTACTGTACATGTAACTGTAGTGCATTTCGTGATAGCAGCATGTTATCGAAACGCATCATTGAACCTAAACTATCTTCTGTCAGCGCTACAGGTCAATAGATCAGAACTAATATTTCGTATTCACTTTCGCTGGCTTCTCCAACTCACATTTCAACCTAACCTAGACCTCGCACGACGCTACAGGTAAGTCTGTCTGCACAACGAACATTTCAAACAATAATATAGTCGCAAACCAAATATTTCTGTCTGTGTTTAGGACGTCACACGCAACAACGTTATATCAGGGGTCAAAGACGTATCGATAGGTTGAATTGAATAGTTATGTATAGCCATCATTGATTGTTTTTCTCAGCCGGAAATATAATCTTAGTGAACTGACCTCATGTGTTTTCTTCACACTTTTCTGAGTCTTCAGTCTTCTGACAGATTCGATGCAGCCTGCTACGAATTCATCTGCTGTGCTTAGCTTTTCATCGCAGAGTAGCACTTGGACCCTTCGTCGTCACTCTTTTCCACATTTGTTCGCTAAAATCTGGCAAGAATGCCCATCGGATGTGTGCCACCTCTAGGTACCTACCTACGTGAGCTCTAGGAATGGAGTTCCAACAAAACTTATTCAAAACATCCACCACAAAGGAGTGATTATCTCAATGAATGCCACGAGACATTTCCCAGACCAAGATTCTGCTTACGAAGTTTTAGGTTCTTCCGTATAAAGCCATTTAGTACAGTTCCGTTGGGAACAAATTCAGCCGTTAACAGCTACCGCAGCCTTAATACCACCGCCAACTTGTCGCAAGGAATGTCGTAACAGACGGTGGTTACGCACGCAGCGAGTGAAAGGAGGCTGGCGCGGGAAGTGTTTTGTGTTTTAAGAGTTCGAGTCTGGGGCCCGGCTCCGCTTCGGACAACCTGCGCAAGACAAACCGGTCCGCGCCGCGTCGTACAGCTATTTCGGGACACCCACCTGCTCACTACGGAACAACGCCTACGTCAAACGCTTTGCTTTCGTCATCGACTGGTGGCTGAGCAATATTAAGGACTATACAACAGTTCTGCCACTGTAGAGGCACAGCGGACGAACTTAAGCCTCTTTGGGCACCTGTGCTGCAAACTCTCATGGGCTGCATGGACTAAGCCATCTGTCCTATCCTCGCTTAACTTTTATGTGATTATTATCCATTTAGGTTGTACAGAAACCAGATGGCAGTTATAAAAGTCGAGGGGCATGAAAGGGAAGCAGTGGTTGGGAAGGGAGTGAGACAGGGTTGTAGCCTCTCCCCAATGTTATTCAATCTGTATATTGAGCAAGCAGTAAAGGAAACAAAAGAAAAATTTGGAGGAGGTATTAAAATCCAGGGAGATGAAATAAAAACTTTGAGGTTCGCCGATGACATTGTAATTCTGTCAGAGACAGCAAAGGACTTGGAAGAGCAGTTGAATGGAATGGACAGTGTCTTGAAAGGAGGATATAAGATGAACATCAACAAAAGCAAAACGAGGATAATGGAATGTAGTCGAATTAAGTCGGGTGATGCTGAGGGAATTAGATTAGGAAATGAGACACTTAAAGTAGTAAAGGAGTTTTGCTATTTGGGGAGCAAAATAACTGATGATGGTCGAAGTAGAGAGGATATAAAATGTAGACTGGCAATGGCAAGGAAAGCGTTCCTGAAGAAGAGAAATTTGTTAACATCGAGTATAGATTTGTCAGGAAGTCGTTTCTGAAAGTATTTGTATGGAGTGTAGCCATGTATGGAAGTGAAACATGGACCATAAATAGTTTGGACAAGAAGAGAATAGAAGCTTTCGAAATGTGGTGCTACAGAAGAATGTTGAAGATTAGATGGGTAGATCACGTAACTAATGAGGAGGTATTGATTAGAATTGGGGAGAAGAGAAGTTTGTGGCACAACGTGACTAGAAGAAGGGATCGGTTGGTAGGACATGTCCTGAGGCATCAAGGGATCACAAATTTAGCATTGGAGGGCAGCGTGGAGGGTAAAAATCGTAGAGGGAGACCAAGAGATGAATACACTAAGCAGATTCAGAAGGATGTAGGTTGCAGTAGGTACTGGGAGATGGAGCTTGCACAGGATAGATTAGCATGGAGAGCTGCATCAAACCAGTCTCAGGACTGAAGACTACAACAACAACAACAACATCCATTTAGGCAACGTGTTTGATTTATTTGGTTCGTGCTACTTTGTTGAAAACAAGTATAATGAGACAATCGCTGTATGAAAATACAGGAGGATATTACTGAAAGTAAAAACAGGAATTAGCCTTTGCTAATTACTAAATTCGTTAAAAGACAGCACCGTGTCTGAGTGTTCATGGAACCAGGAACGTGCACCTGCAGACCTGTGAACATGGCTATTGTCTTGCTGAAGGCCGGGTGTGTCCACAGTAGTACTCATTATCAAGATGAAGAGGATATGGACACGTTTGGTTACCGAAAATGTTGGAACGGACGACTTGGTTTAGGTTGACCATAACATGAATCAGAGCGCCGAAGTCATCGTAGTCGCCAAAACATCGCTAAAAACTCGCAGAACCCCTTCCATACACTGCTGGCTAGATTATTGTGCCATCGGCGCTCTCTGCGTATTCCCTCAACTGAAAAGCAACAGCTTTACGTGCTGCTGTGAGAAATGTCCTTCTGCGATATGACCGACTCCGAATGTTCACTGCATGCACATCCCTTCACAACGTTCAGACAGACGTGTAATTATTTACATCAGGAATTGCTGTCGGGTTTCAAGCTAAAAAAAATGTCGCGTGACTAGGGCCTCCCATCGGGTAGACCGTTCACCGGGTGCAAGTCTTTCGATCTGAAGCCACTTCGGCGACTTGCGCGTCGATAGGGATGAAATGATGATGATTAGGACAACACAACACCCAGTCCCTAAGCCGAGAAATCTTCGCTCCAATCGGGTATCGAACCCGGGCCCTGAAGATTGACATTCTGTCGCGCTGACCACTCAGCTAAAGGGGGCGGACGGGTTTCAAGCTGACCATCTTGGCAAGGAGCGACACTCGTCTCCCCTCGTTGTCGGATCGAATATTTTAACGATTAATGTTCTTACACGTTTGCCAGTGGTACACCATTCCTTGTAGATACGTTGAACAGTTCACGTTGGCGCACGAGCATATCGGCTAAGTCCATTGACGGTGTGGCCGTGGAAACAATGCTGATACAGTAGCTCCTTTCTGTCATTGTGTCGCCTCTCCATGACGATCCATCATGCTGCGCGATTCCACACAGCCGACTGTCACAGACATGAATGTCAGCGGTGGAGGGTCTCAGCTCTTCACCATCCAAAGCGTGCACTGTGCTCTTGTAAGACGGTGACGAAAATTGTATCCGATGAGTTCTTAACTTTGTTGACAATATTTTCACGTATTACGGGTAGAGATGCGCTCTAACAATACTACGGTTCTGTACTTTTGGTCCAGTACATAAACGATAACAGTAGTGTTGGTAGCATTCCCCAGGAAAGGAACAAATGAACGTGTAAGAGCGGAACTGGGAGCCGAATATTTCTCTTTGTATTTTGTTTTGCATATAATTGAACCGCACTTTATTCAGTGTTAGCCCATTTTGTACTTTTTCTTACATAATATAAATAGCATTTTACACCTAACAAAAAATTGCTGATCGTGTAACTTCTGCACTTTTATGTAACCAAAGGAATCACTTTTGATGCAAGTACATTTTACATGAACAAACATAAAATTCTATGTAACTATTATTGCTATTTTGTGCTCAACGGAACGTTCTTCAACATGATCACAGGTAAGAGGTCCCTATTATTATTGACAAATGAAATGACAATTTCAGAGACTTTACTGGTCTCATATAGATATGTTGAAGTGGCGAATGAAAATTTGTACCAAGGCCGGGAATCGAACTGGGGTCTCTTACTTACTAGGCAGTTTCGTTAGCCACTAAGCCACCTTGGCACAGCGGCTCTCTTTGTGTGTACGGGGGGAGCTTAAAACAGACTGGGGCGGCAGTGGGAGATGGAGGAGGGAGGTATGCCAGGGTAACCCGTGCAGCCGGGTGAACAAATGTAGTGTGTTTGTATGTTGGCAGCGCTGTAGACTGTTAATATCACTGACAGCGCTCTGCGCCCTCGGCAAGAGATTCTGTATTTGGACGAACTAGAAGCTAGAGACTGGATAAGGAAGTGTATGGACATGATAACCTTAGTGGACACTGTGTTAGTAGGACATGCTTTGTAAAGTGAGATGAAATGAAGTTTTTGTAAGAAAATACGCAAGGAAATGTACGAGGATGGAGGTATGGTTGCTAATGTTTGGGCAGTGGAATTATTGACAACTATGTAATTTTTGGAACTGGATGTCACATGAATCAGGTAAAATTTTCTAAATACATTATTTGCTCTTCAATAAAATCTCTCTCTTTGCTAACCATATGCCTCCTAGTAGTTAGAGTCTATAGTAGTTAGAATCTTTTTATTTATCTGGCTGTTTTTGGTACTTGCTGTAATTGCTGTAGTCCGTGATTTGAAGATTTGCTGTGAGGTACGTGACTTATGAAAAAGAATGAGTTTAGGCAATTAACAGTGTTGGAGGTAGTTTCATATTTCTTTAATTTCATATTTTTGGGTTTGTATTATTGCTAGGATTTCTTGCAATTCAGGGCCATTCTTTTGTGGTAATTATGGGAAATCATGTTGTCAATGTGTAGCAGTCAGATTGCTTCGGGCTTGTATATTGTGGGTAACGAATAGGATAAGTTTGAATTTTCTTTGTCAGGGAAAATTCTGAAGGTCAGTATTTTAAAAAAAATTGATTAAAGAGTTAGTTTCACTGTGCCAAGGTGGCTTAGTGGCTAACGCACATGCCTAGTAAGCAAGAGACCCAGTTTCGATTCCTGGTTTTAGTACAAAATTTTCACTCGTCGCTTCAGTCTGTATACATAAAATATTGTAGATAATGAGCTCTGAAAAGAGCTGTTTCTTCTATTGTGTTGATAGGTCATTGCCAGGAGATCCTATGGATAGTCTGGCTGCCTGTAATCACTGTTGCTCAATTAGCACCATTCAGGAGGCACGTGTAGGGTATTTGAAGGTTAAACCTACGGACGTGAGCAACGCTACGGTTGTGTGTCAATATGTACATATGTATATGTAATTTTATTTTATGTCTGTAGTAGCCATACGCTAAATAATAATAACAAATAAATAATTGGAGATAAATGCGAAAGTTGTTTATGGACAACAGAAACACGTTTTTATTAAAACTTGACGAAGTATCGAAGCGATCTTTATACATCCTCAGACTCTAGAAGAATCACCACTTCCGGTTTCTAAGGGAATCTACTACTCAACCACGACATTACTCCACTTGGCCGTTGTTAGAAACACTCGGTTACGTTGCAGTAGATAAGGACAGTAAGGACTATGGAAGACCTGTTGCACTGTCAATACTTTCAGGTCAGTTGCACGTATATTGTCAACTGCATTTACACACTGACTCACGATCAGCAAGCCCAACTGACCTCACTCCGACGTGCAGTAATTTTTTGGTCGACTAATGATAAGACGCTAATCGCTTATGTAAACAAAGCGATGGATATAAGGTAGATGCCGATAGGTATGCAACAGACGTAAGGCGAAGGTAACGCGGTTACGACCGGTTTGCGGTAGTTTTACAAGCCTACTAATGGGTGATTATAGGTGATACGTGTCTTTAGGATACAGCATGATTCTGTAATACAATTGCCTCTGACACTGAGTTCCAGTCGAAAGTCATTGCGGACTAAAATCAGATTTATGGACGTACTGCGAAAAAAATGCCTTTTTTCTTTACTGCCACAACGTTAGCTCCGAGTGTATTAAATGTGAAACACATCAGCTAAAATTGACTTCGTGGCTTCGAGGAATCCTGGAGTGCAGATCACTATTACTGACATTGACATTTTCGCGGATTGTTACAAATTCAAGTTTTATTAGAACGAGCTTAACACGCAACAGAATCATTAGTCCCAGTGGCAAGCGAACACAGCCTCTTACTGAGAGGAATCGCTGAAATTTGCTGGCTGTCGAATCTGAGCTGTAACAATGAGAAGAGCTATTACTCAAGAGAGACTAAAACTGAAGACTCCATGCGAGACCTATGTACGACGGTCCACCAATTATTTTACAATTATGTAGTAACGTGCACATTTTACTCGATTAAATACAATGTAATAGTGAAAAAATGAAGTCTGTTTTATACGGACGGTGGATCCCAATTCTGAGAAATTATTCCGTTTTGACATTTTGGACATTTTGATGTATCTTATACCGTTGCTTAGTCAAGAAATTTGTTATTAGCATATTCTATGTCTGTCTCTCTCTTCCTCCCCCCCCCCCCAATTAACCATGGACCTTGCCGTTGGTGGGGAGGCTTGTGTGCCTCAGCGATACAGACTGCGGTACCGTAGGTGCAACCACAACGGAGGGGTATCTGTTGAGAGGCCAGACAAACGTATGGTTCCTGAAGAGGGGCAGCAGCCTTTTCAGTAGTTGCAGGGGGCAACAGTCTGGATGATGACTCTTGTAACATCAACCAAAACAGCCTTGCTGTGCTGGTACTGCGAACGACTGAAAGCAAGGAGATACTACAGCTGTAATTTTTCCCGAGAGCACACAGCACAATTGTATGCATGGAGAGCTGCATCAAACCAGTCTTTGGACTGAAGACAGCAACATGTTCTGTGTCTCTAAATTCCATCTTTGAGACTAGATGAAAATTTCGAATCATCAGTACCGTGTAACAAATTACACTGTTCTTCACTGTATTTGTATTTTAGGTTTGTTATGAAGTAAGTTTAACTCTATTCCTGCATTACGAATTCTTGGCGTTTTTCGATAAAAAAAAGCCACGTTTGGCTCCAGATTTTTCAACAATTTTTCGCTCCGTTTACCATCTCATGTAGTCCTTCCGAAATATGTACCGTTATGAATATGTAATCGTTATTCTATACAGTCCAGGGCAAGTGACAACGCCATAAATAGCAATCTCTCTCCCCCCCCCTCCCCCCCACACACAAAATAAATTCAAGTTTTTTGGAACCCACTATTGAAACAAGGAGTATGTGTGTGAAAAGGGCATGCAAATGTTAACGATGGGATATCCTGAAGTGAACAGAACAAAGAAATAAAAGGGCCAAGAAGCAAATACGGTTTCAAAGTGGTCTGGTCGCATAAAAAACGGAATGTAGAAAATATAATAAGAAACAAAATATATATTGCAAGCCAATGAAGATGCTTAGAAAGTAATGAAGTTTTTTTTCCTACAAAGTTTTCCTTTTTTTTCACTGACTCGTTTTGCCAAGAATAGCCGCTATTGCAACCACGAGATTTTTCTTTGCGGATGTCACTCATTTTTCTGTACGGTTCACCTTTGAAACTTTAACAAACGCAAACTACGTTAACCAGTGTACTTTATTGTCAAGTGTAAAGCTGTGACTAGCGTACCAAATCGGTGGTGCATTTTACTTGTCAAAGGCAGAAGATTGCTTCACTTCTTGTAGATCGTAGACACATGTAAGTACCTGGTTTTGGCAGTCCACAATCCTTTATGCTGCAGTGCTGCAACGCCAGCAGTATAATTACCCGCGCACAATGAGGGGTAGCAGCTGGCAGCGAGCAGACTTAACACAGACCAGGCGGCTTACACACGGCATGGCATGGCACAGCATACGTCAACAGCTGGCGACCGCAGGCCGGCCTGACCTTGGCTGCCATAACAGCCACAGCTGCGTGCAACTCCACTCACCTGCAACACGAGAGCAAACACACTGTCACATGTTGGAAGAGAACACCTGCAAGATAGAGGCGCTAAAGAAAATTCGGGAAAATACCGTGATACGGTTGAGACAATTACAAGTTTATTATAAATGATTGAAGCAATTTCATAAATTAACTGTAGCTACATTAACCGACATTTTGTCACAAAATTCAATACTCATATAGAATAACTCAAAAGTTCTGATGCAGCCGTGCTTCAGAATTCTGCCATGAGAGCGCAGGAGTGAGCAGTTTGGCAAGATGACTCGGCCGCAGTGGGGTTGGTGATAGGCAATTTATGTCACGGCGCCCAAGATACCCCACATAGCCCCATACGATTCTTTTTGTGTGGGGTTATGTAAAGGATTCAGTGTTTACGCCGCCTCTACCAATAGCCTACCAGAACTGCAAGCTCGCATCAAAAATGGTTCAAATGGCTCTGAGTACTATGGGAATTAACATCTGATGTCATCAGTCCCCTAGAACTTAGAACTACTTAAACCTAAAAAACCTAAGGACATCACACACATCCATGCTCGAGGCAGGATTCGAACCTTTGACCGTAGCGGTCGCGAGGTTCCAGACTGAAACGCCTAGAACCGCTCGGCCACAGCGGCCGGCCGAGCTCGCATCAACAGTATTTTTTGAACAAATTGACAAGGACCTGCTGAGTCGAACGTGGGTGGAACTTGATCATCGACGTGATACCTGCAGAACCAACAGGGGGCACATACTCGTATGGAACACTTGTAAAAGAACAAAAACTGACTTTATCTGTGTGTGGAAAGCCCTGTGCGCATATGTCAAATAATTAAGCTACAGCAAGTAAGTGAAATTGCTTCAGTCATTTATAATCACTGAAAACAAAAATATCAAGCAGGTTCAAATTCATGTACAGGGCTATTACAAATGATTGAAGCGATTTCATAAATTCACTGTAGCTCCATTCATTGGCATATGATCACGACACACTACAGATACGTAGAAAAACTCATGAAGTTTTGTTCGGCTGAAGCCACACTTCAGGTTTCTGCCGCCAGAGCGCTCGAGAGCGCAGTGAGACAAAATGGCGACAGGAGCCGAGAAAGCGTATGTCGTGCTTGAAATGCACTCACATCATCAGTCAGTCATAACAGTGCAACGACACTTCAGGACGAAGTTCAACAAAGATCCACCAACTGCTAACTCCATTCGGCGATGGTATGCGCAGTTTAAAGCTCCTGGATGCATCTGTAAGGGGAAATCAACGGGTCAGCCTGCAGTAAGCGAAGAAACGGTTGAACGCGTGCGGCCAAGTTTCACGCGTAGCCCGCGGAAAATTGACTCATGCCACAACTGGAGCCCGACAGCGCCGACTTCATCTTTCAACAGGATGATGCTCCACCGCACTTCCATCATGATGTTCGGCATTTCTTAAACAGGAGATTGGAAAACCGATGGATCGGTCGTGGTGGAGATCATGATCAGCAATTCATGTCATGGCCTCCACGCTCTCCCGACTTAACCCCATGCGATTTCTTTCTGTGGGGTTATGTGAAAGATTCAGTGTTTAAGCCTCCTCTACCAAGAAACGTGCCAGAACTGCGAGCTCGCATCAACGATGGTTTCGAACTCATTGATGGGGACATGCTGCGCCGAGTGTGGGAGGAAATTGATTATCGGTTTGATGTCTGCCGAATCACTAAAGGGGCACATATCGAACATTTGTGAATGCCTAAGAAAACTTTTTGAGTTTTTGTATGTGTGTGCAAAGCATTGTGAAAATATCTCAAATAATAAAGTTATTGTAGAGCTGTGAAATCGCTTCAATCATTTGTAATAACCCTGTAATATTGTATTAGTTGTGAAAAAACTTGCACAGGATAGGCAAGCGTGCAGAGCTGTATCAAACTAGGCTTCGAATGGGAAACAATAACAAGTCTGGAATAAAACGAGATTACTGTTACGCTTCATGCGAACAGAGGATGGCACTCGCATGCAGAGCGGGGGAAATACGACGGAAGGAATGAGGTATTGCAGTGTAGCGGACAAGCGAAGGGGTTAGAGGCAGCACGAGCATTCATAAGAAAACGTCAGCGGGTTTGTTTCACAAGCATAGCCACGTGACAAGTACAATTTTGTCATAAACGTACCTTAGCTGTTAAGAAGACGCTCACAGATTATTAGAGTAATTGCAGACACGACTGCATATTGCAAATAATACAGTCCATCGTTTGACATAATGCTATGGATCCTTCACTGTCACCATTTCCACGCACTAAACACATTTAGAAAATGCTCCACCCTTCGTTTCTTCATTTCGATTAGCCGTGCCTCGTACATTTCCACTGGCAGTGTCAGCTGATTCACTGTGATCTTCTCTTGCGGAAATCAGTATTCTGGACCTTCCCTCACGAAGTGATCAAAATGTCTAAGATTCATTTGTCATGACTCTTTCCAGCTCTCTCTCAATTCCCCCAACAGGAGTAAACGAGGCACCAGTTGCTTAGCCACTAGTTACAATGGATAGCTTAGCACAGCTTCCTTCTTCATAAACTAATAGACACTGGCAACCACTGCGCATGTTTGACTATGAAGAGCTTTGCGCTTTAACTTGCTTTGTACTGGTGGTAGCTTCATCTTCGAATGCGTTCTCCCGTTGTTGCTAGTTGAGCGCAGCGCCTGACTCGTAGGCAACACGTCCGACGCTGGGGATCGACTGAGCGGGATGTACTGCACGTCGTGTGCTGAGTTCATGTCTGCTTTGCATGAAATGTACCGATAACTATTTAATTATTTCTCTATTTATCTGTTTCTACGACGCGTTTCGGAAGGTTAAACCTCCATCAAGTGGATTTGAGTTGTATTTTATCATCATCAAAATAATCATTTATATGTGCGTCTATATCGCATAGCTCATAGTTTATGTCTCGTGATGTGCACTGGCATTGGCAGACATAGAAGATGAACCGGAACTCCATCGACAATATTACGGAGTTCGTTCAGGGATATTTTCCGTGTATTTTGATATAAGGGACCTGCCCTCACCGATAGTTCGTTACAAAGTAAGTGCATGTCGTTCGATTTCTTGCCTTCATTTATCTTTGTGTCTGCACTGCATTTATAATAGCTGTGCGAAAGTGCAAATGTCTATGGTATGTGTTACATGTCTTGTTTGTAAGTAAACTTGTTCAATTGTTGACGACAGTAATGCCCACTTTACTCTGCGCCCTCAAGTTTATATTTCAGCACCGATCGGTTCTGTCTAGGGCTTATTTTTCAGGTGGCGTTGGCTGTAGGCATGCGGCAACAGTGAATTTGAGCAGTATGGATGGGTTTAGTGGCGAGGAGTTGGTAGGTAGTTTCTCCTGTATCGTTTCACGGAACGCAGTGGAGGAGCGGCACTACGACGCAGACAACAACCATATCGCAGAACCTTTGCATCTGCACACAGGCACGTACGAGAAGTGTTACAACGTTACTGTCTGTTATGAAAAAGTATTTTCATACAAATAAAGCTAACTGGGCCAACAAACGAATCACTCATATTTAAATTGTGTCTGCGGCAGTCACGTTATTCTGCATACGACAACAAAAAAAGAAAAGAAAAAAACATCGAGACTGTTCATATCGCAACAGCGGAAGTGTTAAATGATTTGTTGATGGCATACACGGGATGGGGTAAAAATACAGGGAATGAAACGTTATCCACAAGTTGCATAGAAATCAGACTGTAGTTATAAACTACGAAAGATGTGAAACGAATATGGTAACTGGGAAAGGGTTGTAACCTATTTCCCCGTAAGCAGAAATCTGTAAACGGAACGCCAGATATCATTTCTGCTCTATTCGATGATTTATCGTCTATCACTACGAACTGTGACCTCTCTGAGAGGAAATCACGAACCCAATCACACAACTGAGACGATACTCCATATGCACGCAATTTGATTAATAGTCGCTTGTGAGGAACGGTATCAAAAGCCTTCTGGAAATGTAGGAATATGGAAGATTAATATTAATACAGGAATATGGAAGATTAATTGAACGAAATGAACAGTGGCTTGAAAAGAGGTTATGACATGAATGTAAATAAAATAAGGGCAATGTGGTGTAACTGAATTATATCAAATTGTGCTGGAGGAATTAGACAATACAATGAAAGTATACGATGAGTTTTACTATTTGGGCAGCAAAAAACTGACGATGGGAGAGGTAAACTGGATTTAAAATGTAGACTCCTATAACAAGATATGATTTCCTGAAGAAGAGAAATATGGTGACATCCAATATACATTTAACTGTTCGAAAGTCTTCTCTGTAAGCGTGTGCCAGTCTATCTATGAAAATACTTTAACAAGACAGACAAATGTGGGAAGATGCATCAAACTAACCTTCCCATAGACAAAAACAACAGGAGTAGTAGCAGCAGCAGCAGCCGCAATTTTGACGTCATTCTGGAAGCATGAATATAACCGGAATCTCGATTTACTACAGACCGAACGACAGTAAAAGCAGTTAACGACATCTACATCTGTGTAGTGTCTCTAAGAAGCTTCATTCTAGATTGCAAGAGACTAATTATTCTGTTAACGCGTTTTCTTTTCAAGACTAACAAAAATCAGTAGGTACACTATATCACCCACATTAGCTTAAGCTTAGATGGGATGAAATGATTAGGACAGTCCCCGAGCGAAAAAAACAAAACAAAAAAACCGACCCGGACGAAAATCACACCGGGACCCCGAGATCTCGAGGCAGCAATGCTTAACACGAGCTGTTAACACGTACAGTAAGTTTGAAGAGACAGTCGTGATCACAGGGCAACACACATACGTTCCTGGTTTGACGAACACTCGGGCATCCTATCACATAGAAAATGTCTGCGATTATTTAGAACAGCGGATAAAATATCAGTCACCACCCCTGCATTTTGGTAACATTATGAAATCTGATGCTCAGTGGATGGCTTCGACTGGCGTATGACATACCTGAAGAAACTCATGGGCGTGATTCCTCGCTCATTATCTAGGTTAGAGGCGGTGTTACACGACATTAACGTGAAGATTCCTGGGGATAATTTTTGGCTCCGTGTTCTTATATTAGCTTGCAAAACGTCCTGGTGCGTGAATTGACCGGCTCTGCACGGTGGCGTGGCGATTCGAGGAGATGCCAGCCGGTACTGCGGCCTTGGAGAGCAGAGGAGGGGGAGGGGGAGGAATGTAGACGTGGGTGCGGGAGGGGAGGGGCAGCGCCGTTACTTTCGCGGCGTCGCGTCGCCCTGCTCGCTGGACACACACACACACACACACACACACACACACACACACACACAGTCGATCCAAGCGCCGCGTCTGCTCCCCAGGGTTTGCACCTCGATCAAGCACAATCTAAGATCTCCACAAGATACCAACTATTACTAAATCTACTGCCTCACAAAAAAAGCAAAAACAAAAGCCAAAAAAAGTAAAGTACCCAGAAGACTCGATCGGAGGTCAATGGAACTTGGAACGTGTACACGCCATTGCTGGGTACGTAAATAATTAGAACTGCCAGTCTCTGCGGCAAGTACAGCGGCTACAAGAATGCATTAGTGTTGTTTGTGTTTAGTGTTGACACCAGAACAGGTAGGCTATGTAAGGGTGGGTGAACAGCGTCACATGTTGAGGATCTTTGGAGGACACGGAGATAGCGCTGTCTCACAAAAGTACGCGGCATCAGCACCTGACAGTTTCAAAGGGCACTAACTGTGGGTCTCCACTTGGCCGCTCGGTCGAATCGTGCAATGTCGAACTTTGTGGGGCATTCCGATGTGGTCCTTGCCCGATGTTGGACTGCATGGTGTAAGCGTATTGTCATATCGCTGGCTTAGTTGTGGAGTATCTTTGCGGGCAGGCGCGTCTGTAGTGAGTCGAGCACGGGACACGAATCTGTTATGGTCTGTAGCTCTGCATGTAGAAACATTGTTAGTATTCAGGTTGAAGTGTTGCTACAAGTGCTATTATAGTAAAGTGATGACATATGGAAATGGTTAAGAGGAAAGGGCGTCAAGAAGTAATTGAAAATGAGCAGTGGCGTTAATAACGTATTTATGTATCCTCTCGTTGCGTGTCGCATAGCATCGATCATCCGCGCCGTGTTCGGTCTCCAAGAATGAACAAATGTGAATAAGTAATACTATTTACCACAAAAGGGTGCAATCAAGTGCCAGTGATTTGTAGCGAGCGTGAGAACGTGCGTTCGATCATCGCGTTTCCGCATCATCAACAATCAGCCGCGACGGTTACGCGCACGCTCGTGCGAGTGAGAACTGAGAACTGAAAAATTAACTTTACGAACAGTGTTATATCATTACTAGCGACAAGGAGGACTATTACCAGATATCTGAATGATGGGGCGAGCGTAAGAACTTTCGTTCGGTCATTCGGCTTCCGCATCATCAACAATCACCCGCGTCGTGTTGGTTACGCGTACCGTCGTCTGAATGATATTGTGAACAGATAAGCACCAAGACTGTTAATTGGGATAAACATTTACGATTTAGAGTGTAAACAGTGCAACCTGTGGTTTCCATATTGTCTCAGGATATAGACGTTCATACCAGACATAGGACAGTGTTGTGTTTTAAAGTTGAGTGGTTCCCCTACACCAGCTTGCATATTTCGATAGATAATTTCAGGCAAGCCAGCAGCAGTGTGGAGCAGAACAGTACGACCGCCGCGGGATTACCAGGTACGTGGTGTGGATAGGGCGCACTGTCAAGAAAAGCAACGGTCACGAAACGAGAAGTCAGTATAAGGTAACCTCCCCCCCCATTCGTACTCCCGGGCGTGTTACAATGGGACTGTGAGGGCACGTTCAAATTGACCACTGCAAGGAAGCATGGCTGTATTGTGCACCACATAGTAACCACTTCACGTCCGCGCCTTCTATCCGAGAACAAGTAAATTCTGTGGCATTCCGTACCACAGGTCGGCGACTAGCAGACTAGCTGCCGTTAACAACACAACACAAACGTCGTGAGTGGGAAGCAAGGACTGCTGATGAATGGCGTCCTACTGTGTTCAATAATGGATCGTGGTTTCTGCAGTACCTCGTATGAGCCTCGCGAATATGGCGGCGACCTGGGGGAGGTCTCAGTCTTCTAATGTATTGTAGGACACTGCGGTGTTACTCCCGGCGTCATAGTGTGGAGTGTCATCGGGTAGGACTTCAGCTCACGGATGATAGTATTCAGGGAACTCTGACACCGCAACAGTGCGTTCTCACGTGATACCATTTACGTGACAGTATCGTGCTGTCATTCTTCTATAGAACCATACTGGTTCATACACGGCACGTGTTTTTATCAACGGTCTCCGAGATCCCCGGATGTCTCCCCGATTGAAAATGTTTGGGTTCAGCTCTACGTCAACTTCGTCGTAATGTCATCCAACACATCAAAGACCAGTTACAACAGCTTTGGGCCAGCTTACTTCGCCTTGCATCCACGCCAGAGAGGGTGCAACATCATATTGAGAAACGAGCTCATACTGCAAAGTTTTTTTTTTTTTTTTTTTTTTTTTAGATTTGACAATTTTGTTACCACTGAAATAACATCACACATCCTCTCAACTCATGAAGTTTCATTTCGTTTACTCCTCTCCTTTCGAGAGCTTCACTTTTTTTTGTCAGGCAGTGTTCCGTAGGTCACTGCATAGTGCAAGACAGAGAGTACTTCCAACTGATATTGCCCATTTTCTGTCTCGTTCTCTTTGCGTACTGAGCGATGGGATGATGTCTATATGCCTCTGCACATGCCCTAATCATTCTTATTCTCATGATCCATACGAGAGATATGAGGTGGTGGCCACATAATGGTTGGCTTCTTCGAATACAGGTTTTAAATTTGCCTGTATGAGTCACTTTCCATGGAGAGGAGAGATCTTCATGTAAAATTAATAAAGGGAACAATTATATGGGAAAAAATGCAAGAGGAACACAAAGACTTCAGAGAATAAGACGCAGAAAACAAAATCTCTAACTGACAACATACTCGGTACTTTATAAACTACAGAAGAAGGGAAAAAATGGACACTGATGACAGCTGTCGACCAAACTCCGGATTGAGAACTAAAGAAGAAGACGATGCACGCTTAAGTTCTCTGATCATTTATGAGTGATTTGTATGTGGGCTTTACCGAACTATTACCATCCTAGCAGCCCATCTTTGAATTCATTCGTTGTCCTACTTGATAACAACCTCACACACTGGAACAATTCTCTCGAGCTTATCGCACAGCATCTCGTAAACGTTTTCCTTTACAGATTCATTGCCTTTTCCCAAAACACTTTCACCAAATCTAAGCTTTCCATTTGCCTTTCCTAATGAAGACTTTACGTGATCATCCCATTTCATACCACTCCTTAGTGTTATCCTTAAATACTTACACGATTTATTGTGCTGAAGATGTTCAACACTGATCTTGCAATCCGATACCATCGTGACCCTTATCTTTGCTACAGACATTATGTTGCATCTGTCTTCATTTAAAGAGAGCTACCACTCATTAGACAAAGTGGAAATTTTGTCCAAATCTCTCTGCATGTTCTTCCGATCGCCCAATAACGCAACCTCTTTGAAGACAAGTGCTACTGATCCTATCTGATAAATGGTTTACGTACGTCCTATTACGCTTCCATGGAGCACATCTGATGATGTTTTCGTTTCTTCAAATATTCACCGTCTGTAGCCACCTGGGTTCTGTTAGTGAAATGCACTGAGATGTAAAAGTCGTAGGATACCTTCTAATATCGTGTCGGATCTCCTTTCGGTTCGTGTTGTGCAGCAACTCGACGTGGCATGGACGCAACAAGTCGTTGAAAGTCCTCTGTAGAAATATTGAACTATTCTGTCTCCATAGCCGTCCATAATTGCAGAAGTGTTGCCGGTGCAGGATTTTGTGCACGAACTGACCTCTCGATTACGTCCCACAAATGTTCGATGGGATTCGTGTCGTCCCATCTGGGTGGCCAGATCATTTGCCCGAACTGGCCAGGGTGTTCTTCAAACCAATCGCGAGTAATTGTGGCCCAGTGACATAGCGCATTGTAATCCATAAACATTCTATCGTTAGTTGGTAACAAGGGGTCCATGAATTGCTGCAAATGGTCTCCAGATAGCCGAACTTCACCATTTCAAGTCAATGACCTGTTCAGTTGGAGCGGAGGAGCCAGGTTAACACAGCCGACACAATTATGGAGCCACCGCCAGCTTGCAGAGAGCGTTGTTGACAACTTGGGTCCACGACTTCGTGGCGTCTGCGCCACATTCGAGCCCTATCATCATCTCTTAGCAACTGAAACTGGGACTCGTCTGACCAGACGTCGTTTTTCCAGTCCAACTTACATGTTCACGAGCCCAGGAGAAGCGCTGCAGACGATATCGTGCTGTTAGCAAAGGCAGTCGCATCCATCGTCTGCTGCCATAGCAACGGCATATTTCGCCACGCTTTCCTGACGGATATGTTTTTCGTTCGTCCCAAATTGATTTCTGCAGTTGTTTTACGCAGTTTTGCTTATCTACTAGCACGAACAACTCTCTGCAAACGCCGCTTCTCTCGACAGTGAAGTGAAGGCCGTCGGCCACTGCGTTGTCCGTGGTGAGAGGTAATGCCTGAAATTAGGTACTTAATACTGTGGATCCCAAAATACTGAATTCCCTATCGATTTCCGAAATGGAGCGTCCCGCGCTTCTAGGTGCAACGTGTTCAAATTCTGTTAATTCTCGTCGTGCGGCCATAATCACGTCGGAAACCTTTTCACATGAATCTCCTGAGTACAAACGACAGCTCCTCCAATGCACTGATCTTTTAAAAATTGCTAAGCGATAGTACCGCCATTTCAATATGTGAATATTCTCCCCCTCCACCTCTCCCCCCCCCCCCCCCCCCCACCGTTCCGTATTTTCCTGACTTAGCACATTGTGACGACTTCCCCTTTCATCGGATGAAGATGAAGAAACCGTTACGTGGTAGGCATTTCCAGAATGATGACGCAATGATTTTCGGGAGTAGTACGTTTTCCCAACAGCCAATATGCAGACTTCTACAACCGAGGTAGCCGGCCGTGGTGGCCGAGCGGTTCTAGGCGCTCCAGTCTGGAACTGCGCGACCACTACGGTCGCAGGTTCGAATCCTGCCTCGGGCATGGATGTGTGTGATGCCCTTAGGTTAGTTAGGTTTAAGTAGGTTCTAGGTTCTAGGGGACTGATGACCACAGCAGTTAAGAACCATAGTGCTCAGAGCCATTTGAAACTACAACCGAGGTGTACAAAACTGGGAACAGTTTATGTGTAGCACCAAAAGGTGGATATTGTAGTGTAATAAATATGTAATGTACTGAATCGACTGTGAGAAAGCTAAGTGGCAAAGACGTTATCTGAGAGACTCTATGATAATTATATCGTTGACTCGCGATATTACTCGCTTTGTTGTTTACTCGTAACTAAGGGTAACTAGAGTTTTTTGTTCGCCTCTTTTGATGTTATGTGGAGAATTGTACAAGAGACACAATAAACCGTTATTATTTCGTGAGAACAAAGGTGAGCGTCACGACCTTTATTAGTATTTTTGGAAGTATTGAAATAGCAGAATTGTTTAGATTGAATGCGACGTGTACGGGAAGAGACGTGGACAACAGCACTCGAACCTGCAATCTCATGTATGAATAGCTGCTAAAAATATCCAGCCGTCTCTCCCAAGACTCTTCATACGCGCAACAAACAGTAACTCTTTTAACAGCACTATCAGAGACAATTTTATCACGTTGTTACGACCTTTTACTGCGAGCATAATACATCGACAAGAGACAAACAAAAAATACACAAACACACAAAAGAATCTACCACAACATCTAGAGGATAACTAACAAGGAGACGGCACGACCCTGGGGTCCGGGATTTGTCCGAAATTTTGTGTGGTGAAAGAGGACCCCTAACACCTCACGTGGTTAAAATATTAGGACGCACTACTAGGAAAATCCCGAGAAAAATCGATCCAATGTTTCTTAGGTGCCTTATGAGTATAAAATGTTAGTCCGTTACCGAGCCGCCGTCTGGCCTACACGGTTAGCAGTCGGACCCTTACGCCAGAGATCTCGGGTTCGATTCCTCCTCTGGCACTTTTTTTTTTCTTCTGTTGCTTGCAAAATTGGAGCGCAGGAGAATCGTGAAATTAATTCCCAGGAAGACTGTATAAAAATTCATTCTATAATTCACCATCAATTATCGTCACCAATATTCCGAGACATGATTCAATATGCCTGGTTTGGCTGAAAATTATCAGAAACTCAAAATATTTTCGTAAATGTTAATGGGGCATATTTTTATACAGATTTATTGCAAACGCCCTGTGACTGTAAAAAATCCGCTTTTATATGTTGCGCAAGATGTCGCAAAAATTATTGCTTTGTTTGTTTTTACGATAATTACCACTGCGGTTCTTGTTTATAATTATTATATGTATAAAAATTGAATGTTTCCTAATCGAATTTGTTATTCTGATTAAAACCCAGTGATTCTCCTTATACACTTTACAATGAAAAATGGAAAAATCCACCGCCATGAATTGTGTTGTTGGACAAAAAGAAAATAATTTTTATTCAATAATGCAACTAATTTGTGAAAGATAATGTAGGTTTGGGAAACTTCCTGAATAATTGGTGGACTAACGAAAGAAAATGAAACAGAAAAAAAGGTGCCACAGGAGGAATGGAGTCCGAGACCTAAACATCTAGGCCAGACGGCGGCTCGGCAATGGACTACCATTTTATACTCATAAAACACCTAAGAAACTTTGGATCGATTTTTCCCGGGATTTTCCGGGTAGTGCGTCCTAATATTTTAACCGCGTGAGGTGTTAGGGGTCCTCTTCCAGCACACAAAATTTCGGACAAATCCCCGACCCCACGCTCGTGCCGTCTCCTTGTAAGTCGATGACCACGATCTCAGTTTCGTTTGTCCGACGTGATAGTCACAACTTTACGGCTGCCTCTCTTAATATTCGAAAAGGTGTAGCGTATCTTATAGGAGCTGTCAGTGCTTCATTCGGAGCACGGTCGCTGTTGTCGGCAGACGCAGCAGCGCAGACAGAGGGCTGGAGTGTGGCAGTGCGGGTCTGCGGACCGTTACGTCTGCCTACGCGGCCGAGATTTACGGCGCGGCGACGGCAAGCCGTCCAGACGCAACCCACTGTACTCTGGCCTCGGCGGCCAGCGAGAGCTGAGGAAGGCGGCGACTTGCCTTGCCCTGCCCTCTCAGTGACCGGGTCGCACGCGTTCTCTGGCCGCTTTCTCTACCTGCACATCCAGCGGGCGCGCCTCTTACGCAACCGCGTCTCCTCCACTACAGTACAACACGGCAAGGCGCACCGTACTGCGTCACTCTCTGAAAGAGCTGACAATGCTGTAACACATACACAAACGTGCAGAGAGAGAGAGAGAAAGAGAGAGAGAATAAGAATACCAAAACTTGCCAGGTATATTGTTCTACATCTACATCAACATATACAGGGTGTTACAAAAAGGTACGGCCAAACTTTCAGGAAACATTCCTCACATACAAAGAAAGAAAATATGTTATGTGGACATGTGTTCGGAAACGCTTAATTTCCATGTTAGAGCTCATTTTAGTTTCGTCAGTATGTACTGTACTTCCTCGATTCAACGCCAGTTGGCACAATTGAAGGAAGGTAACGTTGACTTCGGTGCTTGTGTTGACATGCGACTCATTGCTCTACAGTACTAGCATCAAGCACATCAGTACGTACCATCAACAGGTTAGTGTTCATCACGAACGTGGTTTTGCAGTCACTGCAATGTTTACAAATGCGGAGTTGGCAGATGCCCATTTGATGTATGGATTAGCACCGGGCAGTATCGAGACTGCTTCGAACGTCTTCCTGTCGGGACACCTTCGTTCTGGAAGTCTATTGATCGGCGTCTTAGGGAGCACGGAACATTCCAGCGTATGACTCGCGACTGGGGAAGACCTAGGACGACGAAGACACCTGCAATGGACGAGGCAATTCTTCGTGCAGTTGACGATAACCCTAATGTCAGCGCCAGAGAAGTTGCTGCTGTACAGGGTAACGTTGACCACGTCACTGTATCGAGAGTGCTACGGGAGAACCAGTTGTTTCCGTACCATGTACAGCGTGTGCAGGCACTATCGGCAGCTGATTGGCCTCCACGGGTACACTTCTGCGAGTGGTTCAACCAACAATGTGTCAATCCTCATTTCAGTGCAAATGCTCTCTTTACGGATGAGGCTTCATTCCAACGTGATCAAATTGTAAATTTTCACAATCAACATGTGTGGGCTGACGAGAATCCGCACGCAATTGTGCAATCACGTCATCAACACAGATTTTCTGTGAACGTTTGGGCAGACACTGTTGGTGACGTCTTGATTGGGCCCCATGTTCTTCCACCTACGCTCAATGGAGCACGTTATCATGATTTCATACGGGATACTCTACCTGTGCTGCTAGAACATGTGCCTTTACAAGTACGACACAACATGTGGTTCATGCACGATGGAGCTTCTGCACAGTCCAAGTGTTCGTACGCTTCTCAACAACAGATTCGGCGACCGATGGATTGGTAGAGGCGGACCAATTCCGTGGCCTCCACGCTCTCCTGACCTCAACCCTCTTGACTTTCGTTTATGGGGGCATTTGAAAGCTCTTGTGTACGCAATCCCGGTACCAAATGTAGAGACTCTTCGTGCTCGTATTGTAGACGGCTGTGATACAATACGCCATTCTCCAGGGCTGCATCAGGGATTCCATGCGACGGAGGGTGTATGCATGTATCCTTGCTAACGGAGGACATTTTGAACATTTCCTGTAACAAAGTGTTTGAAGTCACGCTGGTACGTTCTGTTGCTGTGTGTTTCCACTCCATGATTAATGTGATTTGAAGAGAAGTAATAAATTGAGCTCTAACATGGAAAGTAAGCGTTTCCGGACACTTGTCCACATAACATATTTTCTTTCTTTGTGTGTGAGGAATGTTTCCTGAAAGTTTGGCCGTATCTTTTTGTAACACACTGTATACTCCGCAGTCCACCATACGGTGCGTGGCGGAGGGTACCTCGTAACACAACTAGCATCTTCTCTCCCTGTTGCACTCCCAAACAGAACGAGGGAAAAATTACTGCCTACATGCCTCTGTAAGAGCCCTAATCTCTCTCACCTTATTTTTGTGGTCTTTCCGCGAAATATAAGTTGGCGGCAGTAAAATTGTACAGCAGTCAGCCTCAAATGCCGGTTCTCTAAATTTCTTCAGTAGCGATCCACGAAAAGAACGCCTCCTTTCCTCCAGAGACTCCCACCCGAGGTCCTGAAGCATTTCCGTAACCCTCGCGTGATGATCAAACCTACCAGTAACAAATCTAGCAGCCCGCCTCTGAATTGCTTCTATGTCCTCCCACAATCCGACCTGATAGGGACCCCAAACGCTCGAGCAGTACTCAAGAATAGGTCGTATTAGTGTTTTATAAGCGGTCTTCTTTACAGATGAACCACATCTTCCCAAAATTCTACCGATGAACCGAAGACGTCTATCCGCCTTCCCCACAACTGCCATTACATGCTTGTCCCACTTCATATCACTCTGCAATGTTACGCCAGCATAGTGAGGGGGGAGAGAATATAATTCTCGCAGAAAAAATAGCTCTTTAAGACAAGGAATTTTTCGTTAAGTTTTCTAGACACTCAAGAACGTTTCCGAATATTGTAACCGCTTTTGATCATCATCAAATCACAAATATTTCATATGAAGGCAACACACACCGCTCTGGCTGTAGAAAGTTTATTAAAACCACGACCGGTTTCTCGCCAGTTTATGCGCATACTCAGGTAATATAATTGTGTGTATAATACTATTTAACGCTTTTATTGAAGCTTCTCCCCCTCCTTCACGTCACTGATGAAATTAAAATCCGCTAGAAGGGTTTGTCAAATAGATGAAACGGGGTGTCCCGTAATATCAGCTGGAGGCTATACAGGCTGGGCCATAATGCTGTGTTCCTTGTGGCCGAGCCCGTGTAGCCTACAGCTGATATTATGGGACACCCCGTTTTATCTATTTGACAAACCCTTCTAGCGGATTTTAATTTCATCAGTGACGTGAAAGAGGGGGAGAAGCTTCAAGAAAAGCGTTAAATAATGCTATACATACAATTATATTACATGACTATGCGATTATTAATGAATGGTTGATCTGCCGGGAAGTTTCAAAAGAAGAAACCTTTACTGAAACATAGAAGAACAGCAAAGAAATTTTTTGAGAAAGCACAGCGAGATTAATAGCGGAAATACTGGTCACATGATTAATTAAACAGACAAAAGTAAAATTACATTACGGGAAACTAATAACAGAACCTAAATCAGCGTCGACATCTTAAGAAGTGTCTACATCTAGCACTGTATTAAGCTACTTCAGAGGCAGTAAACGAGCCACTGTTTCTAAAATAACCATTGACACTGAGTTGGCAAACCACTGTCCTCTAAATGTGCCATGTGTAATAACAATAAAGAAATTAAAAGATTAAATACAACAATTTAGCTGGTATGAAGTGGAGTGGGTCAGTTCTTTAAATCCGGGGAAGATGTAAAAAAGAGAGTTCGAGATTGTGTCTACGATTCAGCAATGGAAATTTAGAGATAAATAAAGTGGGGAAAATAGATTGTTTCAAATGGCTCTGAGCACTATGGGACTTAACATCTATGGTCATCAGTCCCCTAGAACTTAAAACTACTTAAACCTAACTAACCTAAGGACAGCACACAACACCCAGCAATCACGAGGCAGAGAAAATCCCTGACCCCGCCGGGAATCGAACCCGGGAACCCGGGCGTGGGAAGCGAGAACGCTACCGCACGACCACGAGATGCGGGCTGGGGAAAAAAGAAAGGCGTATTGTAATGTAAGACGTGTATATTTCTATTGTCTATTGTCAAACCACAATTTATGAAAGATGTTTATATTTTATTAATAGGATTAAGTAGGAATAATTAATATTTGTCATGTTGGAAATAATTGTGGTAGCAGGGAATGTCTGCACCAAAGTATTGTTGCCAGGAGAGACCGCACATTGATATAATTTTTAAAAGGGCGGGAGAGACCGCGTATGGATACATTTTAAGAAAAGAGAGGGAAAGACCGCGCATTGATACATTTTGGAATGGTAGCAGGGACTGTATGCACCAGAAAGCATTGTTGGCGGGAGAGACCGCACTTTAGCGTTCGTGGGAAGTCAGTAGTAAGCGAGAAGTGAAGCGAGTCGGTAGCAGGTCTGAAGCGAGAGGTTGAGAGGAGCGGTGTGCCTGCCAGCCACCAGCTATCATTTACAAGAGATTATAAACGGATGTAAAGAGACATCAACAAATTATTATCATAAGAGGAACTAATATTATTGAATTTTTTTTTAGAAATTCAAGACTACTTAAGGTATGGTTGCGCAATGCTAGTTGTAAGATTATTGTAAAAAAAAAGTCCCATTTGAACGTTTGTAAAATCATTTCATTCAAAATATAATTAATTTTTGTCAGCAATATTGCATTACTGATTATAATCCATCCCAAAGACCATCAACGCAAAACGTTGCAAAATTTTTTATTGTTGTCAAGAAAAAGTTTAACTATGAATTACGTAACTTCAGTCAAATTAATTAAAGAATAACGTCAGCTTTGCTATTAAAGAAAAACGTCAGCTTTGGTAATAAATACAACCACTTATTATGACAGCCCACCAGCAGCTTATAAATGGTTCAAATGGCTCTGAGCACTATGGGACTTAACTTCTGAGGTCATCAGTCCCCTAGAACTTAGAACTACTTAAACCTAACCAACCTAAGGACATCACACACACCCACGCCCGAGGCAGGATTCGAACCTGCGACCGTAGCGGTCGCGCGGTTCCAGGCTGTAGCGCCTAGAACCGCTCGGCCACCTCGGCCGGCCAGCAGCTTATATAGTAAAACAGAGTAAGTATATTCATTTCGCAGTTCGATGTAGCAGTCACATGGCGATCCAGTAACAGTAAAAAAGGTAAGGAACAGTTTTGGGTTATTGTAGGTAACGACTGAGGGCCACGACGACGACACATTCTATGTTTCGTCGAAATAATCAGAAAATCAATTTTAATAAGCAGCATTTAAATTTGCATGCGAAGATTGCACTTAGTATTATTATTGTTGAGAAAGAGAATTGATTTCAAAGGGAAGATTTCATTTGTTATTATTAAGCAAGAGAGAGAAATCCTAAGGGAAGGTTTCATAGGTTATTGTAGAAGGGAAGGTTGCGTAACAAAAGAGATATAGAGGAGACGGGAAGGATTTCGTAATTCAAAAATAGTTCAACGATCCGTGCGAGTGTAGACCATTTGGCGAGGCCGACTCTGCGGTGGCGTGTCTTGCGAGACGCAGGTCGATCGATATATCGACTGAGCTAAAAGCGTCCAGTCGCACGGTCTCAAGACGCCACTGTGTGAGTGGGAGGGACGAAAGGGGGTGGGGGTGGGTTAGAAGAAGCGGAGCACAGTAATGGTCTGCAAGCAAAGAGCGTTAATTGCTCCGTCGTAGAGTGCTTCTCCACTAAGCACCCGAGTCCATCTGGTTATCAAGGGGCGCGCGTACGCTCTGCCTTTAGATCTCTCAGTCCCATTAACCGCCTATTTATCCTGTCACAAACGTGAGACAAGCAGTTTTCCACACCAGCTATGCTATGATGCTATCAACGGCTTAGCTCAATAATTCCATCACGCACAGGGGGCCAAGAAATCTTTTACAACGCTTCACGAGTGACGGGAACGATGAGATACATCTTATTTGTGCCATAAAATCGAGCTGTTTGCACAGCTACAGTCTAGCAGGTTATATCCTGGGATCGTGTTCAAGTTCCCTAATGCTGTTTCATATAATGTTAAAACTGAACCGCCCGGTCACAAATCAGCTAATGAGATCTGCATATTAATGGCTGAATAATACCCTAAAACTGTCAGAATATGGAAGTTGAATTATATGAGATACCAGTTTTTCTGAAGTGTAATACGGTTTTTTGTACACCAGCTATTCCATAGTTGAAAAAAGCTGACGGTACATCCGAAGAAGAAGCAAGGTGAAGCAGTCAAAACAAAATACATTAATGACCGGCAAGACGGCTACCGTCAGGACTGTACAGAACTTTTAGAGCAAAACGCTGTCTCCAAGACTTTTTTTTCCGCATGTCCTGTCTACGTCGAAAATTAACAAACCAAGTCTTTTGACAGCCGTCTACATAGTTTTCCTTCACGTAACGAAACACGTCAGCCACCTCTGCCATGTCACTGTTATCATTGTATGACAGAACTCGCCTCTTTACATGAAGTTTACTATGTACGCAGATTTGGTTGCTTTGTATTGGGCAACAGTGCTAGTCAAGTGTAAACATGAGTTGCAAATTCTTTTCATTTATATGGCTTTTCACACGAGATGCGCTGTGGTTCGTCTAAATTAATAAAACCAATCATCACACCTTCGCGAAATTCTTTGGTATGAACTGATTTTCGTCAACGCAGACTGATCCTAACTAGTGGAAATTTATAAGAAGTCTGCTCCCACATTTTCAACAGGCAAGAAAGCGGTGGATAAATTCAGACATCAGACATGGGCATTATTCCCTAGTGTATATCCAACATTTAGGAGCACACAAAAACTGTAATCATGTTATCATAGATAAAAATATCTAGAAAAAGCACAGTGTGACATTGAACAGTTGTGTGTGGACGGAAACTCGTGGTTCTGCGAAGTCTGTTGAAACCACCGGGAAGATTATGGACAGAGTTTTGTGGGAGGCGAGAGGGACTATTGTTACGCATTACTTTCTAGGAGCCGCAGTGAACTGCCAAATACTACGGAAGTCTTCTGAGCAAAAAAATAAATCGCGAGCAGAGGCATGGAAAAAAAAGGCAGATGGTCGGAGAAGTTTTTTAGCAACAGGAAATAAAGGGAGATGGAATTTGCTCACTGAACGAATGTTGGGAGAACTGCGTTGACCTGACAGTAAACTACATCTGAGAACACTTCGCATTTTCGCCTAAATACTGTAGTGTCATAAAAATCCTGGTAGTGATAGTCATTTCTTCCTGACTTTAACGACGTCAGGTAAGCATTTACAATTTTACATTTTAATTTATACTAAATTTATTTCAGTGTATTCACATATATTTGTATGAAGTGTTTCATGAACAGTTTAAGACATACTGACAACGCGATCTTCTCAGATAACATGGAGCTTTACAGCCCCATTCGCCACAATGTTTTAGCTGACATGCAGAGACTGCGATAAGAAATATCCGCATTGTTAGCATGTTAGTTGTGCTTTATTATAAGAATGAAACATAAATTTATGAAAAAGCTTTGTGACTGTAGTAAGTAATTAATGTAAAGAACATATTCAGCAATTTTACAGCGGTTTCATGCAACTGTGGAAAGAGAGTATTATTTGTAAGGGCGTACATTCAGAGAATAGTGTATTTTACGTGCCCTGTATTCACTATACCCTAGTATAAGATGATCTGATTGGAAAGAAATATTGTGAAATTAAGTGCTTTTATTTAAAGTGCATTTATTTATTACCAACCCTGAGCTGAAACTACACTGGTAAGCCAGTATGTTATCTCGAAAACGGCGAAGCAGGTCGAATTCACGTGCTACTGTCGTCAACATCTACGGAGAGAGGTAAGATAACGAAACTGGATTTAATGGTAATACGATATACGCAAACAGTTTCACAGATAAAAACTAACAATGCTCTTGTTTCGTGTGTCTTTTGTGATCTCTGGGAAAGTGTGGAACGGTTGGTGTGCCAGTACAGTCAGTTGGTGCCACATACTTTATTTTTACAGAACAAGCCGTGTACCGCAAGACAGCTGGCGTGACGTTAAGAAGAAACGATCGGTGGTACTTCTATAGAAAAGGAACAATTTGGCTAAATGGTAGTGGTATGATGAAGTAAAACAGGGGGTCAAGGGTGGCCGATTTTAAAGTCTGACGAATACTTTCATTTTAGGAGGGTTTTATGGATTTTAAGCGCTTGTGTATGATGGGTTGGAAACGCGTAACTGTGGATAACATCGCATATATTGTACTTGTGTATTGTATGCTAAATAACTACAACGTTCTTCCAAAAAGTTCCAAAACTGGTTTTATTCCTGGTGTGTAAGCGACGTCAGCGCAGTAACTGCGGTTGTAGCTCTAACTGACGACTGTAGACAACAGAGGCGCTTCCGGCCAGTCAGTTTCGAGCAGGCGGTATTAAGAACGGGGGAACGGGGGGGGGGGGGCGTAGTGAGTCGACGGTGTTACGGTGTTGTGTCAGTAATTGCAGTGGAGCAGCATCTCAGCATCTCTAAATCAAGTGTTCAAGACATTTCCCAGAATGTTTTGAAGATAAAAGTCTGTACAAATTTCATCTCGCAGTTCTTGTGTCCAGATAAAAACGACCGACTCGTGGACGCCTGTCGCGATTAAATTCAAAACGCGTAAAATCCTCTTCTGGAAAAGAAAAAAAAAAACCATGAGCCAAGAGAGCGTTAAAACACGAACCTGTTACAAAACGCAGAAAGGCAAAAATTCACTTGAAGGATCAACACTTTGACGCTGTAACCGACGTTCAAAGCCAATGTGAGGCGCGAGTTGAACAACATCTGTAACAAGGAATTTCCTAGCAGTTTTGCACGGCTGTATGAACGTTTTGTCCGTTGTACTCAAGTTCAGGGAGACGTGTAGAACACGTAAAGCATTAAAACTACCATCTTAACATTCTTTATTTTTTTTTATTATTCCAGTCTCTAAACTTTCTGGATTGACTGGCTATAACAAATAGAATGACAGTAACCCGCCACGTTAGCCGAGCGCGCTAACGCGCTCCTTCCTGGACTCGGGTGGGCGCGCCGGCCCCGGACCGAATCCGCCCGGAGGATTAACGACGAGGGCCGGTGTGCCGGCCAGCCTGGATGTGGTTTTTAGGCGGTTTTCCACATCCCCATAGGTGAATACCGGGCTGGACCCCACGTCCCGCCTCAGTTACACGGCTCGCAGACATCTGAACACTTTCGCACTTTTCCATGGATTACACTAGTCGCAGACAGTTGGGGTGCACTAATTCCTTCCCAGGGGGTACGGGGTGGCGGCAGGAAGGACATCCGGCCACCCCTTCAACTAACATTGCCACATCCGATTAACCATGCCGACCCTGCGTATCCGCGGGAAAAACGGCACAAGCAAAAGAAGGAAGAAAGAAAGAAAGAAAGAAAGAAGAACGAACAGAATGACAGTACTCATATCTGTAATCCAAGCTAAGTTCTTGTCGATATCCAGCCAGATTAGAGCCGTTATTGGTACTAAACGTGGCAGCTCACTTGTATTAAATTTCGCATCCTGTATCGGATGATGATGATTGGTTTGTGGGGCGCTTAACTGCGCGGTTACCAGCGCCCGTACAAATTCCCAACCTTTGCTCAATCCAGTCTCGCCACTTTCATGAATGACGACGAAATGATGAGGACAACACAAACACTGTCATCTCGAGGCAGGTGAAAATCCCTGACCCCGGCGGGAATCGAACCGGGACCCCGTGCTAGGGAAGTGAGAACGCGACCGCGAGCTGCGGACGCATCCTGTATACTCCGAATCATCTACAAATTTGATCACGTGTTCTTCTTCTTACACTGTACGCTCACAATAAGTAAACTTTCATTAGATGTTATCGTCCCTGGTAGGTACAGTTTTAAAGGACATCAGTGTGAGTGAAGTATCGCAATCCAAATACTGAGGGAACGCCCCAATACCTAAGCTTTCACTGTACTACTTATTTTGCCCTCGTACGTTGCCGCAATCTCTCTGCCACGAATGTCATTGTAGTGTCTTGAACAGACGACGTAGTCTCGGCTGCTGCATTACTGTCCCGCACGTCACTGCCGGGATCCCCGCCCCCACCACATCAAGACGTCTCCCCGCTGCGCTATCGGCGCAGTGTTCACAACGCCGCGGTAATAGGTGCTGGCCGAGTTTACAGCCGGCGTGCCCCGCTATCAGCGGCTCTCTCGCCTCGTATCGCCTGAGTCACGGCAGGTCTGATTCACCGTTCGCGACGTCGCCCACTGCTGCCGCTGACCGCGTGGCCGCTCTGTGATTTGTGCAGCTAAACGACAGTGCGTAGCTGCTAGGCGCATTTCTGTACAGCGTACTCATTAAGCCGGAACGGGACAGTTGCCCTAATGGTGGGATTTGTTCTAGTATTCCTGTCATGGTTTTGATTAACAGCACTCTTCGCTTCCAAACAAACATTCACAACTAAGTTCTCGATAAATCCGTAGAGTGGTATGTTTGCCAGTAGATGCGAAGTAAGAAACTGTAGTCTCACGGAAGTGTCGCTGACAAACACTGTTTATAATCGTCGACCCAATGAATGTAGAAGCAGTTTTGAAAGTTGTTTTATACGATAAAGTAAGTGTGTGTTATGTGACTACAGGAAACACATTTTGCTCGTTTCGTGTAACAGCTGCTCGCGGGGACAATGTATGACGCCTTCGAAGATGGGCCGCGTCGTCAGATATCTGCTCAGAGGCTGTAACGTGCCAAAGGCCATCGTCCGTCGGAGTGACGTCCATTTCGGAACATCCTTATTGTCACGGATTCGAGGAGTGCACTGGAAAACCTGTAAAAGCAGCATGGTGCTCCAACACTAACCGCCATGTGCTCGATGTAAAAAGTTAATTTACCAGCGTGAAAGCCAACAGACACGTGACCATTTATTATGGCTCAGGGGACTCACTGATGTCTCATGTAACGAGTTGGCGAACCACCTGCCGAAACAAAGTGTGGCTCTGTCCTCAGATGTTAAGTCCCATAGTGCTCAGAGCCATTTGAACCATTTTTTGAACCGTTCTGGATTACGGACAGATACGAAGTGTATCACAGTCGTCATCCATGCTCTATGTATACTGTAATTTCTTTTGCTTCTCATGCTGTATAACCCCGAGCCAGCAACCGAAGAGAAATTTATATTCAATATTCACAGTCTACGACGAAATTGTACAACATAACGTCGCTCTGAAACAAGTAAATGACTCAGCTGATTTACCGAGATTATGTTCATCACTACAATTCGCCGAGGAAGCTTGCATTCGCATACGGAAAATACAATTCTAATAACTTAAGGTATAGCGCTGGATATATGACGAAACAAATGATAAAAGTTATAGTTTTAATCGAAGTTTGGTGCCAAAGCAGGAAAGAAGTGTGAAGGCAACGTTTCTTTCGTTGTCCATGTTATCGAAGACAGATAAAAGCTTGGGATGGGAAGTTCACCTTCAGTTACACCACTGAGGTGGTGGTTACGTGTAACGCTCGACAGTATTACATTTCTCACTCGATTTCGGATCGGAAGAAGAGGATTTCCTGTTAAGTTGAAGCTTCGAGTTAGTTTATGGGGGTGGCTCCGTTTGATAGGCGACGCCCGATAAGTAGAAGGGTATTGGTTTGACTACCGTTTTGTTACACAGCTTTATCTTGTCGCACGTGATCAATAACGTTAAAAAAGATTATTCCTGCGTTTGTGGACATTTAGACGTTCCTGCCTGTTGGTAATTGAGGCACAGCGCTGTGCTGTTTGGTTTCCTCTCTGGCACTTTTGAGTTCGCACCGTAGCCACCGACTGAATAGCTCTTCTGCCTGTTTCGCCGTTCGTTCGTCAGCGGTGTTTCACGCACTTATATCGGGTGACGCTTTCGACGTCCGGAGTGGTCACGAGGCTTAAAGTGCCACATGGAAGGCTCTCCGTGGCTTGTAGGTGGCTGCAATAACAGCTTTGTCTAGGGGCTCTGCTGTTGCGATGTTTCAATTTTGGCATTTGCCGTAGACCTATAGTCTGATTGGTTTCCCAAGAAGTGATCGAAATTCGGTATCTTGGAGTTTGGAAAAAAGGTTTTGTTATATGTGTAGCTTAGTCGCGGCTGCTTGATAGGTTAGTTGCCAGGCCACAGTGAAGCTACAGGTAAGTGCACTCCGTTGTTGAATGGTGCTGTCACTGCGAGTGTTCGCTGGTGTCACACCGTCGTTGGTACAGTGGTTGGTGGTTTCTGTAATTTACTGAGTTACGACTCAGTCACAGTTGACATTCATTTACAAGAAGATAAGCACCAGGGGGCACATCGCCGCGAAGTATAACTTTGCTTGACGTTGCTGTCATGTGTTTTGTGATTAAAAGGTTAATTTGGTGTTGAATTGGTTTTTCTTGTGACTGAGTGTTGATTAACGCTTAGTTCACGTAGTTCAGCTGTGGGGCCGAGTGTTTCGGCGTTGTGAACATCTACAAGTTAAAATGGCTTTGTGCTTTTGACACCCTCGATCTGCTCATTTTCTGTAATTAATTATTTGAGTAAGTGTGACACAATGTAATCTCTTGATTTCCGTGTGGTTGTGAGCCAGCTGATCTTGTACTGTCGAAGGACTGCTGTGATTACGAATTATTTTGTAGAATGTTTAGACGATTTCCGGAGTGGAATCGTGTTTTGAAATGAGTTGGGTCTGGTCGTGATGGAGTTACATCCGTCCTATTTGACTTCAGAGGATATAGTGTCTTCCAAATGTTCCCTCTTCTGTGGCCTTATTCCGTGTTGTACTTTATCGAAAGTAATTATGCTAATCCTTGGTTAGTTTAGTAGTCGTACACCACTGTAATTAAGTTACTGGTTTGACCGTAATTATTATTCTAGGTACGGAAACGCTGAAGAGTGTTTAACCTGCACCACGGAGTTGTTCTGATTGTTCAGTGGCACGCAACAGCACATTGGAGCCGCACACAAACAAACTTCCCTGCTACACGAGGTAGGTAGTAAAGACGGCGAGGTCGCCCTGTTATGCTAAGCAAATATCTGGCTCTGTGTGCGACTGTAAGGCGCTGGCGCTGTGATGTGTAAATTGCGCAGCTCTGCACGGCCCGAGCTTAAGGGCGTTACTCGACGAAAATTACGGTCCATATTTATTGCGTTTTTATTGAACCTACCTGTCGTATTTGAATAGTGTTTTAGTACGGCAGGGTATCTTTTTGCCTTCTGTTAGGCTTTCATTTAAGGCTTGTCACCAGTTTGCCAAATTGGTTGAATAGGAGAGCATTTGGAGACAAATCAAATTGCCATTTGTGGTTTTCTTTAATTGTCGCAGTGGGAGTCATCATTAAGCTACCGCCAAGACTGTGGTAGTGATTTACGGTGAGAGTTTCAGACTTCTGTCGTAACTTTAATTTAATAACCAGAATCAAATTAACCTCGTCCGAATTAATATTCAGTCATCCACTCCCGTCATATAATGACATCCTGGTTCGGGGCTGATTCTGAATACAGTGCATGGTACATATCCCCAAAGGCAGATAGTAGCAACGAGAAAGCGTTAAGATTATGGCTTTCCTTTAGTGACAGTTGTAGCGAGAACATCCGGCTTAGCGACTGGATGCATGAATGTCACAGTAAAAATGCAAAACTATCAGAAAACCACTGTCCACTGCTCCAGTCCGAATTCTACAAAAGAGCGGTATCTCAGGCAGCCCACCGCGTGTTAGCTCAGGGAATATAAAGTAAAATATTTGGAAGAAATGGTGCGGAGAGTCATTCTTGTCAATAAGTCTTCGTCAGGTACATTCTACATCTACATACATACTCCGCAATCCACCATACGGTGCGTGGCGGAGGGTACCTCTTCTCTCCCTGTTCCACTCCCAAACAGAACGAGGGATAAATGACTGCCTATATGCCTCTGTAGGAGCCCTAATCTCTCTTATCTTATCTTTGTGGTCTTTCCGCGAAATGTAAGTTGGCGGCAGTAAAATTGTACTGCAGTCAGCCTCAAATGCTGATTCTCTAAATTTCCTCAGTAGCGATTCACGAAAAGAACGCCTCCTTTCCTCTAGAGACTCCCACCCGAGTTCCTGAAGCATTTCCGTAACACTCGCGTGATGATCAAACCTACCAGTAACAAATCTAGCAGCCCGCCTCTGAATTGCTTCTATGTCCTCCCTCAATCCGACTTGATAGGGACCCCAAACGCTCAAGCAGTACTCAAGAATAGGTCGTATTAGTGTTTTATAAGCGGTCTCCTTTACAGATGAACCACGATATGGGCGAACTTCATTTTTTTTTTAAAAAAAAGCATTCCGTCATCAGACCAAAAGTGGCCCACCGGGACCATCCGACCGCCATGTCATCCTCAGTTGAGGATGCGGATAGGAGGGGCGTGTGGTCAGCACACCGCTCTCCTGGTCGTTATGATGGTTTTCTTTGACCGGAGCCGCTACTATTCGGTCGATTAGCTCCTCAATTGGCATCACGAAGCTGAGTGCACCCCGAAAAATGGCAACAGCGCATGGCGGCTGGATGGTCATCCATCCAAGTGCCGGCCACGCCCGACAGCGCTGAACTTCAGTGATCTCACGGGAACCGGTATATCCACTGCAGCAAGGCCGTTGCCCTCATTCTTCAGGAATAATACAAAAATAAAAACTTATCCCCAACGAGCAGCTCTGATTTCTAAATTTGTGTTTTTCTGGTTACGTTAATACTGCTGCTCATGTGCTGAACACTGTATAGCCCAGGAGTGGCCAAGAATTCGGAGTGCGGGCCGTGCCCTGGCGCGAGTGCCGTAGAGCTGGCACGCGCCATGAGCATGGGGAGGGGAAATCTGCGAATGCACCGCATTTAAATTCCACTGCACTGCCGAAGATTTGGTTTTCCATTTCACGTTCCTCAACAACGTAGGTAAAAACAGAACAAATTTTCAGAATCATGTAATGTTTTAGTGTGCGCCGAAGACATATAATTTTTATCTGGTACAAACTGTCGGTATTCAGACAGACGCAGACAATTTCACAGAGTATCGCACTAAGTGCGCCACGTAATCGTGACCTATTTGGTTTCACAACTGAAAAATGTTTTTCATACACGTAAGTTGATCGAAATATTGTAGCAGTTTTGCAGCCTCGTTGTTGGGACGTTGAAATTCTACCTCAGGAAAGCGGTATAGACGTCCCAGACAGTGTTAACGTTAAAACGGGGATTCCTTGCACACGAGTAATATTTGCACCTGCACAGAGGCCCTCTCAACTGAAGCGGTCTTTCAAACAGAACGAAAAATGTGAGAATGGGCTTGTCGTCAAAACGTGCACGAAACTAAACTTTTAATTCTTTCGAGGGCACAATAAATTCTGAAAACCTCGCGGTTTTTTTTAATGCCCATCAGCTTACGGAACTGGAGCATGTTTGCCACACTGTGTCCCTTCTACGATGCGATTTTCTCTTCAAATGCATCTCCGACAAATAAGAAGTTGTTCCTCTCCCTGCAAGATACTCTGTGCAGTGTACTGTCAAGCCCACTTAAAATGTGAGGTCTACGATACATCCCAGAAGTTCTAATTTTCACTTCTGCACTGCTTTTGAAAATCAGGTGGACTGATAAGATAAAGAATGGGAAGGTTCTCCGGAGAATCGGCGAGGAAAGGAGTGTATGGAAAACAATAAGACAAAGGCTCAGGATTGTGGAACACGTGTTAAGACATCACGGAATAACTTCCATAGTACTGCATGGAGCTGTAGAAGGTAAAAACTGTAGAGGAGAACATAGATCGAAATACATCCAGCAAATAATTGACGACGTAGGTTGCAATTGCTTCTCTGACAAGGGAAACTCCCCATCACACCCCAGTCAGATTTAGTGATGAGAGGACCCAATGGATAGCTCGTCAAAAACTGTATGCAGATCAAACATGAAAACAGAAAGAACGTGTACTAGACTGTGGAAAAAAGGCAAAATAAAAAGAGGGAACGTCCAAGAACAAGAAGTGCAATATAGAGCAGCCGACAAGCGAAACGGCTACCCTTTTGGGCTGCCAACCTGAGGCGAACTGTATTCTAAGCTCCCTCCCGCAACTTTTTTAACCGCGCTGTTCGCTTTACTCAAATTTGTGTCTGTGTCGTGGTGTAACGTCCGTTTGCAACAGTGAGGTGTAAGGTAGATACCTATAATGACGTTTCTCCACAACAACTCTATTAGCAGCCGCGAGGAAGTGGCATTCGAATGGGAACCGCTAACATTTCATTTCATGACAAGGCGGCAAGTCAACGGAATCCTACACCGGAAAATACGTCTGGTGTGTCATATACGGCATTAATGACAGTACGTGTCATATGGTAGGAATCTCTTATCGACGCACCTAATACGTTCGACTGGGAAGTGAGTGATATATGCCTCCTTGCCCGATATAGGTGGTCGTGTGACTGTGAATGTGATCGCTCACAAGGAAATAATGCAAACATAATAGTTTGTCACATACGCTGCATCAGCTTTAAAGTTTTTAAAGTTGCGTTGCGCTTTGGAAGTATTGACTCCTGAATTCCTTTGTTGTAACGTAGTTCACACCCGTTTATTTGTTGTTTTTATTTCTGTGAGACGTCTATAGTGAGTCCAAAAAGTATTCGTCTAGATGTCATTAAAAAAAAACTAAGTATATGTCACGTGAAAGGAAGGGAACATAAAATGTGAACATCCAGTCATATGCAACGAACGTTGGTAAGTCATTTTCATTGATGGACAAGGAAATAAATACATCCATAGCGGTAACAAATTTGCCAAAATGGAGAATTTATTCATGGGCTACTTCAAAAAGTATTCGTCCACTCATAATTTTTTTTTTTAAATTTACAATCTGAAAATATGATTTCAATAACAAAAATTAATATTTAGTGGGTTTTCTCTTTACAGCTGTTTGTAGACGTCTGGGCATCGACTTGACCAAGTTTGCCGTCAGAGAGGCTGGAATTTTGTCCCATTCGTCTTGAAGTGCTTCTTTTAGGTCTCTCTGGTTAAAAATATGTCTTCTCCTGATGCTGTCTTCCAGTGCTTTCCAACGGTGCTCAAAAGGATTAATGTCTGGGCTCTGAGGAGGGGTGTTAAGCTGTTTTGGGGTATTGTACAGCAGCCACAGCCTTGTATTTAGAGCCATATGCTTTGGGTAGTAATCTTGTTGAAAAATGTAATTTCTTTGCAGAAGTAACTTTTCGGCGCTATTCAGATTGTCCAAAAATGGTTCAAATAGCTCTGAGCACTATGGGACTCAACATCTTAGGTCATAAGTCTCCCAGAACTTAGAACTACTTAAACCTAACTAACGTAAGGACATCACACACACCCATGCCCGAGGCAGGATTCGAACCTGCGACCGTAGCAGTCCCGCGGTTCCGGACTGCAGCGCCAGAACCGCACGGCCACCGCGGCCGGCTTCAGATTGTCCTTTAAAATGTCGGTCTACATATGGCGAATCATTGTACCTTCTATGAAATGTAATTTTCCAACACCTGCAGCACTCATACAGCCCCACACCATCAGGGAGCCACCACTGAGTTTCACCGTTGGTACAAGACTGCGTGGCAACATCTCCGCATTCTTCTTACGCCACACCATTCGCCTGCCATCCGACCCGAATACGTTATATTTACTCTCGTCAGAAAATATTGCCCTATTCCAGAAACCTTCCTTTTTGAATCTATGCTCCATCGCAAAATGAAGACGTTTCTTTCGATTTTGTTTACTGACCCAAAATTTCTTGCGCGCTACCCATATGTTTTGAAGGTGTATCTGATTGTGTTGGTACATACCTTCTTTTCCCTAGACTAACTCCCCAGCCAACTTAGGAGCGCTGCTTTTAGGTTTCTTCTTCACTTCCCTCATGATGAATCTCACTTCTGCATCAGTGTGAGGGCGTCCGGTACGTGGTTGGTTTCTTAATGATTTTGTTGCGCAAAATCTATCTATTGTCGATTGGATCGTCGATCTAGTTCTACCGATGACTTTAACAATCTCGTAAGAAGATTTGAACTCATAATGTAAGCGCAGAATAGGTTTCCTTTCGATGGGCATCGTCTCACTACGCGTGGCGCTAATTGCAGAGGATCGGCGCCGTCCAGAACCACAACAGGCGATAGAGTGGAGCCGCGCATGGTTGACTCCAGTGTGTGCCGTGGGTCAGCGTTATAGTTTAATCACTGCGCGCAGAATTTCGGCGCGTTCAGATGGTGGACGAATACTTTATGAAGTAGCTCTTGTATTACATTTTCTATTTTGTTAACCTCGCTGTCGATTTGCATGTACTTCTCTCCTTGCTTTTCAACAAAAATTACTTACCAAGTTACTTCTTACATGACTGGCTCTTTAGATTTTGTATAAATTTCTTTTCATGTTACACAGACTGTTTTCTAAAAGATATGCAGCTAGACGAATACTTTTTGGACTCACTGTATGCGGTATCTCACCTGCTCTCACTATTCATCACATTTATTTGCGATGGTAACTTATTCTAACCGCATGATCATATTCTATAACCAAATTGTAGTATGACAACTGCCAAGACTGCAGAAAGAGAGCTAACATTTCAGTGACCGGACGGACAGTTCATGATGTTGTGGACGAAAAAGAAAAAAAAGGGCACGAGTGAGATTTGCACATGGTTCGCCCGCTTGACAGTGCAACACCATGATCGCTTATCCACGACGCCGGGGCTGTTTCAGTTGGCTCTTTATTGCAATTTTTATTTTTGGACCACTCACTGTTTCTATTTTGCTTTTTTCACTATTCAGTACACCGTCTTCCTGTTTTGATTCTTGATCTGTGTCCAGTTTTTGACAGGCTATCCACAGGGCTATTTTACCACTAAATCTGAGGGGGGGGGGGGGGGTGATGGGCAGTTTACATTGTGAGATGAAGGGGTTGAGAAAGGAGAGGTGGGCGACATAAAAACAAGTCAGAAGACCGACGATTTAAAAAAAAAAAAATACGGTAGGCCGAGTGTAGTGTGGAATAGCGACGTACCACGCCCTGAGACAACGCGCCGCGAAGTGCGGCGAGCGCGGTGCTAATTTGTCGCTGAGCTGCGGCGTGTGCCGTGTCATGGGGGCTGGGAGCCTCTGTGCGCAACTGCAGGGGTGAGCTGGCGCGTGCCGAGCCGGCCGCAGCTGCCGCCGACCGTTGGAGGCAGACCGCGCCGCCCCACGCTCACCTGCCCTTTTCAAACCGGCGCCCTCAGCTCCGCACAACGGACGCGGCAGCGGCTTCCCGACTTGAGCACGCCCGCTTCCTGCCCCACACCGACTCCTTGGCCGCCGTCTTAAAGCCGTCGGCACACGGACCGTGCATCCGAACGTTGAGCGTTGAGCGTGCCGAGTTTCTGACGTCATTGCGTGGAGCAGCAGGCTCGGGAGCCTTTCCGAACGTGCAGAGCAATATCTGGCGTGTCAGATATTCTGAGCGTGCGTCTGAGCGTTGACCAATGAGATGGCACAAGCACGGCGTCTCCCTTCAGTACAGAGTTGTGAGGCGCCATATTGGCATTCGTTTCAAGCCTGTATGTATATATGTTGTTTCTGAGCACCAGCAAATTGAGAATCACTGCAAAACCCGTTGTTAACTGTGTGATTCGTTCCAATAAAATACGAAACATATTCTTGACAGAAGAATTATTGTAACTTGCGTATTATGAGAGTAGACTATTTGAAGGCAGCGACACACTGAAGATCCACCCAAAACGCATTGTTCTTGGTACAATTTGTTATAATTAAATTTAAATTAGTAACGTATCTACGATTAAGGTTTTCAGCAACGGGTAACACATTTTGATTAGATGTAGAAGGTACGATGTTGGTTTAGAGAAGTGAGTAGCGTCACTGTCCCGTATGAAGTTGTTTGTTGGGGCAGCGGTTCGCGTCTTGACACTTCAAAATTTTTTTTCCTAACTTTCGCGTTTTTATTAGGTTCTGATACTTTATTATTAGTTTAATATACGTATATACTATAATATTTGATGTTATGTTAACATTTTTTGAGAGGTGACTTGTTCGATTGGCTTAATCTAGAGGACAGCTTCCGCTACTTGTATAAAGATATTTTGCTCCTTTTTCTTTTACGCTTCGTAATTCACATGCTGCAAAGGTTCTGCTACTGGGTAGGAACAGTGATCAAGTAAGACTGACCTTCAGGTTTTACTAAAATGTGGGAATGAAGAAATAATGTTTATCTTATGCGGAGAAGTATTCCAAATTTGTAACGCACTGTTTGTAATGGAACATTTATAAGCCTGTGTCCTTATTGATTGGACATGGTACTTTACTTTTCGTGGACGATGGAGGAAATGTGTGTTTTAATAGAGCTAACTTGGGGAATTTTACGCGCATCCGTTGAGTAAACAGTGTGATTTACGAGCTAGAAACATCCCTCAACTGCCGCTGGAGTGCGTTGCGATCGCGTATACCACGTTGGGTCCCATGTACCGTATGCAGAAGTCGCATCGTTCCTGAGCGTTCAGTAGCACGTTCAACTTGGCACGCTCAACGTTAACGTTCGACAGCACGGTCCGTGTGCCGACGGCTTAAGGCAGAGTCACACTGGGCGCCAACGTCCCTGTCAGACGGAGGTGTGCTCGCACTAAGTGGAACGCCAACGCGTTTCACCTTGCCTCGCCTACTACACAACTGTGAAAGTAAAGCTGCGGTACACTAACGCTTACCGTAGGTCTGCATTTATGCCGACACGTCATCATTTTCGATGTGTTTTGCAGCGTCCGCATACATTTTTATGATTTCTGCTTAAGTCCGCATTTTTTAGTTTTGGAAGTTAAGATCTTTTTATCTCGTATCGTCAATGCATTTACATACCTTTTGTTTACCTTATTGAACTACATCATTTGTTATTTGCTACAATCTATCTGTTAGGCAAGTAAAACTAAAGAATCGATTTATGTTGCTTACAGTCGATGTTTCTATATTTTTTGGTTTTAGAGGTAGCTGTGATGTCTGCATACATTGGCTGTTATCGTTCCCCTTTCCTCCAGTTTTCACCTGACAGCTCTTTTTTGTGCGATACACTTACTTTTTAGACAACAGTGTATCCTTGGGTTGGTTCAGATGGAAAATGGTTGTTATGCACTTAAAGTGAAGGATTTTAAATTCAATACTGGAGTCGTCTGTGATGGATTCTTAGAGGATCTGAACACGTGGATGCAGCCTACGTCAGCTACGTTTACCTTATTCTAGCCTCTTATCGAGATCCGTACTAGAACCGGCCTAAGAGCCTGTTGGTCAATACGGTTGACGGTGTCCTCGTTTTGGGATTTCGGAATATGGTAGCCGTATGGACACTATACTTCATACCAAAAGTCAATGTATATTAAGAAACCAGCAAAATTCATAGCATGTTCTTGATGAAGTTTGTATGGTGCAGTACTGAGAAGTGATGTAGACAAGAAAAGTGTCGACTGATCGTTTCAAAACGGCATTTATTTGCTCGAGAAAGCATGTACATACATACAGGTCATTTTTTTGAAGGTAGTTTTACGTAATGTAGTATTCATTTCAATTTCGCTTAAATTTATGGAATAATTATTGTGAATTTTTTCTTTATTAACAAATTTTTATATCTCTATATGTGACTCCTGGTCATGACGACCCAGACATTGTAGCGCCCGTTCGATTTCATATCCCGAAGCTTGTTTTAGACATTATCCTTTGTCATTCCTCTTCTGGGTTGCGATGAACGAGTCGGCGATACTAATTCTGGCAGCTTCTGGGATTGCTCGTATTGTAAGAAGAAACAACTGGACAGCAGATTCAGAACTGAGCTTTCAGTATCTTTTTACTACTATAAAACACTACGCCAAGTTGTTATAAATAAAAAACGGATACGGAAACAACCTTTTTCAATTTACGGCTGTAACCCATTTTTGAACTAACCTTCGTTTGTTAATGTACTTTGCGACGTCGAGATTACAATCTAAGGACGATCACTGCCGCTGCGAGAGAGGTATTGTATACATTAGTGTATTGTGTGTATTTTACAGAGTCTGTATAGTTGGATGCAACGTTCCTTCGAACACGCACGCGTCTCCCGAAGGAACGTCGCATCCAACCGTACAGACACTGTCAAATACAGACTCTGCACCAACATATTTCATGTCAAAGCCAATGCAATGTGACGAGAAAAGTAAGTAAGTGTGTCCCTGTGCGGGTATCACATAATTGTGCGAGCACTTATGGGAGGCAGACAGTGGGACTGCAGAGATGTGGGTCGGTCCTGGAGGCGGGCTCGCACACCACAAGTGGCTACAGCGACCGCTCGCGATAAGCGAGAAGCCGGGTGCGAGTCACGGGCCGGCACAAATTGCCATATGGTTCCAGTAGCTCCTACAGTACTTGTGGTACCGTATTCGCAGCCTCAGAATATATTTCACGACAAATTATCTTCACGTACCGGCAGAACTAAGGTAAACAAACCGAACGAGTTATACCTGTGGACGAATTTACAATACTGTTGATTGTCGGTCGTCCTGAAAGAATGAAAAACAAGAAATTTTTCGAAATATAGCCTTTAATTCGTATTTTGTTAAATAGCTTATAAGAGATATTACAAAAATTACGCAAGCGCTACCCTTATCAATTCTGTACCTTTCTAACAAACAAATAACGTGGAAGACAACTTATTTTTCTCTTTCGACATAACTGACTTTTCACTGTTACGAAAGGTTATTTACCGAAAATTCTTTCATACACTGATGTGCGTATTTAGATACGGTCTACGCCTTTCCTTTGTTCGGGTATCGTACATTCTAAAACATCTTTTCGCTTTCAGTTTTTGAAAAAAAAAAATACATCGGAAAAATATCCAAATCCTCAAGGAAGATCTACGAAGAGTTACATTAACACAGCAAACAATTGGATAAAGATTAAGAAGATATAAAACGCAACATTGAAATACGAGTGGTCGCAGTGAGAATTAACTTTCCACGTTACCAGTCGACGCAACCATCCCCCACCAAAGCCAGGGTCAAAACATTCTTCCCGACATACCTTTACGTTGACGTCCAGTTACATCATCTGGCCTGTGAGAATGCCGACATTTGAAATGCGGTCTGGAATGTTTTGACGTTCCATTCGGCCACGTCTAGAGTGAAACGACCTTTGGCCTTTGTAGACCTCTGTGTGCTCCGTGCCTGCTCCGGCGGCGACGTTTCTGACATTATTCTTACAACACTCACTCGCTTAGCTCCGATGTCGTTATTTCATTTCTGATGAGCACTGGTTGGTTGGTAACTCTACACGAATTCCAAATAGGCATCGAAAGCATTCTGAAGCTCTCTGTTAGGACTGTAATAGTTGAAGGTGCGGACTGAATGTCTGAAACGAGCTATTCACGATCGTCGTTGTAAGAGTAAATACACATAAAGAAAAATGTACACCTACATCAACAAACATACCCCGCAAGCCACTGCACAGAGTATGGCGGAAGGTACCGGTACTATAGCAGTGTGTGTCTGAAACTGTGTTCGATGTCATGCCTGCTTGATAATGACTCTAAATACTGGGACAATACTGCCGTGAACTGTGCTGCATGCGATATGGAGTAGAGTTTAATGCCACCGACTGGGATACTACAGGTCGCCAGTTCAAACCCGATCACCAGCGAACACACCTTATTCAATATTTATAATTTCTAGAAGGTTCTCGAAATTTATTATGTTTATATATTCTGGAATACTCAATGTTTCTATAAACATTAGCACTCTCTCCATCCAGGAGGCAGTTCTATCTGTATGTTGGTGTCAGTAATAAACATGCTGTCACTGCTAAGTGTTGTACTTCATTCTCGACCTTTGTTTCAGACATTAACTTGATTTTAGTTATGACGTGACAATATTCTAGTCTCTCCTATGGCGATTTCCTTTACAGATTCACGACACGCTCTCAGAACTCTCCAACGAATACAGATCTTTGATTTGCTTCCATATACTGATTTACGTCACCATCATCCATATCTATTCTTAGCATTATCGCTTAATATTTACAATACGATTTAATATACTCACTTCCAACTTTGTAACCTGATGTTATTGGGTTCTTTCCCCTTATTATAGGCACTATCTTAAATTTACCCACGTGTAAAGGGACCTCCCATTTATTACACCAAGCGGAAATTTTGTTTAATTTTTTTGCATTTACTTATGATGCCTTTAGACCAACGACGACATTTTCCTGTACCCAACACCAAAGTGAATGAACAACCTTACAGAGCTGCTAATGCTATCCGGCAAATCGTTTATCTATATTGGTAGCACTAGAGGCCCTGTTACGCTTCCTAGGTGACACCTGACGTTACTGTATTGCAAGAACAGCCGTCCGGTATAAAGCACTAGGCCCTATAAGTCCAGTATTCGTGGAGCCAGTTTCTCTTACCGGGTGAGAAGGTTATCCCCATCCTAACAAGGGAACCTCCCCATCGCACCCCCCTCAGATTTAATTACTAGTTGGCACAGTGGATAGGCCTTGAAAAACTGAACACAGATCAGTCGAGAAAACAGGAAGAAGTTGTGTGGAACTATGAAAAAAATAAGCAAAATATACAAACTGAGTAGTCCATGTGCAAGATAGGCAGCATCAAAGGCACAGTGACCTCTCAAGCGCCGTGGTCCCGTGGTTAGCGTGAGCAGCTGCGAAACGGAAGGTCTTTGGTTCAAACCTGCCTCGAGTAAAAATTTTTTAATTTTCAGACTATTATCAAAGTTAAGGCACTCAAACATAATCAACTTCGCTCTCCAAAATTCCAGGACATGTTCAGATTTGCTTGGACAGATGCAGGATTTGACGGTCTACACACGGAAAAATTTGAAAGCGTTAAAAACATGTTTTGACAGAGCACAGGGAAAACTGTGTGACTGTGAAACTGTTGCAGCCATTTGTTGCAGTTCATGTGACAAACATGTTTTCATCACTTTTTTGGGAGTGATTATCACATCCACAAGAAAACCTAAATCGGCAAGGTAGAAGAATCTTTTTACCCATTCGCCAAGTGTACAAGTTAGATGGGTCGACAACATATTCCTGTCAGGTGACGCACATGCCGTCACCAGTGTCGTATAGAATATATCAGACGTGTTGTCCTGTGGAGGAATCGGTTGACCTATGACCTTGCGAGCAAATGTTTTCGGTTCCCATTGGAGAGGCACGTCCTTTCGTCTACTAATCGCACGGTTTTGCGGTGCGGTCGCAAAACACAGACACTAAACTTATTACAGTGAACAGAGACGTCAATGAATGAACGGACAGATCATAACTTTGCGAAAATAAAGAAAATAAATAAATTTTTCATTCGAAGGGAAGACTTGAACCAAGGACCTCTCACTCCGGAGCTGCTCACGCTAACCACGGGACCACGGCGCTCCTGAGCTCACAATATCCTTAATGTTGCTTATGTTGCGCATGGACTACTCTGTTCGTATATTTTGCTTATTTTTTTCGTAGTTCCACACATCTTCTTCCTGTTTTCTCGATTGATCTGTGTCCAGTTTTTCAAGGCCTATCCACTGTGCCAACTTATAACAAAATCTGAGGGGGGTGCGATGGGGAGGTTCCCTTGTAAGTGTTGAAGGGATACACATCAATGGATGCGTACATCCTTTTTGTGATAGCGCCCCTGCTTGGATCAAGGGAGCAGGGGACTGTGTGTGTGTGCTCGCTCAATAACGACACACGTCGCAGCACGCACAGGAAACGGCCCGCACGTGTGGACATCAGCCGGCGAGCACAGCCGTCTGCAGGCGACACACCTACACTCCTGGAAATTGAAATAAGAACACCGTGAATTCATTGTCCCAGGAAGGGGAAACTTTATTGACACATTCCTGGGGTCAGATACATGACATGATCACACTGACAGAACCACAGGCACATAGACACAGGCAACAGAGCATGCACAATGTCGGCACTAGTACAGTGTATATCCACCCTTCGCAGCAATGCAGGCTGCTATTCTCCCATGGAGACGATCGTAGAGATGCTGGATGTAGTCCTGTGGAACGGCTTGCCATGCCATTTCCACCTGGCGCCTCAGTTGGACCAGCGTTCGTGCTGGACGTGCAGACCGCATGAGACGACGCTTCATCCAGTCCCAAACATGCTCAATGGGGGACAGATCCGGAGATCTTGCTGGCCAGGGTAGTTGACTTACACCTTCTAGAGCACGTTGGGTGGCACGGGATACATGCGGACGTGCATTGTCCTATTGGAACAGCAAGTTCCCTTGCCGGTCTAGGAATGGTAGAACGATGGGTTCGATGACGGTTTGGATGTACCGTGCGCTATTCAGTGTCCCCTCGACGATCACCAGTGGTGTACGGCCAGTGTAGGAGATCGCTCCCCACACCATGATGCCGGGTGTTGGCCCTGTGTGCCTCGGTCGTATGCAGTCCTGATTGTGGCGCTCACCTGCACGGCGCCAAACACGCATACGACCATCATTGGCACCAAGGCAGAAGCTACTCTCATCGCTGAAGACGACACGTCTCCATTCGTCCCTCCATTCACGCCTGTCGCGACACCACTGGAGGTGGGCTGCACGATGTTGGGGCGTGAGCGGAAGACGGCCTAACGGTGTGCGGGACCGTAGCCCAGCTTCATGGAGACGGTTGCGAATGGTCCTCGCCGATACCCCAGGAGAAACAGTGTCCCTAATTTGCTGGGAAGTGGCGGTGCGGTCCCCTACGGCACTGCGTAGGATCCTACGGTCTTGGCGTGCATCCGTGCGTCGCTGCGGTCCGGTCCCAGGTCGACGGGCACGTGCACCTTCCGCCGACCACTGGCGACAACATCGATGTACTGTGGAGACCTCACGCCCCACGTGTTGAGCAATTTGGCGGTACGTACACCCGGCCTCCCGCATGCCCACTATACGCCCTCGCTCAAAGTCCGTCAACTGCACATACGGTTCACGTCCACGCTGTCGCGGCATGCTACCAGTGTTAAAGACTGCGATGGAGCTCCGTATGCCACGGCAAACTGGCTGACACTGGCGGCGGCGGTGCACAAATGCTGCGCAGCTAGCGCCATTCGACGGCGAACACCGCGGTTCCTGGTGTGTCCGCTGTGCCGTGCGTGTGATCATTGCTTGTACAGCCCTCTCGCAGTGTCCGGAGCTAGTATGGTGGGTCTGACACACCGGTGTCAATGTGTTCTTTTTTCCATTTCCAGGAGTGTATATATTCATTCTCTCTCTCTCTCTCTCTCTCTCTCTCTCTCTCTCTCTCTCTCTCTCTCTCTGTGTGTGTGTGTGTGTGTGTGTGTGTGTGTGTGTGTCCCGCTTTATCCGAGAATTTTCGCTTTTCAAAAGATCCCATAATCATTACCGTGAGCTCTTTACTTTAAAAAATTCCAGCGTTGGTTCCAAACAGTACTCCTGTCGCAGCTCGATTGTATTGGCTCTGCACATCCTAAATAATTTCTTCATTCATCTGACAACGCAAAAATCCGTCTCCGTACCCGAAGTCGCTGACGCACGTCTCTGCGGTGACACTCGACTCGGAGGTAAGCCGGTTCGAATCCTGAGAAAGGACGACGTTTTCACTGCCAGCATTTGACGAGAAAGCAGAGGAGAGGTGGTGGCCTGAAGTTCCTGATCACCAGTCTTTTGTGCCAGTTTTCTGGATTAACTCCAAACCTTTCCGCAATGGCTCATGATGTGAAAGTGTGTGACACTGTAGACGGAGATCTGTCCCTCGGATGGGGACAGTAATCTCTGACGCTATTTGAGAGGAGTAGGCTATGTTCTGGCACCGGGGTTCACCTCCTCTCCTTCATCGTCGTCGTCGTCGTCGTCGTCGTCGTCGTCGTCGTCATCATCATCATCATCATCATCGTCATAAAAAACAAACATTATACTGCACCATAAATAGGCCTTTTTCCAACCCAAGACTAACTACTATATTTTAATGTGCCCAACCCGAGACATATTTTTAAAATTACTTAAAAGTCTTCATAGTTCATTCATTCAGTTGTATTTTTCACTAGACAGCAGTATAACAAGCCAACCATTCGTCAAATTTGTACTGTTTCACACACTGAAAAAGATACGGAATCAAAATTTGAGTAGTTTCACTGGAACTTCATCGAAATTTAAAAGTTTAAGTTAAATTCCCTCCTCCACACTGAAATTTCTTACAACACTCGGAAGAAGTTTTACTTCACTTCTGTTTGAAGCATCCATCGTTTTTGTTACATAACGTTTTCCAAAGAACGCAACACATTATCAATAATATAAATGGCGAAATAACGTTAACAATAATTGCCTTGGTGTTGGCTGTAGCAGATGAAAATTTTGGGACATAAAATTTTAAACCAGTTTAGACATTCAGCCTGATATTTAGGAACTGAATTCGTGTCTAGCAGTATGGTACGAGAATGTATCCTCTTTAGCAGAACACTCTAGACCACTGTTATTCCCATCTTTGTCTTTAAAAAAGGCGTATGTCCGGTGAAGCGGTAGTATTAATTGCAGTTTTATGGTAAGCGGCTTTCATGAGGTCTTCAACATCACCCTTTCTTTCATGTGAACTGAAAGTTCTTCAGTACGTTGTGTGCAATAAACATTTTCATTGTTACTGTCATTAAACAACATCAAAAATTTGTATCCTTCTTGCAGGTTAACAATAAAAACACTTTCTTTTGCACATGGATAAACGATAAGACAGAAAATAAAGAGAGATAAAGCGATCAAAAACATGTAGATGAGTTACTTCACACTCCAAAATAAGAAACACATTGCTCCTGTTGTGTTGGTAAATGGCTAACATAGTGAAAAGTTGTGGCAGAACGGGTAGTCACAAGTTCTCATCCACATCAGGTCAGTTGAGGGAGGTGCGACCTTAAGCGAATGTTTAAAAATGCGATGTCGATCATATAGGTCTAAATAAAAAAGTCCTCGTCGGTCAAATTTCCCAATCCTGGACATTTTTGCAATCCCTGACACTACCCCAAACAACACAAAAAGCCAGGACTGTCTGGGCTAACCCAGACACATGGTAAGGCTACCTATACAGGCATCCATTATAAACACCTACGGTCTACAAATACACATACGACACACCTCTGACACATCCACAAGGAAAGCTACCTGTGCGCTCGCAAGAAGAACCATCTTTCCGCCAGTTGGCTGAACCCTACCACGGGATAGCACAGCCAAGAGTGCCACACGACATTTATATTTTTCACCAAAACGTGTTTTATATTGTAGTGAGATCAACTGATTTCGAAAAGGACATCCTGTTGATTATGACGTCATTGGAGACGCGGATGGGCTCATTTTGAGTGATGACCATAAAGGCTGGCTTTATATCATGAGAGTATCAATTACTTCTCCATTGGAAGTGTTGACCTGATACAGCTTGTTGTTGTTGTGGCCTTCAGTCCTGAGACTGGTTTGATGCAGCTCTCCATGCCACTCTATCCTGTGCAAGCTTCTTCATCTCCCAGTACCTACTGCAACCTACATCCTTCTGAATCTGCTTAGTGTATTCATCTCTTGGTCTCTCTCTACGATTTTTACCCTCCACGCTGCCCTCCAAAACTAAATTGGTGATCCCTTGATGCCTCAGAACATGTCCTACCAACCGATCCCTTCTTCTGGTCAAGTTGTGCCACAAACCTCTCTTCTCCCCAATCCTATTCAATACTTCCTCATTAGTTATGTGATCTACCCAGCTAATCTTCAGCATTCTTCTGTAGCACCACATTTCGAAAGCTTCTATTCTCTTCTTGTCCAAACTATTTATCGTCCATGTTTCACTTCCATACATGGCTACACCCCATACAAATACTTTCAGAAATGACTTCCTGCCACTTAAATCTATACTCGATGTTAACAAATTTCTCTTCTTCAGAAACGCTTTCCTTGCCATTGCCAGTCTACATTTAATATCCTCTCTACTTCGACCATCATCAGTTATTTTGCTCCCCAAATAGCAAAACTCCTTTACTACTTTAAGTGTCTCATTTCCTAATCTAATTCCCTCAGCATCACCCGACTTAATTCGACTACATTCCATTATCCTTGTTTTGCTTTTGTTGATGTTCATCTTATATCCTTCTTTCAAGACACTGTCCATTCCATTCAACTGCTCTTCCAAGTCCTTTGCTGTCTGACAGAATTACAATGTCATCGGCGAACCTCAAAGTTTTTATTTCTTCTCCATGGATTTTAATACCTACTCCGAATTTTTCTTTTGTTTCCTTTACTGCTTGCTCAATATACAGATTGAATAACATCGGGGAGAGGCTACAGCCCTGTCTCACTCCCTTCCCAACCGCTCCTTCCCTTTCATGTCCCTCGACTCTTATAACTGCCATCTGGTTTCTGTACAAATTGTAAATAGCCTTTCGCTCCCTGTATTTTATCCCTGCCACCTTCAGAACTTGAAAGAGAGTATTCCAGTCAACATTGTCAAAAGCTTTCTCTAAGTCTACAAATGCTAGAAACGTAGGTTTGCCTTTCCTTAATCTTTCTTCTAAGATAAATCATAAGGTCAGTATTGCCTCACGTTTTCCAGTGTTTCTACGGAATCCAAAGTGATCTTCCCCGAGGTCGGCTTCTACCAGTTTTTCCATTCGTCTGTAAAGAATTCGCGTTAGTATTTTGCATCCGTGACTTATTAAACTGATTGTTCGGTAATTTTCACATCTGTCAACACCTGCTTTCTTTGGGATTGGAATTATTATATTCTTCTTGAAGTCTGAGGGTATTTCGCCTGTTTCATACATCTTGCTCACCAGATGGTAGAGTTTTGACAGGACTGGCTTTCCCAAGGCCGTCAGTAGTTCCAATGGAATGTTGTCTACTCCGGGGGCCTTGTTTCGACTCAGGTCTTTCAGTGCTCTGTCAAACTCTTCACGCAGTATCATATCTCCCATTTCCTCTTCATCTACTTCCTCTCCCATTTCTGTAATATTGTCCTCAAGTACATCGCCCTTGTATAGACCCTCTATATACTCCTTCCACCTTTCTGCTTTCCCTTCTTTGCTTGGAACTGGGTTTCCATCTGAGCTTATTTAGATGATGATAATAATAATAATAATTTCATGCAATACAACGGCCTGGTGCAAGTCTTCCATTTCGACGCCACTTCGGCAACTTGAGTGTCTAACCTACCCCAGTACTCGCACCGGTGAGAGAGGCGCCTACTCTTTAACATGCATCCGAACCATGTATCATTCCTGAGGAATCTTCACACCAGTGAGAGGTGAAGGCTAGGCCATAGGAAGACTGGAAATTCCATCATCCTACCGGATTTCGATCGCGCGACCTTTCGGTTTCAAGGCGAGCACTTTACCACTACAGGTCCAAGCCCACCGCCGGTTTAGGTGAAAAAACAAAAGTGGCTACAAATAGCTGAGCCGTGAGTACAACAGCTCCCACACTAACGACATTACACCGATAATACAGCGCCACGTGCTGTGACATGTGGGTCATTCCTACAGCCGCCGTGACTTGATAATTCTGATAATCTTGCAGGCTGGTGAACATCGTATGTGGAAAAGAGTCTTCAAAATACATATTTCACTGGAATTTACGTAAAGGATGGACTCAATCTCGTTGCGTATGCAGTGAGATCAGCGTTTAGTATTTGTAAATGCACGCTCTACACTGTCATGTGAAATTCATCACGGAAGTGAGCGATGACGTGACGGATGAATCGACAGCATTGTGATGGTGCTACATGCTTAGCGCTTGGAGAGATGACACACGACACTGAGCGGGCGCTCTACTTTCGTAATGTAGCCTGTGGCGCGCAAGAGGCGATGTGTTCATCAGATAGAAGCATCGTGTATTCTGTTGAAATGTAAAATTCCTTACTCTCAGCAACATTTTTACATCGACTATGATGTAAATATAAATCCAGTGGTTATTTTATGCTAGTACAATTATTGTTTCAAGTATTACAAAAATTGCAACGCATTATACAGGATGTTAATAAATTAGTTATACAAATGTAACTCGTAATTGTGAAAAAGGCAACTAACTTACAGAAGCGTCTGATACAGCATTGACTGCAGTATATCTTCAAGTCATATTTGCAAAAGTTCATTGTGGCTACCTTTTGAAACATGACTAATGTCCCATCTGTAATTAATTTCCTGCCAAATCCTACGAAGCAAGTCTTGATGTATGGCGGCGATTGCTTGTGTTATTCATTATTGCAGCTCGACGACGTTTCGCCGAAGCAGAGGAACAGACACTCCGTCTTTAATGTAACCCCATACACAGACGTCTGTTGTGTTTAGATCAGGGGATCATTTCGGCCATGATATTGTTCCACTAGGTCCAATTCAAGCCGGTACATTCGTACGGAGATACGAGACAATTTCACGATGATAATGTGGTGGCGCCCCATCTTGCTGGGAACTAAATTCTATGCCTTTATCCTGTTATATCTGAGATATTAGATGATGTTCATACGTGTCCAGGCACGATACGCCAGTCACAATGGACTCGACAAAAAAGGAACGATTGTAATTGTAGTTACAGACAGCGCAAGAAACATTTGGTTTAGGCAAGACTCGTACATGTTCTATTACTTGACGCGGTTTCTGCTCACGCCGTACCGAACATAATACCGATTCAGTTTCTCGCAGGTATACAAGGTGACTTCGTCACTGAACACAATTTCATTCAGAAAATCATCTTGAATCTGCATTTTGTTACACATTTCTACACAAAACTTATCTTAAAGGTTGCGACGGCTCCAGTTTGCAAAAATTTCAGTGGTAGGTGTCTCGATAATACCTTTCACACTGTAACTTTAGGCATATTCGTTTCCAGGCTGGCGCGTCTCGTTGATGTACCCGGACTACGAATGTAAGACTACTGAACTTTGTTCAACTGCTGCATCCGAGACCGCTGGCACACCCTGACCCAGCATCCCGTGCGATGCACTGGCAGTTTTGGTGACACGATTGCAACAATTGATAACACTGTCTTTCAGGTGATGGCTTGCGATATTTTGTCTTTAGCTGTCACTTGAACTTCAGTAGCGGATTTGGATTCATGAAACCATGAACAACACAGCGCACGCTCTGCACAGTTACGCGACTCCATGTTGTCTGTTGGAATAACGCATTCACCACCCAGCGGGAACGTCGGGAATTTACTGTGTTAGGGGGAAATAAAATTAGTGCCGTGTCAAACATTTCTCTAAGTCATTTACACTTTTCACAATTAAAGGTTACTTCTGTATAAATTATTTATGAACAACTTGTCAGTAAAAATCTACACATGGGTGCACAGGTATAGCACGTTATATGTTATCTCGCAGAGTAATACAGAGTTGGTCATTATGTTAAATAGTGGATGTGTTAGAGGTGGTATTCATATTACAACTATACTCTCAGCTAGGTGTCGTTTCTTCAGGAATAATCAAGAACTAACTTTAGTCCATATACCGGGTGATTAAAAAGTCGGTATAAATTTGAAAACTGAATAAATCACGGAATAATGTAGATAGAGAGGTACAAATTGACACACATGCTTGGAATGACATGGTGTTTTATTAGAACCAAAAAAATACAAAAGTTCAAAAAATGTCCGACAGATGGCCCTTCATCTGATCAGAACAGCAGTAATTAGCATAACAATGTAAGACAAAGCAAAGACGATGTTCTTTACAGGAAATGCTCAGTATGTCCACCATCATTCCTCAACAATAGCTGTAGTCGATGAATAATGTTGTGAACAGCACTGTAATGAATGTCCGGAGTTATGGTGAGGCATTGGCGTCGGATGTTGTCTTTCAGCATCCCTAGAGTTGTCGGTCGATCACGATACACTTGCGACTTCAGGTAACCCCAAAGCCAATAATCGCACGGACTGAGGTCTGGGGACCAAAGTGGCGGCTGAGCACACGATCACCACGAAACGACGCGCGCAAGAGATCTTTCACGCGTCTAGCAATATGGGGTGGAGCGCCATCCTGCATAAACATCGTACGTTCCAGCAGGTGTTTATCAGCCAGGCTGGAGATGGTGTGATTCTGTAACATATTGGCGTACCTCTCACCCGTCACGGTTGCAGTTACAAAACCAGAATCACACATTTCCTCGAAGAAAAAAGGCCCGATACCGGTAGATGTGGTAAATCCAACCCATACCGTGACTTTCTCGTCGTGCAATGAAGTTTCCACGACAGTTATAGGATTTTCGGTAGCCCAAATTCTGCAGTTAAGGGCGTTGACAGACCCTCGGAGCGTGAAATGAGCTTCGTTGGTCCACAACACGTTACTCAACCAATCGTCATCTTCCGCCAACTTTTGAAATGCTCACACCGCAAATGCCCTCCGCTTCACTAAATCACCAGGTAACAGGTCATGATGCCGATGGATTTTGTATGGCTAGCATCGGAGGGTACGCCTAAATGCCAACCAAACAGTAGTGTATGGAATGCCGGTGCGACGTGCGACTCCATGAGCGCTGACTTCCCCGTGCATAGGCGAACCCGCTACAGTCTCCATTTCTTCCTGACCTGTCTCAGCAGCCGGCCGCGGTGGTCTAGCGGTTCTGGCGCTGCAGTCCGGAACCGCGGGACTGCTACGGTCGCAGGTTCGAATCCTGCCTCGGGCATGGGTGTGTGTGATGTCCTTAGGTTAGTTAGGTTTAAGTAGTTCTAAGTTCTAGGGGACTTATGACCTAAGATGTTGAGTCCCATAGTGCTCAGAGCCATTTGAACCATTTGACCCATTTGAACCTGTCTCAGCAGCATTACGCCTTATGCTCGGTCGGCCACTACGTGTCTATCGTCTAAACAACCCGTGGCTTTGAACTTCGAAATCATTCTCGGCACAGCTGCATTTGTCAACGGACCTTCAACTGTTCGAATTCCCTTCCTATGGCGGTAGGATCGTAACGCTGAACTACCACATTCCCCATTCTGATAATACAGCTTCACTAAGAGCGCCTTTTCAGGTAACGTCAACATGCTGCGACTGCTGGCGCATCTGATTCTCTCTCTCGTTACAGCTCCTTTTATACACGATTGTCATGCGCAGTCACTGACGTTTTGCTGTCCAGCGCCATCTGTCGGACATTTTGCGAACTTTGTTTTTTTTTGTTCTAATAAAACCCCATGTCATTCCAAGCATGTATGTCAATTTTTACCTCTCTATCTACATTACTCCGTGGTTTATTAAGTTTTCAAATTTATACTGACTTTTTCATTACCCGGTATACCACGCTTTACGATTCAGATCTTCGTTTGAGGTTATGTTTCGTATCAAAAAGATTGTAAATGATTTTGCTGCATTTTATTTATCAAGAAATCATTATTATAGGGAAGCAGTATTTGCCTTCTTAGGACAGTTGTTGGAAGCAAAATGCTGCACAGCCTCTCCAAGGCTCTGCTATCAGGCATAAAAGCACTGGATCAGTTTAGAAAGACATTCTGTTGAAATACCCATGACATTTATTCTTCATTCACTTTGGAAGTAAGGAAGGAAAATTTAACTTCTTGGCGATTTTATTGGAGACAAAATACTTGTTCACACGCAGGCGACGGTTGGAGCCGCGGACTGGCACAAATTTTAATTACACGTGATTCTGGTGTCGCATTTTATTATTTTATCTCAGTTAGGCGGCTGGTACTAGTTTACAAACACTCTCTGCACTGACAGCGTCCACTTGCTGGGGCACGGCGAGAACGTGAGAGGTGCGGGCAACCGGCGCTCGAAATGGCGCAGGCGCCGGCGCCGGCGGACAGGCAAACAGCCAATGGAGCAAGGCTGGCGAGGCGCCGCAGCATCCGCCGGGCGTCGCGACGCTGGCCACGCCCCCGCAGCCACCGCCCCCTCCTCCTCCTCCCACACCGACGCCGACGCCACACCCACCGCGCTGGACTGGGCTGAGTCGTGTAGCGCACCGCCACACTTGCGCTTGCTTGGCGCATGCCGAGGAGCGCCGTACCAGGAAAACAAGTCTGACTCACTGCGCCGGCAGCAGATTCGCGACACGCTTCTGCCACTCGTCAGGCGGGCGCACACACACACACGTGCCACCCACCACACCACTCTAGACCTCAACGATTATACAACAAATAGGGAGTTTTGCAACACCACCACCACCACCACCACCACCACCACCACCACCACCACCACCACCACCACCACCCCGCCTCCCCCCCTCCCCCTCCTCCTCCTCCTCCTCTTCTCCATCAACAAAGGCTTTGTTAGCAATATAAGATCATTGGTTCCACACGATATACACATTCATTCGTGCTCAGGTATGCCTCGGGTATCATCTATGATCAACACGTCACTGATAACAGACTGCACAAAAGCGTTCCATAACATTTGATTTTACACAAATTTTACGGTTTAGCTGTATCTGTAAATGTATGTTTGGTCTACAGCGTGTGTTTGCGTGCAAGTCAGACAATTACTCTAACACAAGACCTGTAAATTTTCTATGAGTATTGTAAAAATATCACCTGCAATTACGTGAAATTTTCTTTACAGCCTGTATCTGATATTAAAGTGCACGAACTGTTACGCAAAATTATTATGAAAACTTTATCTTTGGCGGTAACATTATAAGAAAACTGGGAGCAGATATTCTTCTGTTTAATCTCAATTACCGTGAAAATTCAAGAACGATAGTAGTACTGTTAACTTTCATTTATTTTTGAAACTGTAAAATAGCTACGGCCCACTGTTAGCATGAAAACGATTTGCTTGGTAGTTTACTGGCCGTGAAAAGAACTGAAATTTATTTTCATAATAATAACACACAGAAAAATTATCGGACTTCGAGAAAAATAAGTGACTACAGGATCTAAAGAACGTAAATGCAAATAATAATGACACACAAATGGCTTTTGAAATCATCCCGAACCAAACGAAAACCTCTCGTATTTACTTCCATCACTTTCAATGAAAGATCTATTTTTTTTCTTTCTATCTAAGATGGAGGAGTATCTTCAAATAACGTAGTCGTAATAAGCAATTTGTTGTTTCATGCTTTAATGAACATCAAGTCAACACACGTAAATCAGTTTCACTTTTATTAGTGACCTATTTCCGTCCAGGACCTAATAGCAAGAGATAAAGGTAACAAGAGAGCAATATGATAAGAGAGCTTTTCACACTCGTATATGTCCTTTTATAATATTCTAACACCGTTAACTTTGTGTAGCTTCTTCTCGGTACTAGTTACAAGCTTCATGCATGCATTGCTGCATTACATAGGTGTTGGCATCAATAAAATTATATTTAATTCCACTTAAGCGTACTAGACGCTGTCATCTAGTAATTATTTTTCTACATGTAGGAGAAAATTTCTTAAGTCTGGTAGTGACGCCACAGTATGGTGTAAGTTGTAGGCCAATAAACTCATTTCAGTTGAATTCAATTAGAAAAAGCCTCTTCACGCACATCTTTTTCTTTATCTTCATCATAATTTTAATCAACATCTGGGATTATTCTGGAGATCAGCGTTGGTCTTTCTATATATTCTTTGGCCTCTCTCTACTACGCATTCCCATAACTTCGTAATTATACATTTTTAATATCGATAACTGCCACTGTTTCAATACTGTTTAATCATTAAATTGGAAGTCCTTTTCTTGCAGCACATTTTTTATATCTAATCCAAGTATTAATCCTTCATTTTGGATATGACCAGCTCTTGTGAAAAATCAACATTCTTTCTGTCCAGTTTAGCTGTTTTCTTGCCAGCGTCCAACACTGTTCTGTGGGACTGTTGGTACTCCCAGAGTGCTATATAATTGAGCCATTGTCCCAATACTGGTTTTGAAGTGGACCACTTAAACTAGAGAATTATTTAATGGTGGAATGAAATTATCTAAAATTATAACAAAGTTATTTAAAAACATTGCCCTGTTGCTCAGGTTTATTTCGTACCAGATATTTATACAAAATTAATTAACATATGGTTTTTATTCTCTATTTCCTTTCACGCTTCGTTTGATTTTTAAGGTGGGGAAAATAAAATTTGGAACAACTGTTGTCTCTATAGCTCTTTTCAATCGCTCGTAATTTTGTCCGATGACTAACGAATACCTTAGTCTCCCAATAGGTGGGGTAACTTCTTTTGTTAAAGTAAGCACCTATTTTAATGGATTTAAGTAGTCTGTCTGTAATAACCTCAAACAGCGCCGACAAAATCTATCCTCTGAAAGTGAAATGATTCACCTAGCTAGCTGATTAACGAGTCGCGTCACGCGGAAAACGAGCTGTGCGGGTTGTCTGCCCAGCAGGGGCACGCTTCTGGTAGCCAACAAAGCAACGACGCCAGGCAAGACCACGGAAAGTCTGCTCGCTTGTCTATTGGGAAAGAGTACGCCCAACCAAAGTCAAAAGCTCCAGTCTACAAGGTGTTTCATCCGAGTTCACGAGAGAACATGTTTCATGTTAAAGTACGTACAAACTTGTGGAACATTTTTAGCATACGCAACGTATCTAATAGTTTACCTTGGTGCCAATTGTAAGTTCCAGTTTTGATATTTGTGAGGATCTTGGTGGTGCAGCTGTGCAATGTTTGTCGAGTCGAGATGGCGATAATACGGCAACAAAACGTGTTTCGCCTGCTGCGTTTCAACAGGTGCAGTAATTGAAGGTATAGACATGGTTCCATCTGGGCTGTTACTGCTTTGTTACCAAATATTTTTATTTACTACATTTGACACGACGGACTAATTTCATCCTAACAGCCCATTCTTAAGCGCTACAGGTATCAAAACACAGACAGCACGACACATATAGGACTTGAGAATTACCTGTAAGGCCAAAATTGGCCAGTCGTGTAGATCGCACTAAAAATACAGTGACAACAGTCGAGACAGAACATCTCTTCCCTTCAATAAATTAACGACTATAGTACTCCACACAAAACAATGCTCGAGATGCAATTCAGTTACAACTGTGCGGCGAGATTTTCAACCAAGAGTTCGGCATTGCACATACTACAGCTGCATTAAAAGCTGTTCGAGGACGCCAATTGCAAATCAATTGAAACACTCAGCCCATCATGAGTGGAAGAAAAGTGGTAAGAACATAGCCTTTGTTATCTGTAGCAAAATATTTCACAGCTGTCTCCCATTCCCAGCGCCGCGGAAGCAACGAAGTGCCGCCAGGTGGCTGCTCCCCCAGGAGAACTAATGATGGTGTTGGACCACGCAGCCTAGCTAATCGTTGGTACTCCAAATGCTGACGCTTCTGGACAGATAGGTTATGCTAGCATATGCGCGAATGGGGAAAGTAATTGGCAAATTTCTGCAGCAATTACAACACGCTGACAACAAGCTGGTCATTGCGTGCGTAGCTCATGAAACTTGTAACGTTCTTTAATGATGAATTATTCGTGTTTGTTATTGGATACGCAGTGCGTAACGTTTGTCTTACGGAAAGCTACTGTGTAATGTGTTGATGGGCAAATGGTGTGTTTAATCAGTTTTACTGTAATAAAAAAATAAACAACTTAATCCGGAAAACCAGCATGTAATGCCTATAATGAAATCAGTCCATCAGAAATTTACTCTCTTGAGCACCGAGTTCTATGACCCTGTGCAATAAACTGATAAAATTGCCTAAGCAAATAAACAATGGAATAAGTTTTTTTTTAGCTCTTGAGTCGCAACGGATGTAATCTTGGTATTCTGTTCTCTCTACAGTGCGCAAACAAAATGTTCAATCTTGGCCCAGAGAAGTGCAATGCCGATCGTAAAATAGCTTCATACAAATAATGTCAGTATAGTAGTTGATAAATGAATAACCTTGCAAATGTTCAGTGATAATTTTGGATATTGGCTCAGCGCTTTGCAGTGCTGCCCACATTAAAGCTGTTACAAACATTAATACTTTTCTGATTCTGCCACATTAAATTTTTTCTGATTCTGATTGAAAAATACTTTCTTTTAAAAAAATATTCATTGGATTTAAATGAACACGATGTGGAAGAGGATGAGGTACTGATAGGGGGATATGCTAAGACCGAATGGTTCTGTTAGAAGCTTGTATTCAAAATAAAGTTTCTCCTTCATAAAATCTGTTATGAAAGATTTTACATTAACTTCAAAATCAGTGAACTTCTCCTCTGTTCTACAATTCTCACTTACTGACGTAGTTAACAATACTTGGATTGTTACATGACAAAAGGTCTGACATCATTTGACAAAATAGATTCCAAAATTTAGCTTGTCTGTATCAGGATTACAAAATATTACAAATAGGGTATACCATATCAACCTATACATTAAATCTGATGGCAAATACTTGGTTCCTACATTCAAGGGTCAGTATTGTAAAATTATCAAAAGCCCCATTGTGTTGCTGCATACTTAAAACTAAATATACAAAATTTCATTACCTTACGGAACTGTATTATGCTGCGTCTATAGGCCAACAGCTAAATTCTCACAGCTAGCCACCAGCTTTAAGTCTTTCATCCCATCTTTAACAGAGTGCAACGGCAACTGCTACTGCGCTCCGCGCGCCCCTACTTACAATCGATTCTGCCACTCAGCCAACATCTTTGGTTCAGTGGTGTCAAAAATACAATCTCTTCTACATGTGATAACCATTTATGTCACTTTTCATGAAATATATTACAATATCGGGCACCATGTACAAGTGGACACCTCACAAACTGTACCACCATTTTTACTAGTTTTACTGTTTTATTTTACAGCTATGTTTTACCATCACCACCACCACAAACGCCCAACCTCCAACTATCGCCGATCAATCACACGATAGCCATTGATCATCTTTCATAGTCGTTTTCGCCGGCCGAAGTGGCCGTGCGGTTAAAGGCGCTGCAGTCTGGAACCGCAAGACCGCTACGGTCGCAGGTTCGAATCCTGCCTCGGGCATGGATGTTTGTGATGTCCTTAGGTTAGTTAGGTTTAACTAGTTCTAAGTTCTAGGGGACTAATGACCTCGGCAGTTGAGTCCCATAGTGCTCAGAGCCATTTTTGAACCATAGTCGTTTTCCATCCATTGCTGGTGTAAAACCTCATAAACACTTCACATTTGTGTGTTCACGAATGTTTTCGTATTTTCATTATCTAGTCCATCCTTCAACCTCTATATCTACATATACGTAAACAAACCACAGTAAAGTGAGTCCATTGTAGCACATTTTAGTGTTTTTCCCGATTTTGCTAGCGTATGGAACGCGCGTAGAGCCGGCTTCAGTCCCCCCGTCACGGCTGTAGTAAGTCTAATCGCGTCTTCGACGCCGCTGCAGGAGCGATACGTAGAAGCCTGAAGTGTATTCCTAGATTCCTAACTGGCTTTTGAAGCTGTAAGTAGGCTCGGGCGGGACAGTTGTCGTCTGTCTTCAAGCGTCTGCAAGTGCAACTTGTTACGGAACATATTAAAGGCTTTACTGTACCGAAGTATGCGATACCCTCCAAATTCAACCAGTTTAACAAGTATTTATGATTATAGAAAAGTTATTGTGTATGTTAACAATGATTGCATAACATGTCTCCATAAACAGTCAACCCATTAAATTATACTGAATAACTGACCCACACAAAAGTTTATATCACTTGATGACTGATACAGCAAATGTCATCATGTAAAAACACTAAGTTCATCTTAAATAATTAATATGAAGTACGAAAAATAGTGGCCAACTTAGGTATTTTGGATCTCCTTAAATAAAAATCACCCAGTGAAACCTATTTGTTCACTAGGAGCGGTTTCACTCAGTATTCATGTAATCAATCCTATTTTAGACGAAAACCAATGTAATTCTTAATAATTCATGTTATTTACTTATTTATGCAAATTAGAGAAGTCAATTGACAAACTTCTAAAAAGCGGCCTTTTTGTAACAAAGAATTATTCTGTCAAGTCAACAAATCTGTCTGTCATTTTAATAACATGTTAAATTATGTCATTCGATGCAAATTAATAACTTTTCTGCACAAATTATGATAACAGATGTACATGTGACTTTTTAAACTATATCTCTTTTTAGTAGTTCTTTGACAATGTTATAAATACTAGCAGCAAGAAGGGTCGGGGGCAGTTGGAATGTCACTTTGGTAAAGTGTGTTTGTGTGTTATTGTTTGAGGTGGATAAACAATGCAAAGAACATGTAAAGGAAGTACTACTTTGTGTTGTGTCATGGTCTTTGGTGGACAGTGGAATTAAGATGGCCACCAGAGTAGTAAATATTTGAAGTTTACATATTTGTTGGTTTCGCTCGTTCTTTATCATCAAAAGCACATAAAAAACACGGGACCTCATGTTTTTAACCCTAGACAACCAGATTTAGAGCCAGCATCAGCATCGAGACACGGCAGCGATCCAGCAAGTAGCAGCGATTACCACAACACAATGAATTTTAATGGCGCCAACCTAACATCAAGTGCTAACAAGCTCCGTAAATGGGAGTGAAATTGTGCGATTATAGCAATTAGCAATATCTACGACCAGGCAACCATTACAAACTCTTCAGCATCTAAGTGACGCTCTCCCGTGGTCAAACACACCTGCGACCATACAAGCTGCCCTTCTCTGTACACATTCAGTATCCTGTGTTAGTCGTGTGGTATTCACACACTTGAAAATGATTATAGAATGCGTCGCACGAGTGTTTTGTAAGGGGCCGCTTTTGAAGACTAATTACAATTTCCCAGTATCCCACCAATGAACCCGGTTTACCTACCGCTGAACCTACATGATAGTTCGATTTCATACCTCCACAAGTTGTTACAGCGAGGTACTTAACGGGGACAAAAATCTAGGAACACCAGAAACACAACACATTCTGAACGTTGCAGAGGTGCTGTTCGTGGTCAGATACAACAGCGCAACCTGCAGGCTTGTCTAATTTTTGCTTTCATGTTCAAACACACATTTCTTGCGGCGTTTTCATATTTTTTTCCAGCCTCTGTAGATGAGGATTAATTCCAATTGTGACTCGATATTGCAAGATACTACGTATTTAGGTTTTGTAAATTGCCTATTTTTTTTTCACTTCTGAACATTTGAAGCAAGCCGCCAACTTTACACCTCTTTGAAATCTTATCGCTACCGGACAATATCTCTACAGCTTTTTCAGGGCGTAATTCATTGTAGCTAACGGTATGTTATGAGGAACAAAGTAAGGACTATGTCTTGAATTACCTCAGTGTGAGGATAAATTTGTCTCCTGCTGAAAATGTTAACTTCTATGCTGATTCCAGTTACATCTTCTTGTATGCAGCCAAGTTAGTCGTAAAACGACAATTTTACATTCGAAGAAAATTTACTGTTTTCTGAACTCAGATTGTCTAGAGAAAGTTCATCACAGGGTTCTCAAAACTGAGTGTTCTCCAGCAGTAATTGAGCAGTTACTCAGAAATTTCATCACCAGCTGACGAAATATGTGACAGCTACTGACGTCACAAATAGCGCCGCTAATTGCAGTCGGCTACTGTGGCCGGAAATCCGTGTGACACGGGCTCAAGATTTGCTTTAGACTTAGTGGACGGTTCGCGCGGAGGCTCCCAAACAGGTACGGTCGACTGCTAGACTGTTTGTCTGAAGGAAGCATCCCATATGTACGGATGATATCTCCGGTGATGGACTCTTTGTTAGTAGTGCTGCAAAAGTAACAACTAACTTTTGCTCCTATGTATTCGGTACTGTCGGGAAATGAACCCATTACGAAGTATTCGTTACTCGTACGCAACAGCCCTAACAGAAAAAAAATTTGGACTGCTGCATGAGCTGTGGAATCGCTGGTCCTGTCGGCGCGTTGTGTCACAAGCTGCCAACGCGGCCAAACGAGGGAGGCACGCGACTGCACGTCACAGTGTCTCCACAGTGAGGAAAAAAGCGTTATTGCTTTAAATGATGTATATAGGGATGAGTCGTGCTTGTATTCTGAGAAAACGACAAGTTATTGTTACAAACATCTGCACTTGATGCAGATGTTTTGCCGCTGAAGTGCCGCCGCAAACCTTCTCCTTGAGACAGCTTCGGCAGCCGTTCCTGCAGCTTGCAAGCCCACGGTCATGCGCACAGTCTCGCAAACATTACGGCGAAACGTACTGCATGTGACACGGGCCTGAAGTCTCTTTTACACGAGTGACTTTCTTGTTTCAATCGATAACTCCTGGCAAGTGAGCCTAGTGCGATACGTCTCCCCCCACCCCCGGCATTTTATTCCTGTACCGACACACACTTGTCCTGAATGGTACGAGCTGTCAGCCCCCCCACCCCCACCCCCTCTCCCACCTTTATTCAAAAATGGCTCTGAGCATTATGGGACTCAACTGCTGAGGTCATTAGTCCCCTAGAACTTAGAACTAGTTAAACCTAACTAACCTAAGGACATCACAAACATCCATGCCCGAGGCAGGATTCGAACCTGCGACCGTAGCGGTCTTGCGGTTCCAGACTGCAGCGCCTTTAACCGCACGGCCACTTCGGCCGGCCCCACCTTTATTCCTGTACTTGCTTGTCGCGAATGAGCATTAAACAAAAAGTACGAGGACAAAACAATCAGCAAACTAGACATTATTAATAATCAAACTAAAATCCGTAGAAGATGTTCTTGAGACTGGTCGCAAAGTAAATTCAACATAATGCCGAGAACTAACAGAGCGGGAAAAGTGTCATCCAAACGTTTCAAGGAAGTGATTTATTTGCTACAGAAAATGTGTAGATACAAACACATCAATCAATATCACTGGTTACCAGACCCACAAGTTACGCAAATAACTGCATCTATACAAACCCAAACATATTTCACCACCGTTGTATCATCGTCAAGGGCATTCTTTATTCCGTTCTGTAAAATGTTAACCTCTTAAGTAATAATTATTTTAACGAAATTGGGCCTAAAATAGTTTGTTGTTTACCTTAATTTTTCTACATTATTGGACTGGTAGCTTGTTATCTGTAACTGAATGATGTTGCTGAGAGTTTGGTTGGAGAGTTAAATGTCACTTCATCTCTGAACGTAATTTTCTTGCAGTAAAATATTTTGCGATTACTTACGGCTACTGCAAAACAATATGACAATCATGAGACAACATTTCACTGGTAGACATAATGCTTTTTCCCTTATCGTTTCTGTCTTGTTTTGCTTGAAGTTCCAGACAACACATGAAACTATTTTTGTAGTTCAGTAAAGCTTCCTGTTACACTTTTAACAATTTTCGTGGAAAATACATGTATTTACATTCTTATTTGGGTACAGTGCAGGCTTTTTCTTTGTCCAGGTATTGTAAAACCTACGTCTCTTTTGTGAGGAAAAACCAGTAGGAAATATTATACTACTTCATACAATCTTTATAACGTGTCACGAATTCGAAGCAGAGAACAAAATACGGATTAAGATGACAAAAAATCTATTGCTTTAATTACTAGCAATAACCGACCCAAGAATAGGTAAATTTCTAATGTTAGATGACGGCATCACATCTGCGTGTGTCAGCGCCAGGTGCAGTCTGCGTCTACATCTACATCCATACTCCGCAAGTCACCTGACGGTGTGTGGCGGAGGGTACCTTGAGTACCTCTATCGGTTCTCCCTTCTATTCCAGTCTCGTATTGTTCGTGGAAAGAAGGATTGTCGGTATACCTCTGTGTGGGTTTTAATCTCTCTGAATTTATCATCATGGTCTCTTCGCGAGATATACGTAGGAGGGGAGCAATATACTGCTTGACTCCTCGGTGAAGGTATGTTCTCGAAACATCAACAAAAGCCTATACCGAGCTACAGAGCGTCTATCTTGCAGAATCTTCCCCTGGAGTTTATCTATCATCTCCGTAACGCTTTCGCGATTACTAAATGATCCTGTAACGTGGTGCGCTGCTCTCCGTTGGATCTTCTCTATTTGTTCTATCGACCCTATCTGGTACGGATCGCACACTGCTGAGCAGTATTCAAGCAGTGGGCGAACAAATGTACTGTAACCTACTTCCTTTGTTTTCGGATTGCATGTCAAATGGCTCTGAGCACTATGGGGCTTGACTTCTGAGGTCATCATTCCCCTAGAACTTGGAACCACTTAAACCTAAGTAACCTAAGGATATCACAAACATCCATGCCCGAGGCAGGATTCGAACCTGCGACCGTAGTGGTCTCGCGGTTCCAGACTGAAGCGCCTAGAACTGCTCGGCCACTTCGGCCGGTGATTGCATGTCCTTAGGATTCTTTCAACGAATCTCAGTCTGGCATCTGCTTTACCGACGATAAATTTTATATGGTAATTCCATTTTAAAACACTGCTTCCAGTTGCTGACCTGCTATATTGTAGCTAAATGATAAAGGATCTTTCTTTCTATGTATTCGCAGCACATTACACTTGTCTACATTGAGATTCAATTGCCATTCCCTGCACCATGCGCCAATTCGTTGCAGATCTTCCTGCATTTCAGTACAATTTTCCATTGTTACAACCTCTCGATATACTACAGCATCATCCGCTAAAAGCCTCAGTGAACTTCCGATGTTATCCACAAGGTCATTTATATACCGGGTGATCAAAAAGTCAGTATAAATTTGAAAACTTAATAAACCACGGAAGAATGTAGATAGAGAGGTAAAAATTGACACACATGCTTGGAATAACATGGGGTTTCATTAGAAAAAAAAACCAAAGTTCACAAAATGTCCGACTGATGACGCTGGACAGCAAAACTGCTACCGTGACTGGTGAGAGGTTACCGAATCGCATCATTCCTACCCCGGCTGATAAACATCTGCTGGAGCGTACGATGTTTATGCAGGATGGCGCCCCACCCCATATTACGAGACACGTGAAAGATCTCCAGCGCGCGTCGTTTGGTGATGATCGTGTGCTCAGCCGACACTTTGGTCATGCTTGGCTTCCCAGGTCCCCAGACCTCAGTCCGTGCGATTATTGGCTTTGGGGTTACCTGAAGTCTCAAGTGTATCGTGATCGACCGACATCCCTAGGGATGCTGAAAGACAACATCCGACGCCAGTGCCTCACCATAACTCCGGACATGCTTTACAGTGGTGTTCACAACATTATTCCTCGACTACAGCTATTGTTGAGGAATGATGGTGGACATACTGAGCATTTCCTGTAAAGAACATCATCTTTGCTTGTTATGCTAATTGCTGTTCTGATCAGAGGAAGCGCCATCTGTCAGACATTGTTTGAACTTTTGTATTTTTTTTGGTTCTAATAAACCCCATGTCATTCCAAGCATGTGCATCAATTTGTACGTCTCTATCTACATTATTCCGTGATTTACTCAGTTTTTAAATTTATACTGACTTTTTGATCACCCGTATCTTATGAATAGCACCGGTCCTACGACACTCCCCTGCGGCACACATGAAATCACTCTTACTTCGGAAGACTTCTCTCCATTGAGAATGACATGCTGCGTTCTGTTATTTAGGAACTCTTCAATCCAATTACACAATTAGTTAAACGACTGTAGGCAACTGTACCGAACGCCTTGCGGACGTCAAGAAACACGGCATCCACCTGGGAACCCGTGTCTATGGCCCTCTGAGTCTCGTGGACGAATAGCGCGAGCTGGGTTTCGCACGACCGTCTTTTTGGAAACCCATGCTGATTCCTACAGAGTAGATTTCTAGTCTCCAGAAAAGTTATTATATTCTAACGTAATACGTGTTCCAGTCTGCAGTATACCCAAGCTCACCCACTACGAGTAGTCGATTTGGACCAGAAAGTCGCTAGAGAGACACGGGGCGCAAAACTACGTAGCCTTGTGGTGTCGCGAGCTGCTGCCAGAGGAAGTGAATTCAAAATGGTTCTAATGGCTCTGAGCACTATGCGACTTAACTTCTGAGGTCATCAGTCGCCAGTTGTGCGACTGGATTCGTGATTTCCTGTCAGGAAGGTCGCAGTTCGTAGTAATTAGACGGCAAATCATCCAGTAAAACTGAAGTGATATCAGGTGTTCCCCAGGGAAGCGTCCTGGGACCTCTGCTGTTAGCCCGCATCTCGTGGTCGTGCGGTAGCGTTCTCGCTTCCCACGCCCGGGTTCCCGGGTTCGATTCCCGGCGGGGTCAGGGATTTTCTCTGCCTCGTGATGGCTGGGTGTTGTGTGCTGTCCTTAGGTTAGTTAGGTTTAAGTAGTTCTAAGTTCTAGGGGACTTATGACCACAGCAGTTGAGTCCCATAGTGCTCAGAGCCATTTTTGAACCTCTGCTGTTCCTGATCTATATAAATGACCTGGGTGACAATCTGAGCAGTTCTCTTAGGTTGTTCGCAGATGATGCTGTAATTTACCGTCTAGTAAGGTCATCCGAAGACCAGTATCAGTAGCAAAGCGATTTAGGAAAGATTGCTGTATGGTGTGGCAGGTGGCAGCTGACGCTAAATAACGAAAAGTGTGAGGTGATCCACATGAGTTCGAAAAGAAATCCGCTGGAATTCTATTACTCGATAAATAGTACAATTCTCAAGGCTGTCAATTCAACTAAGTACCTGGGTGTAAAAATTACGAACAACTTCAGTTGGAAAGACCACATAGATAATATTGTGGGGAAGGCGAGCCAAAGGTTGCGTCTCATTGGCAGGACACTTAGAAGATGCAACAAGTCCACTAAAGAGACAGCTTACACTACACTCGTTCGTCCTCTGTTAGAATATTTCTGCGCGGTGTGGGATCCTTACCAGGTGGGATTGACGGAGGACATCGAAAGGGTGCAAAAAAGGGCAGCTCGTTTTGTATTATCACGTAATAGGGGAGAGAGTGTGGCAGAAATGACACGCGAGTTGGGATAGAAGTCATTAAAGCAAAGACGTTTTTCGTCGCGGCGAGATCTATTTACGAAATTTCAGTCACCAACTTTCTCTTCCGAATGCGAAAATATTTTGTTGAGCCCAACCTACATAGGTAGGAATGATGATCAAAATAAAATAAGAGAAATCAGAGCTCGAACAGAAAGGTTTAGGTGTTCGTTTTTCCCGCGCGCTGTTCGGGAGTGGAATGGTAGAGAGATAGTATGACTGTGGTTCGATGAACCCTCTGCCAAGCACTTAAATGTGAATTGCAGAGTAATCATGTAGATGTACATGTAGATGTAGAACTTAGAACTACTTAAACCTAACTAAGCTAAGGACATCACACACATCCATGCCCGAGGCAGGATTCGAACCTGCGAACGTAGCGGTCGCTCGGCTCCAGGCTGCAGCGCCTAGAACTGCAGGCCACTCCGGCCGCCGGAAGCGAATTAGAGGAGGGCAGGACGGAGACAGGAATGCGGCGGCTTACTGACGGAGCGAGAACCGGTCGGGGTGCAGCTGCTGTTGCGGCTGCCGCCAGAAAGGCAGGAGTCGCGAGACCGCCCAGCCACGCCCAGCAGTCGGCGCGGCGCCACAAAGCAGGGAGCGTCGGGTAGCCGGGCAGAAGCTCCGCGCGGACACGCCCCCACGCCAGGCAGCGGAAGGGGCGGCGCCGGCGGCCGGCCGCCTTCCTGTTCTTTTGTGTCAATGCGGCTCAGGGCTGCCGGCGGCCGTCTCACGAGAACACCGCGCAACAGGAAGGAAAAACGACGCCTCAGAAGCCAAGATGCCGCATTTCTTTTCTGAGTCGTCGGTCTTCTGGCTGGTTTGATGCGGCAAGCCACGAATACCTCTCCTGTGTCAACCTCTTCATCTCAGAGCAGCACTTGAAATCCACGTCTTCAAATTATTTGCTTGATGTATTCCAGTGCCTGTCTTCCTCTACGGGTTTTACTCTCTACAGTTCCCTCTAATACAATAGAAGTTATTCCCTGATGTCTTCAGACGTGTCCTATCCCATCTCCTTGTTCGCGTTTTCTCTAGGTTCCTTTCTTCGCCGTGAAACGTACCCTTAGAAAAATTTATGAATGGTTGTGCTGATAAACCTCTTACAGTATTTGATTTTCAAACAGCTGAGCAAAATTGAACATACTCAGACATTTCTCTCTTTACTTCTTCTGATCATCGCTAAACTGACACACAATATTTTTTAGCGCAACGCAGTCTGATTTTCAATAATCCCTGCAAAAGAATGGCCCTGACTAACAATAACCTATACCTTTCATGAATCACTTACCTCACAAAAATCTTCGTTACTCGAACTACTGCAATACAGCGAGCGCCACTACTGCCAGCTAAATAGAAGATTCTAACTACTGAAGGCACTAACTACTGATAGGCATAGTTAGCAAATGAAAGATTTTGATAGAGAACAAACAATGTATTTACCTTAACAGTGTTCAAAACTCTCTCTCTCTCTCTCTCTCTCTCTATATATATATATATATATATATATATATATATATATATATATCTCAGTTCATGACATCCAGTACTTGACTGTTTAGGTTTTTATATTCGTAACGCAACGTAGCGCTCTGTATGAAAATCACTGACTGTGCTGTGTGCAGTCTGTGGCTGGTTGGCATTATTGAAATATTCTCTATTTTAGTGGGCAGTTGGATGTTAACAGCGCGTAGCGTTGCGCAGTTGGAGGTGAGCCGCCAGCAGTGGTGGATGTGGGGAGAGAGATGGCGGAGTTTTGAGAGAGGATGATCTGGACGTGTGTCCATACTGGATGTCATGAAATATATATATATGATGACTTTTGAACACTATTTAGGTAAATACATTGTTTGTTCTCTATCAAAATCTTGCATTTGCTAATTATGCCTATCAGTAGTTAGAATCTTTTATTTAGCTGGCAGTAGTGGCGCTCGCTGCATTGCAGTAGTTCGAGTAACGAAGATTTTTGTGAGGTAAGTGATTTGTGAAAGGTATAGGTTACTGTTACTCAGGGCCATTCTTTTGTAGAGATTATTGAAAGTCAGATTGCGTTGCGATAAAAATATTGTGTGTCAGTTTAGCGATGATCAGAATAGGTAAAGAGAGAAATGTCTGAGCACGTTCAGTTTTGCTCAGCTGTTTGAAAATCAAAGACTGTAAGAGGTTTATCAGCACAATCATTCATAAATTTTTCTAAGGGGACGTTTCAACCGGTTGTGCGGAGAACCTCATTTCTTGTCAGTCTATTCTTCTACTGCACCGACTGTACCGAACTGCATGGTATCGTGGTCGTAAAGATGGACCTCGTCAAGGACGTCGGGAGTAAAGTTTCATATCACACAGCCTATTCCGCACAGTTTGAGTCTTAACACGACGTCCTGTGGCTACACGGAAAGAATTATTCAACGTCGTGGCGTTGGTGTCAGGGTTCCTCCGAGCCGTAATCCGTAGGTTGTGGTCATCCACTGCAGTAGTAGCCCTTGGGCGGCCTGAGCGAGGCATGTCATCGACAGTTTCTGCCTCCCTGTATCTCCATGTCCGAGCAATATCGCTTTGAGGAGAATGAGATTTTCACTCTGCAGCGGAGTGTGCGCTGATATGAAACTTCCTGGCACATTAAAACTGTGTGCCTGACCGAGACTCGAACTCGGGACGTTTGCCTTTCGCGGGCAAGTGCTCTACCATCTGATCTACCCAAGCACGACTCACGCCCCGTCCTCACAGCTTTACTTCTGCCAGTACCTCGTCTCCTACTTTCCAAACTTCACAGAAGCTCTCCTGCGAACCTTGCAGAACTATGGCTTTGGTTCACTCCGAGACGCCTGGACACTTCCCTTGTTGAGAGCCTTCCTGGCACAAAGTAACAATGCCGACGCGATAGAACCGCAGTGTCGACCGTCTAGCCATGGTTGAACTACACACAACACGAGCTGTGTACCTCCTCCCTGGTGAAATGACTGGAACTGATCGGCTGTCGGATATCCTCCGTCTGATAAGCGCTGCTCAAGCATGGTTGTTTATATCTTTGGGTGGGTTTAGTGACATCTCTGAACAGTCAAAGGGACTGTGTCTGTGATACAATATCCACAGTCAACGTCTAGCGTCAGGAGTTCTGGGAACCGGGGTGATGCAAAAATTTTTTGATGTGTGTATTTATGTGAAATTGTACGAATTTTATTGATATGCAGATCGAATAAACAAGCCGCCATTACGTGAATATAAACCTGTAATACTTAGACTAGTAACCGCAAGCAAGTAATTTACCAGACCCGAGCTACGAGACGCAGTTCTGACAGGAGGAGAATTTCACGACGGAACGCCCGTCCCACCTTCAGCTAAAAAACTTCACAGCGGGACATTTAGCAGACAAAGCGAGACGCCGGACCCAAAGCGTAGGCCGCTGGCAGAAGCAGGCCTTGTCCCTGCTCTTAACGACGACCCTTCGGAAAGCCTTTCTGCTGGAACACGGCTGGAGATGGAAGACAAACGTCCGGAGAAAAACTCAACTGAGAACACTGGTGATTCACTGTAGCGAACTGCGTTAAAACTCGCATGAAAGAAAAAGCTGTTTATCTCAGTCTTACGCAGCAGAAAAACTCCGCCGAACAAAAGAAACGACACCAGTGATTGGCTACAGAAACTCTAGTGGGTAGAGTTATAACAAGTACGAACTCTCTGATGGGCCAGAAGGAAAACGGATAGCCACCAGCTTTGATATAGGTAAATTGTAGACACAACAATTCACTCTTTCTCTTGGAGCAAATCGTCGAGTGTTTGAGCAAGGCGACTCCCGCCACGCTGAGACGATTGCGAGTCATTATGTGAACACTTGTTCACAGGCTCGTCTTAACACATAAGGAGTTAAACTGCAATGTCTCCTAGCATGGATAATCACATTGGGCACTGACAGTTAACGCTTGCAGGCGATTTGAGGGCAACGACGTACGCGCTTTTCCAGCCAAATAGCACGTACCACGCCACTTAACTAAGCTAGGGAACAGCTAGGAGTTTCGGCTTCACAGTAGACTAGGGTTTAACAGTCGACAGTGATTTAGAACAGATTCTCGTGTTCACAGCTCGCGCCGACAGCCGCCACTGCTGCCGCCGACGAAAGGTAAACAAGCGCACTCGCGCTACGCCAGCAAGTGATATTCAATTGACACTCAGAATTGTGGTCGTCTCCCGCTCTCTTATTTTTTCGTTCATTCAACCATGACCTGCAGTTAAACATAGTCACGACGTCAGGCGTAATTGAAGCATAAACGCCAGATACCAATATACTGAAAAGAATTGTATCAGCCGCTGTAGAGTGCTTTATACCCTAAGGTATGGAATTTTTTCAACTTTGTACTTCTTTCTGATTGCTCTTTTCTGACACCCATTTATTAAATGTTATTTTAATTGTGAATTTTCAGGTTAAATAATATCTCTGGCCCCAATTGTATTTAATTTGTTTGTATTTTTTCGAACCCCAGACATGGTCATCAACCATCTTACTACAAAAGAACCTTAGAATAGTTAGGAATTTCGCTTCACAGTTGTGAAAACCCAATATCAATATATATCGATAATTATAATTATGAAGTCAGTGTAAAAATAAACCTTAATAACGAAAATCTAAGGTTTTCATTTTTATACTAACAAATTAGCCATAATGTTTCCTTTACAGGGAGTATGGTGGAACCGACATTGAGATCATTGTCTGATTACATGACTGTCGGTACTGCTGCGCTCTTCTGTACCCTGCATGCGTGAGATGGTATCTTCCTACCTTGGAGGCCGTAGGTTCAACACAGAATTCCTAAAACACTGACAAGTGTCCTTGCGCAACGGTGGTAGAAAGATAGTTCAGACCAGTCTCACACATGTTAGACAGTTACTTCCCAAGCATTCAGCTATTCCTGAATCTCCTCCTCTCTGTTTCTCCAGATCATCACGTCATCTGCGAACATCATTGCTTTCTTGTCTTCTGGAGGTTTTTTTTGCCATCTTAGTCATTATTTCATCCAAGACCACAACGAAGAGGAGAGATGACAATGCGCTGCCCTGTTTCACACCACTTGTTTGCTGGAACCAATCCATCCTTTCGTTTCCCACTTTCACGCAGCTCAGACTTCCACAATAAATCTCCTTCACTCTGTTTGTTGTCTCTTTTTCCAACTGCTTTCTTTTCTACTACTTCCCAGACCTTCCTTCTACCAACGCTATCAGATGCCTGTTTCATGTCGAGAAAGGCCACAAGGTCTTTCCTAAATTCATAATGGTGAGTCTAGAGCTGCCCCACTGCAAATATGAGGTCAACGGTTGACCCCTCAGGTCTGAAGCCATGCTGTTTCTCTCACAATTTATTCTCGACCCTTGTTTGGAGTGCCGGCCAGTGTGGCCGAGCGGTCCTAGGCGCTACAGTCTGGAACCGCGCGACCGCTACAGTCGCAGGTTCGAATCCTGCCTCGGGCATGGATGTGTGTGATGTCCTTAGGTTAGTTAGGTTTAAGTAGTTCTACGTTTTAGAGGACTTATGACCTCAGATGTTAAGTCCCATGGTGCTCAGAGTCATTTGAACCGTCTGAACCTTGTTCGGATACTGCTCTCCAGGATCTTTTCATACACCTTGGCACAATGTGGTATCAGTGTGACTCCCCTGTAGTTTCAACAATCCTTCCGATTTCGTTTCTTGAATATAGTACCTTGATCCAATATTATGGAGTCGTCTTCTCATACCATACCATCCTCTGCGAAGCTGTACGAAGGCATTGTAAAAATAAATTGAATGGCATGGACTGTGTCTTGAAAAAAGGTTATGAGTAATCACAAACGTAAAATGAGGATAATGGAATATAGTCGAATTAAAATCAGGCGATGTTTGGCGAAGTAGATTCGGAGATTAGATACCAAAAGTGATGAATGAGTTCTGTTGCTTGGGCAGCAAATTATCTGATGACGACAGAAGTAGACAAGATGTAAAATACAGACTGGCAGCAGCAAGAACAGCGTTTCTGAAAAAGAGGAATTTGTTAACATCTAATATAAACTAGAATGTAATGAGCCTTTCTGAAGACATTTGTCTGGAGTACGGAAATGAAGCGTGTATGATAGACTGTTCAGACGTGAAGAGAATAGAAGCTTTTGAGATGTGCTATTGCAAAACAGTGCTGAAGATTACACAGGTAGATCGAATAACTAATGAGGGATTACTGAATCGAATTGGGGCAAAGAAATTTATTTCACAACTTTACAAAAAAAAAGGTATCAGTTAGTGTGACACATCCCGAGGTGTCGAGGAATCATAAATTTGGTGGTGGGCGGGGGGAAGAAGGGGGGGGGGACTGTGCGGGATAAAAATCGTGTAGGGAGAACAGGGCTTGACTATGGTAAGCAGATTGAAACGTATGTAGGCCGCAGTAGTTATGCAGAGATGACCGAGCGGTTCTAGGCGCTACAGTCTGGAACCGCGCCACCGCTACGGTCGCAGGTTCGTTGCTCAGAGCCATTTGAACCATATTTGAATATCACTACGACAATGTCGTTTAGTTCTTGTGTGTGTTATAAGTGCATCATTCTTTCCCTGTAAACTAACTCACTCTTCCGATGGATTTCTCCTTTATTCGCAGACTTCACTCACACTGGTGAATTTATTGAATAAGCACGATGCATTTCGACGCCTGTCGACTGAACTTCTGTGTACTTACAACAGTACTTCATCTATGTTTGTGTGAATTTATTTCCGGCCTATGCTGGGCCACCACCCTTCCCCTTCTAGTAGTGCGGCTCTACCTGCAGTCAGGATAGAAGTCCGATCACGGATTGTTTCGTGCGCCACAAATTACCTCTTACTACCGCTTAGGCCATAAGTTTTTGAGTGCATTGTAAGTTGAACTATCTTGGTTTGGGTTTCTTAATTTCAGGCGATTGCTGGTACGCTTCCGTCGCAATGCCACTGTCTATTTTCTTCCCCTCTTCCTGTCCAACCGCGCTAGTTTTTCGACTGTAATGACCTTGCTAGTTTTCACCCACGTGGTGCCACGATTCTCCCGCGGGCACCTGTTGCGCGCGCAGCTAGGGACGCAGGCGGCAAGTGTGTCAATGCGAGATACACAGAGCAGCCGTGTCCCGCTGCCTGACCAGCTGCCTTCATCTGTGGCGTATATTGCAACTGTACTGGCTAGATACTGAAGTCGGCAAAAAATAATTACCATCTCTCATTTATGTACGTTTCTCTTAGTATTGAATAGCCAACAGTCTTTGACACATGGGCCCGTCACATGACCGGAGTTAAGTAGTGGCGGGCGTGGTTAGCACTTGGATGGGTAACCGCCTAGGTACGCTACATGCTATTGGCTGCTTTCTCTTTGTCTTTACGGCAAAGGAGATGAGTGGTAGCAACGTGAAATCACCGATCACCAATCTTTGCGGAAATGTTCTGGATAAAATTCCTAATTCCTGCACAGTATCTGAAGAAGAGGAGGCACGTGGAACTACTGTTAGTGGTGATGTGTCTGCCGATCGGGGACGTCAAGTTCAGCGGCCCTCTTGGTGCTATTCAAGAGGATTAGTCTGTATGCCGGCACTGGGTTTCACTCTCTCTTTTCTCCATCGTCATCATCATCATCATCATCATCATCATCATCATCATCATCAAATACAAATATGACACCACACCACACACATCCATTACAATCACCAACACTTACCAGTTACACTTCAAACACACAACTATCATACTTTGAATGTAATGTATGCAACCGTCAGCTGTATAACGTAATGACGGCAACGAAAATCCGTGCTGTTCCTTCGGACATGCACGCATATCAGAACCAACGTTACGACGTTCTTCTTAACAATACAGACACTGCAATATATCGTGCGTTGCGAAGGAAGGATGCCATTTTGCGCGAAGGGTACGCAAACCTTACCAATTAGGCGGCAAACCTACCCTTCGGGGTCCCTCAGCCTAGAATGCCATGCAACACTTTATTCATGATGTTGAGCTGACAGGGAATAAACAGGAAGAAGAGCATAGGCAAAGACGACAGAGGACTCTCTCAGTATTTAGCATCTCGGTCCTGTGTCGTGTGATGGATGTAGCATGAATCTGCACACAGCTCTCTGAACTGCTCCAAACTACGTCTGCAGTTCGATTCATCATTTCCGTATCTACACCATATACGTTTACTGCCTATACAGGTAATGCAAAATTTTTGACTCATCTCACAGTGGTAATGGAATCTTGTGGATGCTAACTCTCGGTTCCTGGCCTAGTTTCCATTGGACATTTATTACACTCTGCTGTTTTTTGTTTTTGTATCCCAATATAACTGTTGCTGTCAACCCATGCTTGTATTTTCGCTAAAATTTTCAAATATAATTTTTCCACTCGCACTCTGTATTCATGACGTTTGTACTATAGATGCTGGATAATGCCTTTTTTCCAATCCTTTTTCATTGCGGTGAGATCTTTTCAGGAAAGTTATATCACCAACTCCCTTCTCTGAATGAGAAGATATATTGTGAACCCCTGCCTTCATAGGGAGAAATTATCACTCGTAAAATGAGAGAAATCAGAACTCGCACGGAAAGTTTTAAGTGTCCGTTTTTCCCGCGCGCTGTTCGAGAGTGACTCTATGCACTATGGGACTTAACATTTGAGGTCATCAGTCCCCTAGACTTATAACTACTTAAACCTAACTAACCTAAGGACGTCACATACATCCATACCCGAGGCAGGATTCGAACCTGCGACCGTAATTGCAGCGCGGTTCTGGACTGAAGCACCTAGAACCGCTCGAGGGTGAAATGATAAAGAAATAGTCTGAAGGTCGTTAGATGAACCATCCGCCAAGCACTTAACTCTGAAATGCAGGGTAGTCGTGTAGATGCAGATCGAAACCGGTAGTTTATTAAACAATACTTTCTACAGCAGCTCACAGTATTAAATATCATTTCTAGAGCTGATGGCACTGAAAAAGGAAGGGAGGGGATAGAGCAAAAAAAGGGTACAGTGACACATACAACAGACAGGAGGAACGGGAAATAAGAAAGAGAACAAGCGAGGAAGACGAGGAAGTAAAAGAAGGACAATGACTAGGACCAGGAGGAGGAGGAAGAAGAAGAAGAAGAAGGACGAGGAGGAAGAAGGAGGACGAGGAGGAAGGAGGAGGACGAGGAGGAAGGAGGAGGACGAGGAGGAAGAAGGAGGACGAGGAGGAAGAAGGAGGACGAGGAGGACGAGGAGGAAGAAGGAGGACGAGGAGGAAGAAGGAGGACGAGGAGGAAGAAGGAGGACGAGGAGGAAGAAGGAGGACGAGGAGGAAGAAGGAGGACGAGGAGGAAGAAGGAGGAAGAAGGAGGAAGAAGGAGAAAGAAGGAGGAAGAAGGAGAAAGAAGGAGGAAGAAGGAGAAAGAAGGAGGAAGAAGGAGGACGAGGAGGAAGAAGGAGGACGAGGAGGAAGAAGAAGGACGAGGAGGAAGAAGAAGGACGAGGAGGAAGAAGAAGGACGAGGAGGAAGAAGAAGGACGAGGAGGAAGAAGAAGGACGAGGAGGAAGAAGAAGTACGAGGAGGAAGAAGAAGGACGAGGAGGAAGAAGGAGGACGAGGAGGAAGAAGAAGGACGAGGAGGAAGAAGAAGGACGAGGAGGAAGAAGAAGGACGAGGAGGAAGAAGAAGGACGAGGAAGAGGAAGAAGAAGAATGAGGAAGAGGAAGAAGAGGAAGAAGAGGAAGAACAAGGATGAGGAAGAAGAGGAAGAACAAGGATGAGGAAGAAGAGGAAGAACAAGGATGAGGAAGAAGAGGAAGAACAAGGAAGAGGAAGAACAAGGAGGAGGAAGAAGAACAACAAGGATGAGGAAGAAGTACAACAAGGATGAGGAAGAAGAACAACAAGGGTGAGGAAGAAGAACAATAAGGGTGAGGAAGAGGAGGAGGAGGAGGAGGAGGAGGAGAAGAAGGATGAGGATGCGGAAGGAGGAGAAGAAGAAGGCGAAGAAGAAGGGAGGACGAGAAGGAGGAGGAAGAAGAGAAGAAGATAACAACACGACAACAATGTGATTATCACTGTTGTGCGGTGGCTGGAATAATTCCTCCACCTCACGAGCGCCAACACCACCGTTTAGTGTGCTGCGTGTACGACAGAAGTACTGGCAATGGCTGGCAGCTGATCAGGACGCGGCAGCACTTGGCCGTGGTGCGTAAAGGGGCCGCGCTCCATTCAGCGGCAGGAAGTCACGGCCAGAGGCCGAGAGACACAGAGAGAGCCGGTGAGGCGGGATGTGGGTCAGCGCCAGCGGCCGCGGTTGCGGCAGGTGTGGCTGCAGTCCGAGGGGGAGAGAGCGGCAGACCCACACACACGAGGCTGAACAGAAACTACGGTACACGATGGTCTCTGTAGCTCCCTCTGCTCTGCCAGTTTCTTCATCTCGGTGTTGGTCTTACGGTGACCAACTCTGCGCATTTTTCAGGATCTCCTGCGTTACAGATTTTTTTTCATCCTCCCTTTTCCCTTACTGACCGGCTTTTTCTCCCGCATATTTCGTCAGTGATCACCGTTATCAATATCAGTCCCTCGAAAAGTTGTCGATAGTCCAAAATGCCTGACCGACACATCTCGAAAAGTTTTCATATAACAGCAGCATTGTTGTCGTAGACCTTTTTCTGTTCGTGCTTCTACGGAAAGAAAACGGTTTGGCTCAAGGGAATGTGAGGAGCGCAGAAAGAATGACACAGCCAGTCACTACTGGCAACATACGGATGCGATCGCCTTTTACCAATCAGCGGTCATCGTTTAAATAAGATAGCTTCTTGAAAGAAGTACTTGGACGGTACACGTAATTCGCAAGTGTAAATTTCTTAAATTTTAGTGCGATTATATTTATGCACTACGTGCTATGAAAAAATTGTTTTGTTTAGATTACTCATTTTTCATTCCATATACCCAAAAATGAGAGGATGCTCACAGGTGTGGAAAATGTCAGAAAACATAACAAAAACATTTACAGTACTTGAGTCTAACATTAATTTCATTGATTTTCAAATGGTTCAAATAGCTCTGGGGTCATCAGTCCCCTAGAAATTAGAACTACTTAAACGGTAACTAACCTAAGGACATCGCACACATCCATGCCCGAGGCAGGATTCGAACCTGCGACCGTAGCGGTCGCGCGGCTCCAGACTGTAGCGCCTAGAACCACTCGGCCACACTGGTCGGCTTCATTGGTTTGTAGCCAAGAAGCTGCCAAGGTATGTAAGTGGATTAAAATAAATTTAAAGTTCCAAAATTTACAGAAGTAATACAACGTCAGAAGAAAACATAAATACGCACTTTTAATACATTGAGCGTGCAAAGAAGTACGTAATTACTTGACCACTGTAACCAAGTATTGTTAAAAAACGAAATCAAATCAACATCTTTACCTAAATTAGTCTAAGAGTTTCTATTAAGTGATTCATCTATGGAGGGGGAGTTGGTCACCACAAAGTTTTTCAAACTATGTTTAAACTGTGCTCTGTCTGAAACTAAGCTCTTTATGGCTGCTGGTAACTTCTTGTTCCTGAATATTGGAAACTTTTTGAACCAAGATACGTGATCTGAAATCGTTATGTAGATTGCTTTTATCCTAATACTGATATTGTGTACTGAACTATTGGTTGTGAAAAGTGAGACATATTACACATAGCAAACATTATTAAGGGGAGGTTTCCCCTATCTTTTGGTTCAAAACATTGATTTTTTAAATTTCATTTTTGGATCCATAAAAGTGCTTAGAATCCACCCCTGAAACGGTTTTCCCGAAAACCGAACTGAAATGTTTGTTATTCGCGGTTGAACAAAAAAATAAGCCTGCCTGAAATCGGCCTTTTGACGCACCAATTTTTTTTCTTTCGGAGGACGAGTTATTGTACCGGTGCTTGGGATGAAACACACAAAATTCAAATGAAAGTTTGAACGCGTGTGTTTGGAAGTTAGCCCCCAAGAATTTGCATTCTGGTGCGAAGACTGTGAAGATTGCGACTTTCCTGGCAGTGAGCAGCTTCAACGAAGGGTATTCAGCAATTCTGAAGACCATGACGACGATGGACGTCACTCTGGGACTCTATTCGACGCAATTCGCCAAGCATTCGGATGACCACCAGATTCAAGCGGCCGAAAACCGCTCGTCACCGGCCTCACGAGCGGCTCTGGAGCAGCGCAGGATGGCCCAGATCGAGCAGAACGCCCTCTATGAGGAAGAGGAAGGACTCGTTTATGGACCCGGAATAGCAAATTGAACGTACGTTGCATAATATTGCATTTATATGTGGTCAAAACTTCAAACGCGTTTCTCTCAAAATGACGTTTTCTTTATCGCGCAATGTGGTAACTTCAAATCTACTTAACCGATTGGCATGATTCTTGGTTTCCGACGAAGCTAACTAAATTGTCTAAGAGTTGTACCACTTTCATTCCGACCCATCAACTATAAATACTTTTACTTGGCCGAAGAAGTGGAAAAATCGATGAAAACACCCTATTTTTTTCAAATGGCCGCCATTTTGTTTCCTATGGTCAATAACCTAAGCGAGGTAAAATTCCTAAAGAATCGTATATATTTCGCTAACGTCAACTCAATTTTGATTTCAGACGAGCCGGCTAACCTGTGACATACCGCGCGTGGAGGTCTACATCGAAATTTTATTTCGTTCCGACGGCACTTCCGCCTTTGCTCTTCGACATTTCCGGTCGAAAAAATTCCAGTTTGTAGAGGAAATGTCATTAAACATTTTGACCAAATTTGACGTTGATATATGTAACACATCTGGATAAAAAAATTTCTCAACGAACATGCTTTTTTCGGGCCAAGGATAGTAACCCCCCCCCTTAAGGAATAAATGTATTGAGGATCAGTACGTAGTATATCAATTCCTTACTTGAATCTTATTACACGCTTTTTCACTGTAAAATCTCTCTCTTGGTGTCTAGGGTTACCCCAAAGCATGATAATCGATTACAAGAATGTGCGATATACTTGTGCAATTGAAATTTATAGCAACTAAATATCCCTTAAACCTCTCTTCAAACCATCGTCAGATGCTGGTCATCTCCCTTAAAACCATGATCAAATGTTGATCGTCTTAGTTGCACTTAACCAAACGTCTTCAATTGTTTATTGGATTTATTCCAATATCTACCTTCGCCTGTAGTTTTTGCCCTCTACGGCTCTGTGTACCGCCATGGAAGCTGCCCTCATGTCTTGAAACACTTCCTGTTATCCTGTTTCCTCTTTTAGTCGCCGCTTCCCACGTATTCTTTGTCTCCCCAGTTCTGCGGAGGACGTCCCCCTTTCTCATCAGCTCACTTATTTTTCAGCGTCCATCTTTAAGACTATATCTCACTCTCTTCCATCCTCATCTTTCCCAGTTTACGAACAGCACATGATTCACTTCCATACAATACTCCGCTCCAGACATACAGTCTGAGAAACTCCTTCCTCAAATTAAGGATTATGTTTTACACAAGTAGATTGAGCGATAAATACTCTCCCTAGCTGGCATATTCTGTAATTCCTCCTCACTTTCACTACAGAAAGCAGTGTCGTCAGCGAATATCATCACTGATACCCTTTTACCCTGAATTTTAATCCCACTCGCGAAGTGTTCTTTCATTTCAGTAATCCGTTACTGACGTGAAATTTAAAGATGATGGAATCCACATCTGTTTACTACGTGCTGATTGACATGAAGTGTAAAGAATATGTTGAATATTAGTCGTAGCGACAAATGACAGATTGCTGGGGTAGTTCAGTCGGTAGAGCACTTGTCTGCGAAAATCAAAGGTCTCGAGTTCGAATCTCGCTCCGGCACACAGTTTCAATCTACCAGGGATTTGCAGTCTGTGCACAGTTCACCGTGTAGTGAGTTTGAGCGTCGTTTCGCGCGCATAAAATCGCAGAGAGTTTCGAGGTGTCTTTTTTCAGCGTACACTATCTTATCAAAAGTATCCGGACACCTGTTAGTCCAGCCTCAGCCTTTATGACAGCTCGAAGTCTGCTGGACGCTGAGTGAGCTGTCTGCGGTAATGCAGATGCAGTCCCCTCCTCCTCAAGAGACGAAACCAGGAAACTTAGTGATGTTTGACGCTGGAATGCGGGGGGGGGGGGGGGGGAAGTCGGCGTTCTGACTCATCGCACAGTGTTCCATTGGAGTGAGGCCGGGAGTGTGGTCGGGTCAGTCCATTTTACGAATGCTGCCGTCTACGAACGGCTGCATCACAGACAGGACAGGACGCATTCTCATACTGATACAAACAACTGTCATCTCCAAACTGCTCCAGTACTGCACGCAGTAAGCAATGCTGTAATATCAGTTCATATCCTTCCGCGTTTCCTTCAAGTGCAGTAAGGGGACCGCAACGCAGTCACGAAAAACTGCCCCATACCGCAATAATACTATCTCCTCCATACTTCACAGCTGGCACTACACACGATGGCAGGTAACGTTCTGCAGACACTCGCCAAAGCGGGCCTAAGTGGCCGAGCGGTTCTAGGCGCTACAGTCTGGAACCGCGCTGCTGCTACGGTCGCAGGTTCGAATCCTGCCTCGGGCATGGATGTGTGTGATGTCCTTAGGTTAGTTAGGTTTACGTAGTTCTAAGTCCTAGGGGACTGATGACCTGTGAAGTTGAGTCCCATAGTGCTCAGAGCCATTTGAACACTCGCCAAATCCAAACCTTTCCACGGGATTTCCACACGGTCTAGATCGGCTGATCACTCCAAATTACTCGTTTAGAGTCGTCCACAGAGCAGAGGCGTCGCTATTTTCACCACATCAAACGTTGCTTAGCGCAGACTACAGATATGATGAGCTGCTCGACCACCACTGCACCCCATTCCCTTGAACTCCCTACGCACAGTCATTGTGCCAGTTGGACTGCTGGTACCAATTTGGAAATCACGAGTCATTCCTTCCGCTGTCATCATGCGATTTTTTTACAGCCACTCTGTGCAATGCTCGGTGGTCGCTGTCCGTCAGAACACGAGGTTTTGATTGAGCTGTCGCTGTTCCTTCGCGTTTCTACTTCACAGTCACTTCACGGCAGCGGACGTGGGTAGTTTTAGAAGGGTTGAAACGCACCTCACGGTTCTGTTACTCAGGTGACTTTCAATGCCTAGTCTCTATTCGAAGGCATTGAGCTCTGCTGACCGACCCGTTTTGCTGTAACACCTTCTATACTGACAACACAATACTTCCCCCTCCCCTCCTTTTATACTGGCGGATCAGCCTCTCGTGACATCTAGTGTTTAGTTCCGCATTCCTTAGTGATGTCCGAATACTTTTGATCATACGTCGTAAATTACAGTTTTTAAAAGTGTTTTCTGATTTTAAGCAAAATGTTTTTCTATGAGTCAGTGTGCGTGTTATTGCCCGGGACCGCTTTTATCTTTGACATACAGGGTGGTATGAAATTCTCGTTACAGACTTGTAGAAGGGAGTGAGTACATCGTATTTTGAACAGGAACCCATGTCCGGAAACGTTATCCAGCGAGACTACAGAGCGTCAATGTTACAGGCGCGGGCGTCTGTAAATGTACGTATACACGGGGTTATGATTCCGTGATGATGTCACAGACTTTCTAGGATGATGGAGAACGATAAATGTATTAATTTGAAGTAAGGATCCCTGTACCGCAAACGAACGAGTCGAAAGTCATAAACGAAAACCGTTCTGATACCTCTGACAGTTGAATACATGTACCGGTTCTTGTGTTGCGAAGAGTGTAGGTTTGCTAACTTTCAGGGGTGGTAGTATGGACAAAAACAAGAAAAAATGTTCAGTAAACGTGGGCTCTAAAGTGCGTACCTTAACACCTACGAACACTTGCTCAATAGAGGAGATGTGTTTGACGTTAGTCAACATAAACGAATGGTCATAGCTCCTCAGGAATGCATTTTAGAGCCCACGTTTACTGAAAATTTTTTCTTGTTTTTGTCCGTACTACCACCTCCGAAAGTTACGAACCCTACACTCTTCGCAACACAAGAACCGGTACATGTATTCAACGGTCAGAGGCATCAGAACGGTTTTCGTTTATGGCTTTCGACTCGTTCGCTTCCGGTACAGGGATCCTTACTTCAAATTAATACATTTATCGTTCTCCATCATCCTAGAAAGTCTGTAACATCATCACAGAATGACCCCGTGTATAGGTACGTTTACAGACGCCCGCGCCTATAACTTTGATGCTCTGTAGTCTCGTTGGGTGACGTTTCCGGACATGGGTTCCCATTCAAAATACGATGTACTCACTCCCCTCTACAAGCCCTAGAAGTCTGTAACGGGAAAATTTCCGACCACCCTGTACTGCGAAACGGCTGACAGTCCAAATAGGACACACAAAATGTTTTGAAAAGTGGACGCCACTTCCGGACCAGACGTGCGTTGGGCCTCGTTGGCGGCAGCTAAGTTCAGCCATACGGTAGAGGAACGATTCCGTTGTTAAGACTTTGGCACGGAAGCTGGCGCGGAAAAGAGCAAGGTCTAGGCGGCAAGGCCGGCAGGTGTGCGTAGCCCGGCGTGGCGTGGCGTGGGACGCCGGCCCGGCGCTCCCACGGCGTCCCAGCCCTGGGAAGGACGGCCCGCACCAGACTCACGGCAGCCGGAGTGGCGCTGTTACGCAAGACTCGCGGGCCGCATCGATCCCGTGCAGGTGTTAGAGGGCTTCTCGGCACGGCGCGCCGGCACTGCGGATTGGAGGCCCCGCCCACAACGCTGCCTGGCTGCGGACACTGATTCCACTGGCGCTGCCGGTATTTGGGCGCAGTGGTTGGATAAAAAGCAACAACTGTATGAATTTGGCGGCACTGGCGAGCAAAAGAAAAATCGATGTGCTACGTCTCGTAGATGGCAGCGCTCATTGAAGCAACGGGAGCTGAAATGCACGTTCGTCCCACATTCAGTACTCATCCTTAGGATACAAACAGCCTCCACACGACAGTGAGCAATGACCAATGGCCCAACAGAAGTCGGCCGACAACTCTTAAATAATTAACAACTTGAGGTGGCTGAAAGCCCTAGATTTTTTTTGATTTTTTTTTTTTGTCTTTGCCAGATCAAGCATTCGTAGCCACAACAGACTTTACACACTAGTCCTCTCCGATCTTCTCCATACTTATAGTTGAGCCGTGTGGCGAGGTCGATACTCGGTACGAGCCGAACTCGAGCACCATCTTCGGGTGTCAGGGGTGAGCGCTGTCCGGCGGAGGAACGGGGGAGGTGACAGTCGGGCAGAGGTTTCTGGTTGACACTTGGAGAGGACGGCGCACGTGTCGGAGCGTACCAAAAGGTTCAAATGGCTCTGAGCACTATGGGACTTAACATCTGAGGTCATCAGTCCCCTAGACCTTAGAACTACTTAAACCTAACTAACCTAAGGACAACACACACATACATGCCCGAGGGAGGATTCGAACCTGCGACCGTAGCAGTCGCGCGGTTCCGGACTGAAGCGACTGGAACCGTTCGGTCACCGTGGACGGCTCGGAGCGTACCCGTTTTGGCCTAGTGTGGCTAGTCTTCCCGGTGTGCGCGTGTTAAAGCCAAACACGCTTGTCCATACGTTGACTGACAATCGGTGTTGACGCCTTCTTTCCTAAATTGCTTGGGGATTTACATCTGCCCATACAAGCTGGTTAGCGAAATTCATAACGCCATCTCTTATTAACCCTGCCCATCGGTAAATAAAATCTTGGATGTGAACAGTGGCTCTGCAGTACACTTCTACAGCAGCCACTGAGAGAATCGCTATCTGCCATGAAGATCCTGTGGCCTTAGGGCCTGAACGTGCTGTAGATGATATGGCTAGAGCAACTGTTCATGAAGTACCCTCCCCCCACCCCTGATAAGAGTGAGAGAGACGCCTTCTGCTGCTGCTGCTGCTGCTGCTAATTGTCACACAATGGTCCTAGGGGTTTCTTCCACCAAACGTATAGTGCCCGCAAAATGCCGTGGCCGCTAGGTGCACAGTCGGCTGGGGAAGCGTGGGGAGAGCAGCAATGGTTGGGGGTCACTCAGAGGGCTGTATGGGAAATGTTGAGCGGTGGAGGGGAAGTGCCACTCTAAACTGAAGCCTACGCTCACATTTATTGTAAATATTAAGTGGGGTCCCTCGACGCCCACAGCTGCATGGTGATCATTCAAAAAGATCTGCTGTCACCTCTGCTTTCGTAAACGTAAACTCTGTCCACAGGCCCTGGCGGACCCAGTGGTACCGACCGGCCACCGTGTCATCCTCAGACCACAGGCGTCAGCGGATGCCAATATGGAGGGGCGTGTGGTCAGCACACCGCTCTCCAGGCCGTGTGTCAGTTTACGAGACCGGAGCCGCTACTTCTCAATAAAGCAGCTCCTCAGTTTGCCTCCCAACGGCTGAGTGCACCCCGCTTGCCATCCAGTGCCAGCCCAGCCTGACAGTGCTGAACTTCAGTGATCTGACGGGAACCCGAGTTACCACTCCGGCAAGGCCAATGGCCACCTCTGCTTTCGTTAATATCTAAAAAGAATTCCGCCGAAAAGCAATTGTAACTTTCAGAGAAGCGTCGTCAGTCGTGAATTTTCAGTAAAACCTACACATCTCTCTGGTTTCCATGTCAAAATTTGCTTATTTTGCCAAACACAACTGTCTGTCTCACCTCCATGTTGTGCAGACACAACTACAAGAGAATTCTGGAGCATTGGTTTATTAAGTTTATTAAGTGAGGAACTACGGAAAAGTAAAGTCGAAAGCTTATTGAAAGGCACATCCTTGGTACAAAAAAACTTTTAGTGTCTTCACATACGTTATTCCAGACCCATAGCATCTCTAGTTTTGCCAGCTATCGATGGCCCTTAAAAATCACTCTTTTCACCATAAAAGTCTGTAGTTACTCGAATAACACAGTAGGTAATGAAATTTTACATAACTATATGGTAAAATACTTTCCACATTGCATGCTATCATTTGCCAAAATTTCATTTCGATATCTGAAATATGAGGATCGTTGTGGATATTTCGCTCTGGCTTTACGGCTGGCATGCTGAGTGTGCTACCTCAGATCAGTTTTCTCGAGATTGGTGACAGATTGATACCTCTACCCAAGTCTTAAGAAAAATTCAATATGTTAGCTAAACTTCATACGCAACAACGTATGCATCAAACGCACACCATCATGAACCTGACATTTAAAGCTATAAGTAAAACAAAAATGAAATTTTTTTACCGAATAGCTTCTGTACAATCGTTTCAGAAAGATTGCAGGATGTGCGCCTAGATTTAGTCATCGCTGACCGGCCAAAAGGTGGCAAACACTGTCGGTCCCCACTTCCGAACAAACGAATGAACTCTCCCAGCGCTCTGAACGAAAGCTGGTCACTGTGCATCGTCCACCGTAATCTGCGCGAGCTATAGCCTAATGTCAGGCGTGCACACTGTGTGGGGTCCTTCCGCTGTCAGTCTTCAGAGATGCAAGTGTACCTGTGTCCCTCAGACACTAGAAAAGTCTGTCGAGCAGCTTATCAGAGGGCACTCTGCGCTGTGGATATTTTTCAGCACGGGCTCGCAGACTCCGTCAATTTGCTAAACCACAGCAGAATATCAGTCCGCCATTTCACTTGTGGAGTAGTGGGCTTCCATTGCTAACAAATGTTGCAAGAGAGAAAATGTAAAAGGAATACACAATTTGTACGTACAAACAGCGCAATAACAGTAAACACATATGTGAATCCGCCTTTGGTAAAAGGTTAAACACCATTATACGTACGCAGGATTGACAGTACTGTACAATAGGGCACACAAGCCCAAAGGTTCAAATGGCTCTAAGGACTATGGGACTTAACATCTGAGGTCATCAGTCCGCTAGACTTAGAACTACTTAAACCTAACTAACCTAAGGACATCACACACATCCATGCCCGAGGCAGGACTCGAACCTGCGACCGTAGCAGCAGTGCGGTTCCGGACTGAAGCGCCTAGAGCCGCTCGGCGAAAACACGAAGGAAGCGAACGTAGCCTACAACACGACTGACTACAGACCACCGAATGGTAGGTAGAATACTATGAGTAAGACGTCATAATACCCTGCCGACACATTTGACGGAGCACTAATGCAAGGACTGTGCCGCAACCAAGCGTCACGCAACCCTTCCTATAAACACATTTCCTCACCCTTGCTTATTGAACTTATTTCTCTTGTTTCGATGGGTACTTCTCAAAGTATTCGACATTTTTTTCTTTTTTTTTTTTAACACGTTGTGCATTCCTACTCTGTATCCCTAGTAGTCTTGAATCGTCCCCTTAGAAAAATTATAAATGACTGTGCTAAAACTGACACACAATATTTTTAGCGCAAAGCAATCTGACTTTCAAAAATCCCTACAAAAGAATGGCCCTTACTAATAATAACCTATACCTTTCATGAATCACTTACCTCACAAAAACCTTCGTTACTCGAACTACTACGATACAGTCAGCGCCAATACTGCCAGCTAGATAAAATATTCTAACTAATGAAGGTACTAACTACTGATAGGCATAGTTAGCAAATGAAAGATTTTGATAGAGAACAAACTATGTATTTACCTTGATAGTGTTCAAAAGTCATAATATATATAGCAGTTCATGACATCCAGTCTTACAAATTTACTGTCTCTGTTGGACACACGTCCAGATCGTCCGCTCTCAAAATTCTGCCATCTCTCTCCCCACATCCACCACTGCTGGCGGCTCACCTCCAACTGCGCAACGCTGCGCGCTGTTAACATCCAACTGCCCAACACTACAATAGCTAATTCCAACAATGCAAACCAGCCACACACACAGCACAGTCAGTGATTTTCATATAGAGCGCTACATGGCGTTACCAACATAAAAAACTAAACAGCCTACTTAGTCTCTCGTAACCTAGTCTAATCTGTTCGGGAGTGAACTAAAGAAAGCGTTTAAGTTCTGTCTAGAATGAAAACACCACGATTCGATGGCTACGCTGCACCCGTGACGTCGACTGTGAATCTGCGTTTACAGTCCGTGCAGAGCTGGAACCTGACCTGCCGCCGGTTCACCTGCCTACGGCTAGCCAGGTAGCCCGGACGCCGCCCGCGTTCCTTCGCGCTGATGGCGCTGCCTGTGACTCAGCCGAACACGACGTCCCCCCCCCCCCCCCCCCCCCCCCCCAGAACGTCTTCACTCAGTACCCACCTCATTCAGTCTCAGCTCCACACCAGCCTCACGTGGTTACATGAAGTTTTGCTTCCCCTTCAACACCTTGGTTCTTTCTGCGTTAATAATGTATCGACTTGGTGCTCTTTGTTACAACTGACGTTCTGCTCACAAAGAGAAATGATCTGGAATTCTATAACATTCATAGTCCCATAGAAAGACAAAAAATCTGTCCAGTACTCCCAAACGGAACACTTAAAAGAACAAGAGTATCAAATAAACCAGGGCTTCACAACATACGTGCTCGCGGAGCAAGCTGTGAGCAGCCAGCGCGAGCACGCTACCCCCACTACCTGACCAGAGCGGAGAGTGGGGAGAGTCTCGTGGGGCACACAACAGCTGCCGCCAGTCAATGTAAATCCGCGGCCACCTGCAGGGATATCACTCACGAATTATTACTGCGACAAATGAAACAAAGGAGAATGTACACGTGCCACATAATTTTATTAGCTTAGTGTATGCCTCTACATTCGTATTAATTTTTGAACTGTTACACAATAAAATGTGTCACTGAAGTGTGGGATTCTCAGTTATCTTGTACTTTTTGCCCTTTACAATTGCGTCTATGTTCGGAGTAATTGTTCTTGTGCACTGTAGGCGCAGCGTGCAGTTTAAATTTCGATCAGACAATGCGTTTCTCAGGCGCGTCTTGTTACATTTCATTCCAGAGAACAGTTGTTCACAAACATACGTGGAACCGAACATTGATATTATTGTAGCCGCCAGTTTGCGCAAACGAGGAAATCCATCCTGAGGGTAGTGTCTGCAGAATTCCAAAATGTTTTTCTTGTTCTGAAATTTGTCTCTGTATTCTCTGTCACACCGCAGGTCAATAAGTTCTAGTTGCAGCTCAGGACGGATCTCTTCAATATTCGCTGAATATGGAGAGGAGACTAGATCAAAATCACTGTCTAGTGCTGTCAGATCTTGAAAGCGTTGATCAAATTCTTCCTTAAGGGCAACTAAACTATGTGAATAACGTTCAGTCTTTGTGAACATCTTGCATGGATGATAATTTAGGGAAATGAGCTAGATTTCCTGTTTCCAGCTGACTCACCCAAAGTGTCAATTTCATTTTAAAAGCTCGTATTCGATCTATGAAATGAGTAATTAGCAGATCTTTACCTTGCAGCGAAATGTTCAAAGCATTCAGATGGCTAGTTAAATCTGCTAAGAACGCGAGATCACATTTCCATGAAGGCTCTTTCAATTCAGGAACACACATGTTATTTATTTCCATGAACATATTTATCTCATCTAATAGGGAAAAAAATCGATTTAATAATTCGCCACGACTAAGCCAGCGGACCTCGCTGTAATAAGCAGGCTACCATACTGGCTTTCTACATCCTCAAGAAAGCTTTTAAATTGCCTGTGTTGTAGCCCATGCTTCCTTATATAATTGGTTGTACGAACAACAACACTCATCACATTTTTTAGAGTGATACTCTTCGCACATAAGTTTTCCTGGTGGATCACACAGTGAACGCCCCTTACTTCATTTGGCACTGTCAGTTTTTTTCATTTTCTCCTTCAACAGCGCAATGAAACCTGATTTGTTCCCTGTCATCGCTGGTGCACCGTCTGTAGACACTGAAACTAAAGAATTCCACGACAATCCTATATTTTCAACACTACTTAAAATATCACCTCCGGTTGTAGTGTTCTTCATGGCTACTATATCGAGGAGCTCCTCCCTCACCTGAAGATCTCTATTAACACCTCTAATAAATATGGCAAGCTGCGCTGTTCCAGTGATATCAACACTTTCGTCTAGAGCTAGAGAATACGCCATAAAATCTTTACAGATATTTGCAAGCTGGCTCTGGACGTCGTCTGCCATGTCCTGTATGCGACGCATAATCGTCATGTTAGATAATGGCACAATCCGAAACTGTTCAACTTGAGATGGACACAAATGTTCCGCTGCAACTACCAAACATTCTTTTATTAAATCGCCATCAGTGAAGGGGCGCAGGGATTTTGCTAAAAACAAAGCAATTTTGTAACTCACTCTGAGAGCTGCCTCAGTTGATTTTTCTTCGTCGTCAAGATCTTCTTCGGATAGCTTCCTTTTAAGTTTAATAACTTCCTGTGCACGATCTGGTCCATCACATTTTCCATTTCCGTAGTCTTTCACGTGGTACGACATATAATGTCGCTGCAAATTAAATTTCCTAATAGAATTCAGCGTTGTGTGACGTACTAAACATTTTGCAACATTATCTTTTACTGTAAACAGATACAATTCCTCCCAATGGGGGTTGAACTGCGAAAGCATGGTTGGGGTTACACAACGGCGACTTGACATGATTCTTAACCTGCGAAGTGACTGTTAGAGCTGATCGTAGTACTTTAAACGTTACACAGTCGGCGCGAATTCAATAGGAACGCTGCGGCCCTGTTCAAACGTGCGCGCGCATTTCCCCTCCCTCCCCTCCCTCCTTACTCCACGACCTTGCACCTGCTCGTGAGCACGTACCTGAGCAGACGCGAGTACTCGCGCTCAAAACCGGCCAGTTGTTAAGCCCTGAAATAAACGAACGAATCTGTCCCATATGGAAGTGAAGGTTATTAACCAGCATAAAGTGGTTAAAAGAGACTAATTTAAAAAATAAAGTAGGGCGTAGAGGGTAAGTGTATGTGGGATACAACAAAGAATAGAGATTTCTTTAGCGAGACTATGAACAGCTTCAGAGTTAACAGTGTGAGAAGTAGATGGTTCAAATGGCTCTGAGCACTATGGGACATCTGAGGTCATCAGTCCCCTAGAACTTAGAACTACTTAAACCTAAATAACCTACGGACATCACACACACTTCCATGCCCGAGGCAGGATTCGAACCTGCGATCGTAGCGGTTGCGCGGTTCCAGACTGAAGCGCCTAGAACCGCTCGGCCACCAGCGGCCGGCTGAGAAGTAGAAATATTAAGACCAGAGAGTAGTCTCCAGAAAATCAATCTTCCAGTAAGAATAGGAGCTTAAAGAACAGCATTATGCAGCCAAAAGGCTGTTGTAATGTGTATATATTCACAGCCGACCAGCTTGGGTTAAGCTACCATCTTCAAGTCACCTATATACGCGACCGTGGAATGGTTCCATCCAAAAGTAGTCACCACACGCGTCAAGATACTTATGCCACTGGGGGACGAGACGATCAGTCCTTGTCTTGTAGGACGCGGTCGGCCGCTGACGGATCCACAGCTGCACCCACTCTTGCACTTCCTCGTCCGACTCAAACCGTCGTCCACGAAAGTCTTTTGAAACTTCTTTATTAAAATTCTTTTCTGCTTCTATTGCTGAATGAAATGGGAAGTTGAAGCTTCTGCGTTATTTAATTCTGAAACAGCTGAGTAAAACTGAAAGCACTGAGCCTGCTTTAAATCTTTACTTATTCTTATCATGTCAACACTGACCCCACAATATTCTAGCGCAACGCAATCTGACTACTCAAAAAAAGATAGCCTGACTTTAAATGATTAATTCAAAAGAATGGCCCTGACTAAAAAAAATCCTAACAGTGAACTATACATTTCATTAACCATTTACCTAACGAAAATTTTCATTACGCGAACTACTGGAATACATTAGTAAGATTCGAACCTGTGACCGTAGCGGTCGCTCGGTTCCAGACTGTAGCGCCTAGAACCGCTCGGCCACTCTGGCCGACCAACAGTGTAGTTAACGAGTTCAAATGCATTTGCGTGCGCGTATCTGCACGTTTTTAGTGGACGGTCAGTTTGATACCATGCGACGCTGTCATACAGTATACAATTATTGCGCAGTCACGCACAATACTCTGCAATAAAGCACAATAATTAATAAATAAATTAAGAATCGATTAAAGAATTGCTTAATTATTGAATTGAAAATCAAACAACAAACAATGTATTGGGGATAGCTCTTTGATCAATATATTAAATGCTTTCGTTTCCCTCATGTACTTCCTATGCAGAACCCTACACAAGTAGGCAAATATTTGACTTTATGCAAACTGTATGGTTAGCAGGTACTGAATGGCAGGTCGCGGCTGTACAGATAAAATTGTCTGAGGGCGTGTAGGCAGTCCGTTTCAGATATCTAAAGATACACAGTAAACTAGGAATAAGGATATCTGGTGTTACTAAGGAGATTTTACGCGCAAATACTGCCATGAGAAAATGATGCAAGACTATTCCGTCGGCCTCCTCCTATCGCCGGATGCACGCATTCCGAGCTTCCAGAAAATGTCAATTGAGGAAGAAGCCACGTGAGGTAAAAGCTCTGCTTTTTGAAGCATCTCCGAGCGGGCAAACCGACTGCGACCCGTCTGCTGGCGATAATGACGCAAGCGACGGAAGTCACTACGATTTCGATTGGAAAGTGTAAAATATAGAATAAAACAATTCGTTATTAACCTCAAAATACCTTATGCCCAAAGTTTTACTCGGATCCACTAAATTTATAATTTTTGATCCGCCACAGTGCAGACGTCATTCTGAATTTTGTAATTCCGACATCGGACTAGTAATCAACGGCCCTCAAAATATAAAAAGAATTCAGATTTGTAGGACTTTACATCCAATTTTCCATAATCTCCAGGTTTCGAAGATAGTTGGCCCACTGTGCGACGTTACGTACCGCAACACCAATAAGCGGCGTTCCATCTCGCAGTGGGCAATGGTCACAATGTTTCGGCTCACCAGCGTAAGAGAAAATGGACTACAAAGCCGTCTGTAAACAGAGTAACGATCAGCCGGAACGTGTAACAGTCTTCGATAAGAAGGTATATCACGCACACTGTGTCTACGATATTTCATTTCTTTCTTTTTACTTGTTTATTAGTTCGTTTTTTTAATTGATTTCGGACACAAATATACGCCTTACTTAGTAGTGACGCCTACAGGACGCATAAGCAGTAAAAATGTCCGGACAATAGTGGAAACTGTGAAGAAAAGTTGTAGGAGTAGCCGAGAGTGTAATAAGCGGAGGACATACCTGATGTACCGGGTGATCAAAAAGTCAGTATAAATTTGAAAACTTAATAAACCACGTAATAATGCAGATTGAGAGGTAAAAATTGGCACACATGCTTGGAATGACATGGGGTTTTATTAGATCCACTCCGTATTGCTAGACGCGTGAAAGATCTCTTGCGCGCGTCGTTTGGTGATGATCGTGTGCTCAGCCGCCACTTTCGTCAGGCTTGGCCTACCAGGTCCCCAGATCTCAGTCGTGCGATTATTGGCTTTGGGGTTACCTGAAGTCGCAAGTGTATCGTGATCGACCGACATCTCTAGGGATGCTGAAAGACAACATCCGACGCCAATGCCTCACCATAACTCCGGACATTCTTTACAGTGCTGTTCACAACATTATTCCTCGACTACAGCTATTGTTGAGGAATGATGGTGGACATACTGACAAGGGAACCTCCCCATCGCACCCCCCTTAGATTTAGTTACAAGTTGTCACAGTGGATAGGCCTTGAAAAACTGAACACAGATCAATCGAGAAAACAGGAAGATGTTGTGTGGAACTATGAAAAAAATTAGTAAAATATACAAACTGAGTAGTCCATGCGAAAATAGGCACATCAAGGAGAATGGTAGGCAGGGAGCGCCGTGGTCCCGTGGTTAGCGAGAGCAGCTACGGAATGAGAGGTCCTAGGTTCAGGTCTTCCCTCGAGTGAAAAGTTTAATTTTTTATTTTCAGTTTATGTGACAAACTCTTATGTTTTCATCACTTTTTTGGGAGTGATTATCACATCCACAAGAAAACCTAAATCGGGCAAGGTAGAAGAATCTTTTTACCCATTCGCTAAGTGTACAAGTTAGGTGGGTCGACAACATATTCCTGTCATGTGACGCACATGCCGTCACCAGTGTCGTATTGAATATATCAGACGTGTTTTCCTATGGAGGAATCGGTTGAGCTATGACCTTGTGATCAAATGTTTTCGGTTCCCATTGGAGAGGCACGTCCTTACGTCTACTAATCGCACGGTTTTGCGGTGCGGTCGCAAAACACAGACACTAAACTTATTACAGTAACGGAGACGTCAATGAATGAATGGACAGATCATAACTTTGCGAAAATAAAGAAAGTAAAATTTTCAGTCGAGGGAAGACTTGAACCAAGGACCTCTCGTTCCGCAACTACTCACGCTAACCACGGGACCACTACGATCCTGAGCACATTTACTCCATGATGTTGCCTATCTTGCACATGGACTACTCAGTTTGTATATTTTACTAATTTTTTTCGTAGTTCCACACTATTTCCTCCTGTTTTCTCGATCAATCTATGTTCAGTTTTTCAAGGCCTATCCACTGTGCCAACTTATAACTAAATATGAGGGGGGTGCGATGGGGAGGTTCCCTTGTGAGCATTTCCTGTAAAGAACGTCATATTTGGTTTGTCTTACTTTGTTATGCTAATTATTGTTAAATGGCAAAAATGGCTCTGAGCACTATGGGACTTAACAGCTATGGTTATCAGTCCCCTAGAACTTAGAACTACTTAAACCTAACTAACCTAAGGACAGCACACAACACCCAGTCATCACGAGGCAGAGAAAATCCCTGACCCCGCCGGGAATCGAACCCGGGAACCCGGGCGTGGGAGGCGAGAACGCTACCGCAAGACCACGAGCTGCGGCCAATTATTGTTATTCTGATCAGATGAAGCGCCATTTGTCGGACATTTTTGGAACTTTTGTATTTTTTTGGTTCTAATAAAACCCCATGTCATTCCAAGCGTGTGTGTCACTTTGTAGCTCTCTATCTACATTATTCCGTGATTTATTCAGTTTTCAAATTTATACTGACTTTTTGATCACCCGGCACATGTAAGAGTGAGGGTCATGACCTGACAAGACAGCAGAGGAGGCAGTCTAGGACGGCCGCACGGAGCACCGGTTATTACAGCGGCAGCTGTACCGCACTGACGCGGCCAGATCGGCGGTCGCTGCGGCGCGAGAGATAAGCGGTGTGTCGCGCTGGCGGCGAATCGGCAGCACACGGCGGGTGCGCTGCTGTCACCCGAGCTGGGGCGCCGCTCGCGTGTCGGCACGCCCCCGCGTGTCGCCTTACACTCTCCAGCACGCGGCCTCCCCACACACAGTGGGGCTGAGCCCGCTTTAACTGCCTCTACCATTCTCGCCGACCTGGCAGCATTTCGTGTCTGCAAAACGTAGCGACGTGTGAAGCGGCAGCAGAGGAGTGGATTCCAGACTTCCGCCTTTCCATATAAACCGTCGGTCACAAGAACATCAGTACCAGGAAGGACAGCAAGTGATGACATTTTACTTATTCCACGTTTACTGGGTGTGAAATTAAGTGCGCAGCGCTGCCAGCAACAACAGCTCTGACGCGGCTGGGCATCGTATCAGACCGAGCTTGGATGACAGACAGAGGTGTGTCATTCCTTGCTGCTTCAACTCTGTGCTGAGTTCACGAATCGCAGTCTCGGCAACAATGACTGGGTGTTTTGAAATGGGTGACAGATCTTGAGGATGCACTGGGCAGGGCAACAGTCTGACATTAACTGTATACAGGTTCGATATGTTACCACAGGGTGCAGAACATGTTGTCTTGCGTTGTCTCGTTGAAACTGTGGTGTGCGTACTGTAAGACCTTCGGTACACACACCATCAGATTATTTGACTTGTCGCTCTAACGAAGTAGGCGAGTGTCAGCAATATGTCTCGTGGTATTATCGTGGCGTGTTTATCTTCTGCCGTTAGGTCAGATGATAGAAATGCCACTTGCACGCTTAGAGAAGCATTGACGGTGACCAACTTTAAACAGAACTTTATTAATTTTCACACACATTTATTAAAATAATAAAAAATATGCTCATTACGTAACTTGATTCTGGATGCAATTTACAACTGACAATCTGAAGTTCCTTTGGTCTTGGTACGTTAATCTTATTCTCACATATCTCTGATACTTGTGATACTTGACAAAGTGTCTATAAAACTTCCTGGCAGATTAAAACTGTGTGCCAGACCGAGACTCGAACTCGGGACCTTTGCCTTTCGCGGGCAAGTGCTCTACCATCTGAGCTACCGAAGCACGACTCACGCCCGGTCTCACAGCTTCACTTCTGCCAGTATCTCGTCTCCTACCTTCCAAACCTTACAGAAGCTCTCCTGCGAACCTTGCAGAACTAGCACTCCTGAAAGAAAGGATATTGCGGAGACATGGCTTAGCCACAGCCTGGGGGATGTTTCACTCTACAGCGGAGTGTGCGCTGATATGAAACTGGCAGAAGTAAAGCTGTGATGACCGGGCGTGAGTCGTGCTTCGGTCGCTCAGATGGTAGAGCACTTGCCCGCGAAAGGCAAAGGTCCCGAGTTCGAGTCTCGGTCGGGCACACAGTTTTAATCTGACAGGAAGTTTCATATCAGCGCACACTCCCCTGCAGAGTGAAAATCTCATTCTGAAAAGTGTCTAAACATTTCTCTTCATGGCTATGTACAGGAATATGGTAATCTTACCAGGCGCAGACTGAAACTTGACTACAGACTAATGCAGACTGGTGCAGACAAATGCAGACTGACTAATCGGAGGTCTGTACACTCGTTATAATACCTCGAGCGCTCGGGTATCACTGCGCGAGTGTGATCCGCGAGGAGAAAAGGTTCTACGTTAGCAGCAATCTCATTGGCTGCGTGACATATTAATACGTGGATCGGCGGAAGCAGAATTTGGTCCGTCTCTAAGACAGCGCCATCTCGTAGTGCGGATACGGACGAGCGCAGCGCCTGCGCTGTTGTGCTCAGCGGGGCGCGCTCTAATGGGAAAGTTGTGTACGCGCTGACTACGCGGAACTATGTACACAACAGAAACATAACACCCCTGAAACGTCAAAGGTATGGCATGGCTACGTGAACCAGAGTTGACCATGTTGTGTACCCAGCAGTACCCCATACCATCAAGACACACGGTGGGCCTGCTTGAGAATCACGAGTGCCATCAGGCGACCTTAATTTTCCTCGGAGCCTTCACACACAGATAAGTCATCATGATGCTGCACGCTGTACAAGCATTCTGGAAAAACGACGTCGTATCCAGTGTTTTCGTTGGGATCTTCACTGTCGGCGCGGCTCTCCCTGCTGCCGTATCAAGGGAAGCCGCAACAACTGCCGCCGTGCTGACGACCCGTGCTGGTGCTGCAGGCGTCGTTGTACTGTACATGCTGCACACTAGCTCATTTAGTGACTCGGTGTACGTGAGGTGACACTACGAACCTGCACGGCGAAGGAAGAATGTCCTCTCGGGTGCTAGTCACACGGGACCATGATAGCCTGGATAACGCTATAGCCTTCCCGAACCCATTGATTCGAATTTCGCAGTCGTGGGAACCAAGCAACGCGAGCTGTAATATCGCGTAACGATAAACCGCCGTCTCGACAGGCTACGACGTTGCCACTCTAGAAATCCCATACGTGCTGATTCACGTTTCTGCTACTTACACGTGGTGAAAGATCATCGTGTCACGAACAACCGACATTCAGATGCGAAACCCGCTGTGTGATGTTTCCTTATATACGTAATGCAGACTGCGTTACTTCTGCCTACCACACACTGTTGTGCTGAAATGCTAGTAATTTGTACATTCAACATGTAGCATAATCCGCGATAACTTTATGTTTGTTGCATACTGTTTTCATGGCGTTGCAAATTTAATGTCCAAAAGTGTAGATCGGTTCTGTTCCGTAGGCAACAAATGCGATAGTAGAGAACAGCTGACCAATTTTGCGACTGGACTCATGACTATTTAGCGTTTATCACGTCGTTCTTAAAAATAAATAAATCTATCAATCCTAAGGTTGACTCTAACACCATAGCTTTACTGGACATGGTCGTATTGGAAGTGGTATCCCAATGCCTTCCTCCAATCTTTGAGCTGAGTTACCGAACCTTTATGGGTATCATCATCATTGTCAATGGTTAATTTTGTTATAATGCTCTTCCATATTTTCCTTTAAATTACCAAAATCTATTGTAAAATTTCCTACATCATTTACCTTTTGGCTGGCTAAATGGCTGTTGGCTGCCGAAGGCGAAATAAAGAACAGAGCCTGTTATAAGCTGAACTATAGTGCAATGTGGACACGGGAGAACTGTGTAACTTCCCACTTTTCACGTTAAAATCTCACTACCAGGGTGATACGTATCAGAATTATTCACTGAGCCACACGTCTTTCTCAATGAGGTGAAATAGTGAGCTGTAAAAATAACTTTAGCTTACACCAACATAGTGTTCCAGGACACTTACTGTTTGCAACATATATGTGTGATCTAACTGATGTCAGAAAGTTCGGGAAACTGTTTTCAGATAAACGCCAAAAAATTGTTCAAATGGCTCTGAGCACTATGGGACTCAACTGCTGTGGTCATAAGTCCCCTAGAACTTAGAACTACTTAAACCTAACTAACCTAAGGACAGCACACAACACCCAGCCATCACGCAAAAAATTGTATCCAAATGTAGCACGATCTGCAGAGGATGAGAGATTGATGCAGGGACTGTCAGCTGACCCTCAATGCAAATAAATGTAACTTTCGTCAACAGCCAGAAAGACTCGTCGCTACATAATTAGCTACTGACGTCTGTACTTGGAAAAGAAATGAGATCTACACGGCATCTGTAAGCCCCTATTCGCAATCGTAGTCGCGTCATGTACGTCCGTGGATATAACAGTTCTGTAAACCATTTTAACCCGTTCGGTATGCCAGAGCTCCGACGGTAGGATTGGTCCTAGCCTGATTATTCTTCTGTTGAAGTCGGACCTCGTAATTTACGTTCGTGACTAAGAACTCTGAGGGCGATGATCACTGAATTGTAACCGATTATGAAGTGTCATATTACTGATACGTTACGTTAGTCACAAATTTCTTTCCGAATTGCTGAAACGAATCTTGCGTTATTTTCTGCGATACAGTTCCGTAATATTGGAAAATCAAATGAAACTGTGTTACAAATTGTCGTCACTTACTGTATTCTGTTGAGTCACGTCAACACACTGTACTTCAGTACAGTGCGCTTTATATCGAGTACTAGTAAATATAGTAATCAAAAATATATGGTTTCAGACACCTTTTCAAGTCTCAAACACTCATGATGTGTATATGCAGACTGAAGCGACGAATGAAAATTTGTACCAAGACTGGGATTCGAAACCAGGTGTCCTGCTCGCCAGGCAGATGTGCTAACAAATACGTCTCCCTGGTACAGCGGCTTTGCATCATTCGATGCTGGTGTGCTATTGCAATACAGTTGTAAAGCCTCTGCGATGGTGTTTTAGTGTAGGGAGATACCAGGCTGGCAGAGGCGTGAATGGGATTTGGACTGAGGAGAGAGGCGTGCTAATGCAGAGCATGAAGCTGTGCAAAGCCACTGAGCCAGGGTCGTGTAGTGGCTGGTGATAAGGAGACCTGGGTTCGAATCCCAGCGTTGGTACAAATTTAATTTATTTTAACTCGAACGTCGATAACGTCATTGGTTAGTTATATCATATGTTACACACAAACATGAGTCAGACCATAAAACAAAGATTGCAATGGGTGGAGCATCCTAGAAAAGCCTTCATGTCGCGTTGCGGCAGCTGGCGGTAACTGCATAAGAGAGCTGTGTTACTGCTAACGAAACAGGAACGATTCAACCTGTAAAGGTGGCTGAGACTAAGAGGGAAGCAGGATTCACGTGTATACGAAGGACGAAGGGCGCGTCGTCATCTTCGTCCTTGCGGATGTCAACAACGCATCTACCCTCTCTGCAGGGGCAACGCATTCAAGCTGAAATTCCGCTCCAGATGGGTAATAATAGTGACTGAGAACAATATCAATTATTGTTATTACCTACCTCATATGAAGGAAAGACGCAGTTTGTAATGTGACACTGCCTTTTACATTTTAACCACAAAGCAATTACTATTGCTGACAACCGTAGACAAAAGCCTATGATATTCGTATCGGAGCAGATCGCTAGCTATAAATCAGTGGAAACTCCAACATGAGTGTCTCTCCGTTCGTCAGAGTGATACTTTAAGCGCACATGAGTGGCGGGCGATAGTGCACTGCAATATTGTGTTCTGTTTGTGTTAATGAGGATGGCTGCGTAGAAGAGTGAAGGAGAATCACAGCACAGTCACATGATCCGTAGCTTTATGTTAGGACCGCACTCTGTTGTGAGTAGAAAGCCAACATTCCCGTCCACCAGTCGAAGCCAATATGTAAATAAAAGCTTTACTGTTTCTTAGAATTATCACGAAACTGGAGGCCACTGAAAATTGTCTCTAATCCAGATAGCAATTTAATGAGGCCTGAACAAAAACAGCTGCGTCAGTTACGTATTCAAATCGTCAAAATTTTACAGGAATCTCACGTTTTTTGATGTTTTGCTTTCATGGAGTAACACAATCAGCGCAGAATGTAGTCCTTTCTTGTTTTTCTAATGTTTTAAGGTCGAAAATATTTATCGATTACTGACAGGAGTCGCCCAATGCAGACGAAACTCAACAGATGTACCAAATCGATTGAAACAGCGAAAAATAATTTACTGGTATATTACTGGTTGCCTCACGTTGCCTCCAGGGATGGTGGCACCCCAGAAGTTCGACATCAGCAGACGAGATGCCAGGTGCACCCGCGCCCACCCCCGGCCTGCGCCCCCGCCCCCGCCCCCGCTCTCGCAAGTCACGTGTCGAGCGAAGCCCCGTGAGCCGCATGCCTGGCATTCCGCGGCAACCCAGCCGAACCCGGCAGCGTTCTGTCGAGCTGCCAGTCGCCCGCGCCGCCGCGGCTCAACCATCGAACTCACCCGTCACCTGGAGCGGTGAAGCATACCGTTCCAGAGTGAAGGTGAAACAGAGCCCCGCCTTAAAACTGAAATAACTTCTCCGTCTTCGCTTTCGATAATTCTGAATCGGAGCTCTTAGAGAAATTGTAAAAATGGTTCAAATGGCTCTGAGCACTATGGGACTTAATTTCTGAGGTCATGAGTCCCCTAGACTTAGAACAACTTAAACCGAGCTAACCTAAGGACGTCACACACATCCATATCCGAGGCAGGATTCGAACCTGCGACCGTGGCAGCAGCGCGGTTCCGGACAGAAGCGCCTAGAACCGTCGGCCACAGCGCCGGCTCCGTGGGTCAGACTAGAAAAGCATGTACCTTACGTATGAATATGGGGAAGATGTGGTGTCACCGCCAGACACCACACTTGCTAGGTGGTAGTTTTAAATCGGCCGCGGTCCGCTAGTATACGTCGGACCCGCGTGTCGCCACTGTCAGTGATTGCCGACCGAGCGCCGCCACACGGCAGGTCTAGAGACACTTACTAGCACTCGCCCCAGTTGTACAGCCGACTTGCCAGCGAAGCTACATTGACAAATACGCTCTCATTTGCCGAGACGATAGTTAGCATAGCCTTCAGCTACGTCATTTGCTACGACCTACCAAGGCGCCATAGCATTTGATAATTAGTATTGTGAAGCCTGTAAAGTAACGAGAGATGTTCTACAATTGTGGATTAAAGTTAAGTATTCTACCAGTTACTCTTGTTTTGCTAGTCTTATTTCTCTGACCTATTCCAGACCTCACGCCAGCCTGCGTGAGCTTAATCGCGTGCCTTTCGGCTTCCTCCAAACTCTGTGAATTGGCTCCTGCCAATTCACAACAGAAGATACAAAACGGTCGTTTTTCCATCAACGTGAGCAAATAATATAAACGTTGTTTACAAATACCTCATATATTCGCAGGACGAAGGTACACACTAAACTTACTGTTCATTTGTCACACTGAATATTCTCCATAATCAGCGTCCTGGTCCTAAACAAGAACCCCGATTAGCAGCGGACGGTGTGACGACATGATTGAGCTGGTTATAAAATGTAATATTTACCAAAATTACCGCACGTTATTACTGATGTTTATTCCAGCATAGACCAATTAGTAGATAGTAGTGTTTTAAGTTTTTTCCCTTGTATCACAGAAACATTACTACTCTAAATATTGCTTTTACCTGAAGAATGAGGTTAATAAAGGACAATGTGGCAGAGGTGGAATTTTCTTTAGCGCAAATAATAGCTACTATGGACGTGTCGCGCCACGAGGTTTATGAAGCGACAATAGATTCACTCGTAACTCAACGTGGGCTCAAAAGGACGGAGCAGTTCGACTTTGTTGTACTCACAGAAATGAATGCAGAAGTTAGCCGAAAGCACAAAGGATTGCAACAGAAAATCTAGCTGGTGTACTCTCAGTTGCTCTCCCATGATTACTGGTAATCTGCTGCTGACCAACCGGAAGGTTTATCTGTAACACCCAAAAAGTTAAAGACTTGATCGCCAGACAGCTGTGACAACGATTTCTGCAGTTGACTCATGGACACGTCTGAAGAGTGAAGGCCACCACGGCGCGGCGCGGCACATCACATCAGCATTCCACGCAGTCAGGGACAGCACCCATCATCGCAAACAGGCTGGCAAGGCCGCACCTGCACACAAGCTGCCTCTCGGATATTAAATGAAGCGGCAGGCACTCTTGTGGAATGATCAATCTATCACGAGTCCATTTTCCTTTGTCCAGTTCATGAAATGGACTAGGTGTCCCTAATACTGTTAAATCAGACTTAGGTTACACTCTATTAAGAAAAAATAAATAAAAACGATAGAGATCTACATCTACATACTCCGCAATCCACCATACGGTGCGTGGCGGACGGTACTTCGTACCACAACTAGCATCTTCTCTCCCTGTTCCACTCCCAAACAGTGTCTTCAAAATTGTCCGTATTTAATCGAAAGAGAACGAGAAATTGCTTCTCGTGAAGACGCTATTGAAATACACTCGATACTGCATGACCAATTATGAGCGCCGATATTTAAGGAAATGCTGCATTATGCATGGTTTGCTTCCAAATTATCGGCTGAAAGAGAGGTCTTTGAAAATGTTAACTTTTTTTTTCACGGAAAACCTCAAAAGATCTTGCGTATGCGGAAACATAACATTTATTCAATGCCGCTGGTGCCGTTTAACTTTTATGTTTTCCATGTTTTTACGGAAAATACCATCCTGCAACTTGTATTCGTAATGTCGAAAGCGACGATTAATTGTACATCTTTCGAAAGCCGTCTGTGCCGGCCAAAATTTGGAGGCAACAAGTCGTTTCGGGCTCCTTCCAGGTATAAGGGATTTCTCAAATCGCGAACAAGTATACATTTTCAGTATCACTTCATACGTTCGGTCGTTTACTAGTCGATAGTTAAGAATATTATATTATTTGTCATAATAAATATTTGTAGAGTGCCAAATAACACTGTAAATTTAATAAATGTTCATCCGATTACACGTATTTTTCCCATTAGATTGTAATATAAATATTAAAGAAAATGACTGTGTTAGAAATAAAAAAACTGACGAACGGGACTCGACCCTGCGATTACGGGGCTTGACGCTAACCACTCGGCTGCCGCCGCTTCATGGTAAAAATGGTCACGCACAGGTACATATTTGACGACCGCAATTATCTTGCGATTTTCTCGATAACGCTCGAGAAGTACGCGCTACTGCTCACACATTTTGTTGTCCTCGTGGAGTACTACGAGTGTACGAAGTTTGCAGTAAATCCGCGTTCCAAACCGTCGGGGCCTCCCCTTGTTAGTCGCAGGCTCTCATTTGCCGTTTGCACGACGTATTTCATGAAACCTAAATCAGACTCCGAGAAAGAGGTGAAAACCTATCCTGTAAGTAATTAGTCAAAAGAATTTTTACATAAATTCGCAGCTCACGACTTCAGCGTGGGTGCTACAACGAACCCAACAGGTATCCGGGTACTACACGTGGCACGTAAATTCACAGCGCGCACAGAGCCTCTTCTGCGCCTGCGTTCTTGTAGGTCGTTCGCACGCGCGTCAGCAGCTCGGCGTGTTCGCCCTCTCACCCGTGGCTGTACCGGAACGGAACGCCGCGCTAACCCTGGACTACAAAGCAGGTGCGGTCGGCCCGCGAGGGCAGAGGGCAGGAATTTTCCCCGGGGGCCGGCGTCTGGCTGTGCGGACGGCCCGAGGTCCTCCTCCCACGCGATCCGCTCCAGCGAGCGAGGGCCTAGCCACACTATACGACCAGGGCGCCCTTAAGAGGGCTGTTTATTTTTTGTGCAGCGTGACAGCGCTGCTGGCTATCGTCAAGGGCCGCACACAGCCCTCAGAAGGGCCGAGCCCGGGGCCCAGCAGGATGTTACCACTCGTGACGAAATTGTCTTCAGTTCTTGGAAAGTACATCGTAGGGGAGTCATTTTAACCATGGACTCTCTCTACGTATTCAAGCCAACACTCTTTTTTTAACTTTTAGCATTTGATGTACATACCGTGCATCCAACACCATACTGCGTTACTACAGTACTGCTTGTGATGATTACAACAAATGCATATGCACATACAGTGCCCATTATTATTATTATTATTATTATTATTATTATTATTATTCTTTCTTTTCTCAGACGTTATGTCTGGTCAAAAATGGAAAGTGACGCGTACCTTGATCAAGCGTGACTTCCTTTTATCTGTACGGTATATGTTACATTGCATTTAGGAACTTTCGGGTAATTGAACATGTATCAATAATTACGGATTTCTGTAGTTGTATATATAAGTTTGGATGTACCTGTATTGCATTGATGTACTGGTGGATATTGTGTGGTATGACTCCTGTAGTTGATAGTATAATTGGTATAATGTCAACTTTATCCTGATGCCACATGTCCTTGACTTCCTCAGCCAGTTGGATGTATTTTTCAATTTTTTCTCCTGTTTACTTTTGTATATTTGTTGTATTGGGTATGGATATTTCGATTAGTTGTGTTAATTTCTTCTTTTTATTGGTGAGTATGATGTCAGGTTTGTTATGTGGTGTTGTTTTATCTGTTATAATGGTTCTGTTCCAGTATAATTTGTATTTATCATTCTCCAGTACATTTTGTGGTGCATACTTGTATGTGGGAACGTGTTGTTTTATAAGTTTATGTTGTAAGGCAAGCTGTTGATGTATTATTTTTGCTACATTGTCATCTCTTCTGGAGTATTCTGTATTTGATAGTATTGTACATCCGCTTGTAATGTGATCTACTGTTTCTATTTGTTGTTTGCAAAGTCTGCATTTATCTGTTGTGGTATTGGGATCTTTAATAATATGCTTGCTGTAATATCTGGTGTTTATTCTTTGATTCTGTATTGCAATCATGAATCCTTCCGTCTCACTGTATATATTGCCTTTTCTTAGCCATGTGTTGGATGCGTGTATTCGATGTGTGGCTGTGTTGGATGATACGGGTGCTTGCCATGTAGTGTTTTCTTTTTCCAATTTACTTTCTTCATATCTGTTGATGTTATGTGATCTAGAGGGTTGTAGAAGTGGTTATGAAATTGCAGTGGTGTAGCCGATGTATTTATATGAGTGATTGCTTTGTGTATTTTGCTAGTTTCCGCTCGTTCTAGAAAGAATTTTCTTAAATTGTCTACCTGTCCATAATGTAGGTTTTTATGTCGATAAATCCCCTTCCTCCTTCCTTTCTGCTTAATGTGAATCTTTCTGTTGCTGAATGTATGTGATGCATTCTATATTTGTGGCATTGTGATCGTGTAAGTGTACTGAGTGCTTCTAGGTCTGTGTTACTCCATTTCACTACTCCAAATGAGTAGGTCAATATTGGTATAGCATAAGTATTTATAGCTTTTGTCTTGTTTCTTGCTGTCAATTTTGTTTTCAGTATTTTTGTTAGTCTTTGTCTATATTTTTCTTTTAGTTCTTCTTTAATATTTGTATTATATATTCCTATTTTTTGTCTGTATCCTAGATATTTATAGGCATATGTTTTCTCCATCGCTTCTATGCACTTGCTGTGGTTATCCAATATGTAATCTTCTTGTTTAGTGTGTTTTCCCTTGACTACGCTACTTTTCTTACATTTGTCTGTTCCAAAAGCCATATTTATATCATTGCTGAATATTTCTGTTATCTTTAGTAATTGGTTGAGTTGTTGATTTGTTGCTGCCAGTACTTTTAGATCATCCATGTATAGAAAATGTGTGATTTTGTGTGGGTATGTTCCAGTAATATTGTATCCATAATTTGTATTATTTAGCATGTTGGATAGCGGGTTCCGAGCAAGACAGAACCAGAAAGGACTTAATGAGTCTCCTTGGTATATTCCACGCTTAATCTGTATTGGCTGTGATGTGATATTATTTGAATTTGTTTAGATATTAAGTGTGGTTTTCCAATTTTTCATTACTATGTTTAGGAACTGTATCAATTTAGGATCTACTTTTTATATTTCCAATATTTGTAGTAACCATGAGTGGGGTACACTATCAAAAGCTTTTTGGTAATCAAAGTATGCGTAGTGTAGCGACCTTTGTTTAGTTTGATATGTCACCTCTGCATCTATTATCAGTTGCTCTTTACATACTCGTGCTCCTTTGCAACAGCCTTTTTGTTCTTCATTTATAATTTTGTTCTGTGTTGTATGTGTTATTAATTTCTGTGTAATGACTGAAGTTAATATTTTGTATATTGTTGATAGGCATGTTATGGGGTGATATTTTGCTGGGTTTGCTGTGTCTGCTTGATCTTTAGGTTTCAGATAAGTTATTCCATGTGTAAGTGTATCAGGGAATGTGTATGGATCTGCAATGTAACTGTTAAATAATTTAGTTAGATGTGAATGTGTTGAGGTGAACATCTTTAGCCAGAAATTTGCTATTTTATCTTTTCCAGGGGCTTTCCAATTGTGAGTAGAATTAATTGCTTGGGTGACTTCATGTTGCAAAATTATCACTTCAGGCATCCGCGGTATCATCTTGTATGTGTCTGTTTCTGCTTGTATCCACCGTGCATGCCTGTTATGTAGTACCGGGTTAGACCATATGTTGCTCCAGAAGTGTTCCATGTCTGTCATGCTTGGTGGATTGTCTGTTTTAATGTGTGTGTTATCTATTGTCTGGTAAAATTTCTTTTGGTTTGTGTTGAATGTTTGGTTTTGTTTCCTTCTATTTTCACTTTTTTTGTATCTTCTAAGTCGTTTGGCCAATGCTTGTAATTTCTGCTTCTTTTCATCTCATTGTTCTATCGCTTCTTGTTGAGAGATTTTACCTAACCTTTTTCGTTTTTTTCTGACATTTCATTTCTTATAAATTGTGTTAGCTGTCCGATGTCTTTTCTCAGTTTTTCTATTCTGATCTGTAGCCTGTGTTGCCATGCTGGTTTTGTGGGTTTCTTCTGTGTGTTGGTTGGTTCTGATCTCTGGCTAGTGTGTATATTTAGTGTAGTGAGTGCTCCTATATAAACCAGTAGTTGTAACTCTTCCATAGTTGTGTTTTCATTTATTTTGTTGTGTATGATTGTGTTGATAGTTTTTATTGTTGTTTCGACTTGTTGGTTATTTGGGGGTCTATGCAAGAATGGTCTAATGTCTGTATTTGTGTCTTTGTATTCTATATATGTCAGCTGAAATTTCTCTTCTATATCTAAAATGTGTGTCACTTCGTGTTCTATTTGTGCTTGTTCTGGTGGCTGACTTAAGACTTCGTTTTCCTCTGATTGTTTAATTGATGCGTGTTGGTCTTTCTTTGTTTGCTCTGGGATGTTAGAGTCCATTACTGTATTTTCTTCTTCTTCTGATTGCACATTATTTTGTTCCAGTATTTGTTGTACTTGTTGTTTGATGTTTTCTAATTCTGACTGGGGTATCCTGTTATTTTATTACTATTATTATCTTTTTTTTTCTCAGACTTAAGTCTGGTTAAAAATGGAACGTGACGCGGACCTCGGTCAAGCGTGGCTTCCTTGTAACTGTATGGTATATGTTATATTGCATTTAGGAACTTTCGGGTAATTGAACATGTATCAATAATTACAGATTTTTGTAGTTGTATATATATGTTTGGATGTAGCTGTATTGCATTGATGTACTGGTGAATATTGTGAGGTATGACTCCTGTAGTTGATAGTATAATTGGGATAATGTCGACTTTATCCTGATGCCACATGTCCTTGACTTCCTCAGCCAGTTGGATGTATTTTTCAATTTTTTCTCCTGTTTTCTTCTGTATATTTGTTGTGTTGGGTATGGATATTTCAATTAGTTGTGTTAATTTCTTCTTTTTATTGGTGAGTATGATGTCAGGTTTGTTATGTGGTGTTGTTTTATCTGTTATAATCGTTCTGTTCCAGTTATTATTATTATTATTATTATTATTATTATTATTATTATTATTATTATTATTATTAGTAGTAGTAGTAGTAGTAGTAGTAGTAGTGCTGCTGTTGTACAGGAAGAGGATGATGAGGAAGAGGAAAAGAGGAAGAGGTTGATGATGAAGATGATGAGGAGGAGGAAGAAGAAGAAGAAGAAGAAGAAGAGGAAGAAGAGGAAGAAGAAGAAGATGAGGAGGAGGAGGAAGAAAGTGATAATGAAGAGGAAGAAAGTGATAATGAAGAGGAAGAAAGTGATAATGAAGAGGAAGAAAATGATAATGAAGAGGAAGAAAGTGATAATGAAGAGGAAGAAAGTGATAATGAAGAGGAAGAAGAGGATGAGGATGATGATGAGGATGAGGAGGAAGATGATGAGGAAGATGATGAGGAAGATGATGAGGATGAGGAAGAGGAGGAGGATGAGGAGGAGGAAGGGGAGGAGGAAGGGGAGGAGGAGGTGGTGGTGATGGTCGACTTCGGTTTGAATACTACTTTGATTCAGCGTTCCCAACCTAGCCTATCCTGTGCAACCATCTTCATCTCTGTTTAACTACTACGCCCTACTTTCATTTGAACCTACTTACTGTTAAGCCTTGATTTCCCTCAACAACATTTATCCCCATGTTTCCCTGCATTACAAAATTCACCATACCTTGATGCTTCAGAATGTGTCCTATCAACTAACCCCTTGTTTTAACCGAGTTGTGCACCAATTGAGTTTTCCCCAATTAGGTTCTGTACTTCCTAATTAATTAGTCGATCTATCCATCTAATCTCGAGCATTGTCTGGGAGTAGGCGTTAGGAGTGATTTAAAATGGAATGATCGTATAAAGTTGATCGTCGGTAAAGCAGATGCCAGACTGAGATTCATTGGAAGAATCCTAAGGAAATGCAATCCGAAAACAAAGGAAGTAGGTTACAGTACACTTGTTCGCCCACTGCTTGAATATTGCTCACCAGTGTGAGATCCGTACCAGATAGGTTTAATAGAAGAGAGAGAGAGAGAGAGAGAGAGAGAGAGAGAGAGAGAGAGAGAGAGAGAAGATCCAAGGGAGAGCAGCGCGCTTCGTTACAGGATCATTTAGTAATCGCGAAAGCGTTACGGAGATGATAGTTAAACTCCAGTGGAAGACTTTGCAGGAGAGACGCTCAGTAGCTCGGTACGGGCTTTTGTTGAAGTTTCGAGAACATACCTTCACCGAGCAGTCAAGCAGTACATTGCTCCCTCCTACGTATATCTCGCGAAGAGACCATGAAGATAAAATCAGAGAGATTAGAGCCTACACAGAGGCATACCGACAATCTTTCTTTCTACGAACAATACGAGACTGAAATAGAAGGGAGAACCGATAGAGGTACTCAGGGTAGCCTCCGCCATACACCGTCAGGTGGCTTGCGGAGTATGAATGTAGATTCTTCTATTTCCAACACATTTCAAAAGCTTTAATTGTCTTCCTGTTTCAACTGTGTTGTACCCGTTTCAGTTCTGTAAAAGACTACGATGCGGACAAATACCCCCAGAAAGTACTTCCTAACACTGAAAATATTACATACTAATAAATTCCTCTGTCAAAATCGCCTTTATTTATTTCTTTAATAGTCTGCATTTTGTATCCTCTCTACTTCTGACGTAGCTACTTTGTTGCCCCAACAGCAAACTAATCGATTACATTTAGTGTCCCGTTTCCAAATTTAACCGAGCGAGGTGGCGCAGTGGTTAGCACACTGGACTCGCATTCGGGAGGACGACGGTTCAATCCCGTCTCCAGCCATCTTGATTTAGGTTTTCCGTGATTTCCCTAAATCGTTTCAGGCAAATGCCGGGATGGTTCCTTTGAAAGGGCACGGCCGATTTCCTTCCCAATCCTTCCCTAACCCGAGCTTGCTCTCCGTCTCTAATGACCTCGTTGTCGACGGGACGTTAAACACTAACCACCACCACCACCACCAAATTTAATTCCCTCAGCATCATCTGGTTTAATTAGACTGTACTCCGTTGTCCTAGGGTTACATTTGTTGTTGCTCGTAACCACTTTTCAAGATACTACCCATGCCATTCAACTGATCTTCCAAATGCTTTCGCGTCTGTGATAGACTTACAATGTCATCGACAAACTTTATAGCTTTTGTTTCTTCGCCCTGAAATTTAATTCCCTTTCCAAATATCGCCTTGATTTCCTTCACAGCTTTATGTATGTACGGACTTAATGCAAGGAGGTGATCAAAAAGCTTCCGTCCGGAGGGCGCTGCTGCAACGTAACGCGACTCCGATGCTGGTATATAAGCACCGATATGTAGACAAGTGATTAATGTGGCTTTCGTGTCTTTCCGACGTGCGTGCTGTAAGCCCAGAAGCGTGAACTATGGCGTCGTTATTGCCAAATGTGTCCAAACAGGACTTAACTCTTTTCTTGGCTGCCTAAGGACAAACACAGGTAGACATCCATCGCAGAATGAAGAAAATGTGTGGGGTAGCATGTCTGTCGAAATCCACCGTTGTGGAATGGTGCCCGACAAGGGGTGTTGCAGCTTCATGATAACACACATCCCCGTGTCGTGACGCAGAAGTTACGCCAGCTGACGTGGCAGCCCCTTGAGCACCCACCCTATAGTCCTAAACTCTCCCCATGAGACTGTGTCTTCGGTCCCTTAAAACAGGCCTTGAAGCATCGGCGATTCCTGTCAGATGAGGAGTCCTTCCCGCAGTAGAACACGGCGTTTTAATAAACGGTTTCTTCAACCTGGTGCATTGGTGGATTGAGTGCCTCATTGCTCACCGCCGTTTTGCCTGAGACATACCGATTCTGGACTATACAGCCTTCGAAGGGAAGCACTTTGATCGCCTTTTATAACATGGGGACAGGCTACAATCCTGTCTCAGTTCCTTACCAATTACTGCTTCCCTTGCAAGTCCTTGGTCTATTATAACGGCAGTGTGGCTTCTGCATAGGTTATAGGTAGCCTCTCACTCCCTTTATTTCATCCTTGTTATCTACATTATTTTAAAGAATGGATTGCAGTTAACATTATCGAGAGCTTTCTCTATTTTTACAGAGTACTGAATTTCCGTTCCCCAGTTTCGCCATCTAAGATAAATCGTAGGGTTAGTATAGCGCCGGGCGTTCCTACATTTCTCCAGAGCCCAAAGTGATCCTTTACGCACTCTTACCAGTCTTTCCCTTCCTTTGTAAATAATCAGAGTCGGTCGTTCGCTTCCGAAACATCTTCACTTGTTCTGGAGAGGCTAGTGTGATAGCTCATCGAATTTCCTGAAGAATGGGGGACCGGAAGAGCTGTGGTAACGGGAGGCGGCGCCCGACACCATGGCAACCCCATAACAGGTCGATAGGCCGCGCCGCTTCTCTCCGCGTACCTCGAGCCGCCCATCTTTCCGCGATATTTGCAATACGCCAGCTCATGTCGGAGGTGCTAGTGAATTAGGTTTGGAGTGGTAAGGTACTGATTCTCATTCAAAGTCCACAAATAATAATTAGCTTATTTATACAATTAAAGAATTACTGAAAACAATATTTTTCAGAGGTCTGTAAAAAAGGTACGAACAAATCTTTATAATACGGTAATAATGCACTTAAATAATTTCCTTACTTAAATTTACAGTAACACAATTAGTACTGTGGAGACACTAAAGTTAACTCTCCTTTAAAAAATATTTAATGCCAACAGGTACGCGAGATAATTACTCTTACAAAATTCCTTCCAATTCTGACATTTCGTCAGCACGAGTGGCTGGCATTGTTAAAGCTTAACCCTCTATTTCTGGTGGTGAATTGGCGTCCAGCTCACGGTAGCTGATCTTATGTACCTGGCGTGCCAACATCCGAGGGCTTTTCCACTACCAGTTCCTTCTTCCTACATGCAAAGGACGTTCGCTGCACCACGGGATTCTAGAGCCTGGTCACCTTAAGACATTCTTCTTTCTTGTTAACGCTGTCGTCATGTTTGTGTAGCTTCCCTGATCAAGCGGGTGTGATAACTCTTCTCTGCAGCAAGAACTTCGTGTCGGCGGGTGTTATAATGTAGTCAGCCTCACACGGTCAGGTTCTCCACTGCAATGCCGTTTATGCTCCGTGATCCTGATGTTGACTGATTGGTCAATCAGTTCAACACAGACTTTTTAACGTCTTCGTGGTATGCAGTATATTCTCGACATTGCAAGTGGGTCACTTTTATCGTTTGCCGATACGAGACATTATTTGATCAAAGAGGTTTTACCAATTGTGCAGATTTGGAGTTCGAACATCAAATAACAGCAACCTTCGGCGTGTTAGAGGCGCTGGTATATACCAAGTTGGCTCGAGCCACTTCTAAGGATTGTCGTTGCTTGCAAAACATCTCAGGTGTGATCGCTGTGGCGAAAAGCAGAGGGAAATCCTGAGAAACGCCTGTAACGAAGAAGAGTATTTGGGTTGCGGAAACTGGAAACTCCCACAAACGGCATTCAGGTGACGGCTAAAAGTCCGAACAGTCCTTAAAGTGAGCAGTCCTCCCTGTGCTGATCAGTTATTTCGTGTGTGTGGCAGTGTGCCATTTAACAGTCGTATAGTCTGAAAAGTGATGATGATGAAGCTTCGTTTTTGGTAAAGTAAACACGGAGGCCCACACATGCCATATCATACTATGGCAGTATATGTCGCATCCAGCGGATTTTCTGTTAAGTGATCATTATTTTAGTGCAGTTCGGTTAATATACAACTACTTCAAACACATCAAAAGGATATTACGACGAAAGGTAAATACTATTTGTTTCCGATTTTTATTATAATTTTTCTTTCCACAGCTATATTCACTGCTTTCCACTAACTGAAATATTCCCAAGCCAAAAAGTTTCATCCTCACTCGTATAGTGCGGTATTCAGTGTATTACACATCCGTAGGTGTATCGTATATTATAACGATTACCATGTTATGTGCCTGAGGATGCCTTTTAACTAAAATTACTTTCGCGTCACTCGTCGGCAAGTGTCAACCTAGTTACAAAAGCACGATAGAACATTTTGTATTTCGTATCACTTGCTTTCAGTTCACTTTCGAGAAACACTCGCCCATTTTATTCTGTTTCTCCCCCTTCACGCTAGAGATTCCAGACATTGGCTTAGCCAAACGAAATCAATCCTTCTTACTGTAAAAATAGAGCAACGGCATTCAGTGCCTCGATGTGTATGACACCTAGTTCCACAATCGTCTCATCCTCTCCCTCCCCTCTCCCCCAATAATAACTGATTTCAAAAGCTTTTACAGAAAATGGCCATGCAAACAAACATATTGTGATTAGTTTTCGTCATTGTATTTTGTCTATAAAGGGCGGCGTCGTGAGGACTGCGACTAGAGCTAAATATAAGTAAGCTTACTGAGTCAGTCGCTCGTTTATTTTACCACTACGCATTTTGATGGTTTAGCAGGGGCGTCCAATCCGCGGCCCGCGAGTCGCATGTCGCCCAAAGCAAGTTTCATTGCGGCACAGGAAGTGAGGATGTATTACACGATAGGTAAAAAAAAATCGATAAAATTCCGTTTATGACAAACTATTTTAAATTTGAAACCACATCATGTATATGACGCTCTTCTTTCATCGGCCCATCCTGCGTTTCTTTTTTCTTTTTTTTTCCTCTGCTGTAATTGTTAGTGGTAGATGTATTATATACGGCCGAAACAAAAACTCGTCTTCTTCCAGTGTAACCCAGCCTTTAAGGCTGGTTTACGCCTTTATCGTCAGATGGTGAATTATATAGCTGTATTCTTAGTGCTAATGAGGTAAGCAGGCGCCTTTCCACAGCAGCTAATAGAGAAAGAGAGAACAAAACCGATAAGGCAATTACGATTCGGCGAGGCGAACTCAGTTGTTGTTGTTGTTGTTGTTGTTGTTGTGGTCTTCAGTCCAGAGACTGGATTGATGCAGCTGTCCCAGCTACTCTATCCTGTGCAAGCTTCTTCATCTCCCAGTACCTACTGCAACCTACATCCTTCTGAATCTGTTTAGTGTATTCATCTCTTTGTCCCCCTCTACGATTTATACCCTCCACGCTGCCTTCCAATACTAAATTCGTGATCCCTTCATCCTTCAGAATATCACCTACCAAACGATCCCGTCTTCTAGTCAAGCTGTGCCACAAACATCTCTCCTATCCAATTCTATTCAATACCTCCTCATTAGTTATGTGATCTACCCATCTAATATTCAGCATTCTTCTGTAGCAGCACATTTCGAAAGCTTCTATTCTCTTCTTGTCTAAACTATTTATCGTCCCCGTTTCACTTCCAAACATGGCTACACTCCATACAAATACTTTCAGTAACGACTTCCTGACACTTCAATCTATACTCGATGTTAACAAATTACTCTTCTTCAGAAACACTTTCCTTGCCTATGCCAGTCTACATTTTATATCCTCTCTACTTGGACCATCATCAGTTATTTTGCTCCCCAAATAGCAAAACTGCTTTACTACTATAAGCGACTCATTTCCTAATCTAATTCCAGCAGCATCACCCGATTTAATTCGACTACATTCCATTATCCTCGTTTTGCTATTGTTGATGTACATCTTATATCCTCATTTCAAGACACTGTCCATTCCGTTCAGCTGCTCTTGCAAGTCCTTTGCTGTCTCTGACAGAATTACAATGTCATCGGCGAACCTCAAGGTTTTTATTTCTTCTCCATGGATTTTAATACCTACTCCGAATTTTTCTTCTGTTTCCTTTACTGCTTGCTCAATATACAGATTGAATAACATCGGGGAGAGGCTACAACCCTGTCTCACTCCCTTCCCAACCACTGCTTCCCTTTCGTGCCCCTCAACTCTTATAACTGCCATCTGGTTTCTGTACAAATTGTAAATAGCCTTTCGCTCCCTGTATTTTACCCCTGCCACCTTTAGAATTTGAAAGAGAGTATTCCAGTCAACATTGTCAAATGCTTTCTCTAAGTCTACAAATGCTAGAAACGTAGGTTTGCCTTTCCTTAATCTATTTTCTAAGATAAGTTGCAGGGTCAGTACTACTCGTTAATGGGAAACGTACGAAGTAAGTTAGCAGTGAATTGCACAGTTATTGTTGAAACGGCCACATTCGGCGGGCGATTAGCAGCGGAGCGACAACGCCGCCCTTTTTCTTGTCTAGCTGTCAATCACTTTGCTGTTCGGATCCAGGTACAGCGTGGGCCAGGGAAGGGACGAGTGGGCTGGCGCCCCACTCCGCGGGTCTGTTGGCGCCGCCGACGGGCCAGCGAAGACAGGGAGGGGAACCAGGGGCACAACTGGCGAGCCAAGTTTGGCAACGCCGCCGTGTACCTGCATGCTTCCCCGTAAACGCGGAGCGCATTGCCGCCGACAAAGCGCCGGCCGGCCGGCCACATCTGCGTGGGCGGCGACGGCCCTCCGTCGCGGCAGCGTCGGCGCCTTGACTCGCGCGTCGCGACGGAGACGGCGCCATTCCGCGACGAGGCCGACCGCGTCGCGCGCCGGGGCGTGGCGTCGCCCGCCGTGGCACAGCTCCAACTTGGCGTCCGCCCGCCCGCCAAACCGCTGCTCGCTACCCAGTTGGGACACTGCTTCAGGCACCGGACTCCGGAAAATACACTATCTCGTCGCAAGTATCCGCACATCCCTACGTAAGGTTTCTACCCACAAGTGATCTTTAAAAAAGTTTATTTGAATCAAACCGTGACCTCTTTCGAATTTCTTACAAACCCATCTTCAGATCGTTGTTTCGTTGCTGCGACCTACATCTGCATACATACTCCGCAATCGACCATACGGTGCGTGGCGGAGTGTACCTCGTACCACAACTAGCATCTTCTCTCCCTGTTCCACTCCAAAACATGACGAGGGAAAAATTATTGCCTACATGCCTCTGTACGAGCCCTAATCTCTCTTATCGTTGTGGTCTTTCCGCGAAATATAAGTTGGCGGCAGTAAAATTGTACTGCAGTCAGCCTCAAATGCTGGTTCTCTAAGTTTCCTCAGTAGCGATTCACGAAAAGAACGCCTCCTTTCCTCCAGAGACTCCTACCCGAGTTCCTGAAGCATTTCCGTAACACTCGCGTGATGATCAAACCTACCAGTAACAAATCTAGCAGCCCGCCTCTGAACTGCTTCTATGTTCTCCCTCAGTCCGACCTGATAGGGATCCCAAACGCTCGAGCACTACTCAAGAATAGGTCGTATTAGTGTTTTATAAATGGTCTCCTCTACAGATGAACCACATCTTCCCAAAATTCTACCAATGAACCGGAGACGACTATCCGCCTTCCTCACAACTGCCATTACATGCTTGTCCCACTTCATATCGCTCTGCAATGTTACACCCAAATATTTAATCGACGTGAAGGCGCTTCAGTCTGGAACCGCGTGACCGCTACGGTCGCAGATTCGAATCCTGCCTCGGGCATGGATGTGTGTGATGCCCTTAGGTTAGTTAGGTTTAAGTAGTACTAAGTTCTAGGGGACTTATGACCACAGATGTTGAGTCCCATAGTGCACAGAGCCATTTTTTTAATCGACGTGACTGTGTCAAGCGCTATACTACTAATGGAGTATTCAAACATCATCACGGGATTCTTTTTCCTATTCATCTGCATTAATTTACATTTATCTATATTTAGAGTTAGCTGCCATTCTTTACACCAATCACAAATCCTGCCCAAGTCATCTTCTATCCTCCTACAGTCACTCAACGACGACACCTTCCCGTACACCACAGCATCATCACCAAACAGCCGCACATTGCTATCTACCCTATCCAAAAGATCATTTATGTAGATAGAAAACAACAGCGGACCTTCCACACTTCCCTGGGGCACTCCAGATGATACCCTCACCCCCGATGAACACTCACCATCGAGGACAACGTACTGGGTTCTATTACTTAAGAAGTCTTCGAGCCACTCACATATTTGGGAACCAATCCCATACGGTCGTACCTTAGTTAGGAGTCTGCAGTGGGGCACCGAGTCAAACGCTTTCCGGAAGTCAAGGAATATGGCATCCGTCTGATACCCTTCATCAATGGTTCGCAAGACCTCGTTTTGTATTGGTCATTGGTTTACTACACTGGGATATACAGAAAGGTTTTGTTCACTAAAACTCCTTCCGAACAGGCCTTGGGAGGCCCAGCGGTACCGACCGGCCGCCGTGTCATCTGCAGCCGATAGGCGTCTGTGGATGCGGATATGGTGGGGCATGTGGTTTTCGTGATCGGAGTCAAGCAGTTGTTCAATTGGCCTCACAAGGGGTGAGTGCACACCGTTTGCTAACAACGCTCGACGGACCCTGGCGATCACGCATCCGAATGCTAGACAAGGCCGACAGCGTTTAACTTCGGTGACCTGACGGGAACCTTTGTTACCACTGCGACAAGGCCGTTGGCGTTTCTTTTTACTATTTTGTAAAATTTACTAGAGATTTACTTTTTTTATCTCTATCAAAACACTTATGAAATTGTTCTGAATTTATTACAACGTGAAATGTGGTGAAAACGCACGTGCTGTACGATTCTGTATGATGATATCGCCCTGTGTTTTTGTTATGAATTTTAAAATCAACGCATTTGTTGACTTGCTCTATGTGAGTGCTGTTCAGTTAACTGGAAAATCTCATTCTGGGAACATCCCCCCAGACTGTGGCTAAGCCATGTCTCCGCAGTATCCTTTCTTTCAGGAGTGCTAGTTCTGCAAGGTTCGTAGGAGAGCTTGTGTAAAGTTTGGAAGGTAGGAGACGAGATACTAGCAGACGTAAAGCTGTGAGGACCGGGCGTGAGTCGTGCTTCGGTAGCTCAGATGGTAGAGTACTTGCCCGCGAAAGGCAAAGGTCCCGAGTTGGAGTCTCGGTCGGGCACACAGTTTTAATCTTCCAGGAAGTTTCAACTGGAAAATACTTTACACTACACCATTCTCTGTTTGACGGCAGCATACAAGACAAACATTTACAAAGCGTGGCTCAGTTTCACATGATTAACATAAACAGTATTTTCTAAGATGTTACTGTGGTAAAGACGTTAGGTTACCGACGTTGTGAAAGTGTATGGCTGCAGTGAAAGATGTCTTTACTAGTGCAATAGAATTAATTTAAAAATCGAAAGGAGAAATAGAATTATTTACAATAATTTCTAATATGCTGAATGTTAAGGACTGCTCACACAAAGATTATGTCTGGACGATACCAAACACTGTGCACAGCACACAAGCACAATAAGTTTTCTATTTCAGTGATAAGGCTAAGTTTGACTATTCACTCTATACTCGCTTTTTACATTGTTATTTATAATGTTTTAATACAGCAATCTGTGAATGTCATTCCAGTGACAATTTAGGGGTATAAATAGTTTCTTCCCGGGTTCGATTCCCGGCGGGGTCAGGGATTTTCTCTGCCTCGTGATGGCTGGGTGTTGTGTGCTGTCCTTAGGTTAGTTAGGTTTAAGTAGTTCTGAGTTCTAGGGGACTGATGACCATAGATGTTAAGTCCCATAGTGTTCAGAGCCATTTGAGCCATAAATAGTTTCTGTTATTTTGTCTAAGACTGACATGGTGAGACTGCGGCTGTGTACAATTAATGTAGGTTAATTCTTACAAAGAAGAAGACCGCAACCAGCCACTATTAATACTGCTATTTATTTAGGTAAATAGCGCCGTTACCGGTTTCGAACTGGCAAGTTCATCATCAGACGGCAGTTCACATGATTTACAAGATACAGATTTGCCACATGTGAAGTGCATATGTGGCAAATTCTTTTTTGTGTGTGTATGAGTGGTGATTTGCACAATATGGCGATGTACAAGTCACATAAGTGCTGGATATATTTTGGAATATTCGAAAAATACAATCCTGCAACTTCGCGACAAAATCGCGCGTAATTTTCGACGGCACCAACACACCAAATATATTTCGCCACAGTGGAAGAATAAAAATCGAAAACTGAAGATAATGTAAAGTGGATCTTGTAAATCATGTGAACAATCGTCTGATGATGAACTTGACAGTTCGAAACCGGCAACGGCACTATTTACCTAAATAAATAGCAGTATTAATAGTGGCTGGTTGCTGTCTTCTTCTTTGTAAGAATTAACGTACATTAAGTAGTTTCTATTGCATTCATACAAGATACGTAAGAAATAATTTTATGAAAGTACTTTTACAGTACTACAGCAATACTGATCTATGAGAATATTACGTTGGCTTACTCTATGAGAAGACCTCTCGGCTCTGCAATGCACAACTGACCACTAGAGCCGTTCTCTGTGGCCGAGCGGTTCCAGGCACTTCAGTCCGGAACCGCGCTGCTGCTACGGTCGCAGGTTCGAATCCTGCCTCGGGCATGGATGTGTGTCATGTCCTTAGGTTAGTTAGGTTTAAATAGTTCTAAGTCTAGGGGAGTGATGACCTCAGATGTTAAGTACCATAATGCTTGGAGCTATTTGATTTTTTGACCACTAGAGGTGGATTCGCAAGTAAATTCTAAGGCAAAAAGAAAGGCTCACCACAAATGATTACAATTTCAGAAGAGTTTTGTCCTAGAGAAAGAGAATCACAAATTGTGCAAATCAATAACGCGTTGTTGCATCTCTGGCCCTTATACAAGCAGTTGGCACTGATTGTAGAGTTCTTGGATGTCCTCCTGAATAATATCACGGCAAATTCTGTCCAATTGGCGCTTAAAATCGTCAAAAACCCGTGATGGTTTGAGGGCCCTGGCCATAATGCTTCATACGTTCTCAACTGGGGAGAGATTCGGCGATCTTGCTGGACAAGGTAGGGCTTGGCAAGCACAAGACAAGCAGTAGAAACACTCTCTCTCTCTCTCTCTCTCTCTCTCTCTCTCTCTCTCTCTCTCTCTGTGTGTGTGTGTGTGTGTGTGTGTGTGTGTGCGTGGACGTGCATTTCATTGCTGAAATGTAAGGCCAGGATGGCTTGCTATTAAGGGCCACGAAACGGCACGTGGAATATTGACGACGAATCGCCATGCTATAAACGTGCCGCGGATGAGTACCAGAGAGGTCGTGCTATGAAAAGACATGGCACTTCAGACCATCATTGATGGGCGTGTGGCGGGCGACGGTCGGGTTGGTATACCGCCGCGGTCCGGAACTTCTCGAGACACATTTCTGACCTGGAATCTCATTGACAGGAGTAGAACTGTCTTAAATGGTGAGTCCCGCTTTGAATGAGACGCGATGGCCAGCGAAGACAAATCTGGAAACGCCATGGTCAGCGCTGGTATACCAACCTGACTATCCACCTGACGAGCCTATAACTAAACTTCAATAAGTTACAGTTGATATCATTAGACTTTTACAGATCCCTGGGTGTAACAATTTATATCGTTATGAAATGAATTGATTACAAACACTCAATCGTAGGTACGGCAGGTGGCAGACTTGCTTCATTTGTATAATACTGGGAAAATGCAGTCATTCTACAAACCACTTCTACATCCAATTTCACAATATTGCTCAAGCGTGTAGGACTCGTGCCGAATACGACTAACAGGGAACACTGAACGTATGCAAAACAGAGAAAAGTCAGCGTTCACCAGTAAGTAAGGAGTTTTAATTTGATAAGGCAGTCTGAGGTGGTTGCCAACTGGAGTTACAAGATTGCGCCTTCTCAAATTGTTCGAATTTCTTGTATGGCGCTCCCATTGGCGGAAATGTTCTTCATAAGTGAGTGCTACATGAAACTGGTATTTCTATGCTTTGCAAATTCTTATAAAATGGTACTGGTGAACTTTTACTGATGACAGTAACATATACGCTGTAGCTTATCAAAAATTGTTTAACGGACAGTTGACCTCATGCACCCTAGCGCCACTCGGTGGCTTCTCCCAGTGTATTATTTTCGACCATTCAAAAGATCAGTAACGCATTCTTTTGTAAAAAAAAAAAATGCCTTTTTGTGAAACACTGTAAAGTGGTTTCCATGAATTGTTTATTGTTCACTTTGTTTTATACGATATAACGCTGAAAATGTAGTACTGGAAAAAAAATGCAGCGTGTACTACGCATCCAGCGCCGCCTAGCGGTTTAGTCGTCTTTGTTTCCAATTTGTTCCTCGATAGCAGCTTGCACTTGTCTCGTGATTGAGAATGTTGACGAGGCAGAATGTATCTGTAGAACAGTTTTACGTGATTGACGTAACATTGGTAAGCTAGAAAACCATATTCTATTTATAGTATGTATCTAATCAATGGTGAAATGTAGTATGTTTTCTTGTCTTTTGATACCATTTTTGTGTTGTATTACACAGGGTTTGAAAATGGCAGAATGTCGGAACGCGTAAGGCTATTTTGGAAATAATAAAAAATTATTAAAGCGCATGCAAGTGGCCGCTTCGTCTCGTAGCATTTTCATGCAAATTGTAGCTCTTTTAATTTTCGTAAATGCTACTTTCGATATAGCTGTATGCTATTGTTATGCTCCCATTGATAAATCTGCACGTTATTCTTGTCTTTTCTACACGTATTTGGTGATCAAATAGATTGAAACCGGTCATAAAATAACAAAAAATTTCGATAAAAATTTGTTTTCAGTTCTGGAAGTTTTAAACAACGGATCGCTGTGTGCTTCACTTCCTCAAACAGTCAGGGGGAATTGGAGGGGGGGGGGGGGGCTGGCGCTGCTCAAGGTCGCGAATACGTTTGTGCACACGAGCCGTGGAGAGAGCAGAGAGAGCTGGGGGGCGCGGCGGGCACGAACACACGCGCCCCTGACTCACGCGCTACGCAGGAATGCCGAAGCGCCGCGTGACACACCTGCCGCTCTGCGCCTGCGGGAAGGCGAGGCCAACGCCCTGTAAGCGCCGCATCTGTGCCGCGTCCCACACCGACACCTCACCGCTTTCGGTTATCTTTCGCAGGACTGTAGCACACAGAGGTAACGAACGCTGCTCTAGTACGGTGTGCTCGTCAGTCTTTTCCGAAAACCGTCGGTTCCAAGTTTTGAAGAGCCATTCGACTACCGCACGAGAGCGCCAGGCGCTAGCGTTAGCGTAACCGACCGAGGCAGCCGACTGGACGTCTGTCCGTACTTCATTCGCATACCGTATGTTTCTGTCTTCCACCAAGTCACTCGAGTGATGATTCTTCAGTCGCTTTTGAGGATCCTAGTAACGGCTCCACTGCCAAAACATCGTAATTTTCTCCTTGCAGCGTTTTTATTACGGGCAGACAAATGAAAACGAGACACTTAGAAAAAAGGTAACTAAACGGTTTATTATTTCAGAAGTAATCACCGTAACTATTAATACAAAAAAAATGGTTCAAATGGCTCTGAGAACTGTGGGACTTAACTTCTGAGGTCATCAGTCCCCTAGAACTTAGAACTACCTAAACCTAACTGACCTAAGGACATGACACACATCCATGCCCGAGGCAGGATTCGAACCTGCGACCGTAGCGGCCGCGCGGTTCCAGACTGTAGCCCCTAGAGCCGCTCGGCCACTCCGGCCGGCTATTAATACATTTACCCCACTGTGAAACATGACGGTGGGTGGGCCCACATGTTGCCAATGTTGCAGGTGTTTCGCTGGGAACTCTTATATTCTCTGTACAGTCCCGATCTCTCCCAAAGCGATTTCCATATTTTTGGAGCCGTGGAGAAACAAATTCGTAGCCGTCGATTTGCTCTGGACAAAGGGGTGCATGCCTGAGTACAATCATGATTCCGTACGCAGCCGGAAACATTTTTTCGTGCGGGCATTCAACTGTTTTTCTCACAGTGGGAAAATATATGAATAGTTATCGCGATAACTTTTGCAATAAGTGGTGACGTGTCAGTTTACTTACTTTTTCCGTCTGTCCATTTTTCATTTGACCGCCCCCAGCACAGGGTGAACATTAATAAAGACGACAAACTTCAGGGACCGATTCCAGACTGCAAATGGAGGAAAAAGGGTCCTATGATCTTGTGTTCGGAAATGGACGGTGTGCGTGCAACGACAACAAATCGTCCCGGAACACAGTCAGAGCTGTATCGCATCCACGTCACAACAGATGTTCGAAGTGGGCTCCGTGGGTTGCAATGCACGCGTTCACACGTACCGTCAGGGACTGACGCACTCCTTCGCACGTCACAGGTATCGTGTGCACGCTGTTGAAGGGTCTGCACGTCCGAAACTGGTTCAGCAAACACAATGCTTTTCAGATGCCCCGGGGGTAAAACTCCAGGGGGTTTAAGTTCGGCGATCAAACAGGCCACGCTAAAGGGCCTCCGCGTCTTATCCATCGTCCGGGGAAGACGTTGAGGTCTGTCATGCGGATGTGCAATGCTACTCCGTCACGCAGAAACCACATTATCTATAGTAGTGCCAAAGGCACACACTCAAGCAGTCCAGGCAGAGTATTCTGTAGCAAGTCCAGGTACGTTCCTCTGTCGAGGCATTGTGGGATAATAATCTGTCCAAATATGTGATCGCCAAGAACCCTGCCCACACATTGATGCTGAACCGATGCTAATGGCATGTCTCAATCATTCCCGAGGATTGTCTGCAGCCAATAGATGATCTTATGCAGACTGATGATTCCAGTTCTGGTACAGGTTGTTCGTCGGTAAATAGGACTGATGACAGAAGTCCCATAATTCTGATGGTCTGATGCAAGAACCATCAACAAAATCCTTCCCGTAAAGAGAAATTTGCTGCTAATAATCCTTGCATTAGTTGCCGGTGACAGGGTTAGTATCGGTTGTTAAGCAGGACACACGTAATCTTACTTTGGCTTCACCATGTTGGCGGGCCACTTGCCTAGAGCTCGTATTAAGGTTCTTCTCAGTATCCTGTAGAACCTGGTCCTCCAAATAATGTTACTAAAAAGAGGTTATCGCTTACCTACATTTTCACAGTTCCTGCAGCAAATCTTCAGCAACTGGCATGACGTTTTAATTTATTATCTCTTTATCACTAACACTACTTCGGACAGTGTTCTCGCATGTTACGAAGTATAGGCTCCAAATTATATATAACTGTAAGATATACAGTTGACGGGGTTTGATGATGTAAACATTGTGGTGTTAAAAAACTACAATCTCTTCAACAGTAAATGTTTTACACGCTTCTCATCGAATATATGACATAGCAAGTTATTTCTAATCAGATATTTGAAGCTGTTTGCCCGCATCTCGTGGTCGTGCGGTAGCGTTCTCGCTTTCCACGCCCAGGTTCCCGGGTTCGATTCCCGGCGGGGTCAGGGATTTTCTCTGCCTCATGATGGCTGGGTGTTATGTGCTGTCCTTAGGTTAGTTAGGTTTAAGTAGTTCTAAGTTCTAGGGGACTGATGACCATAGCTGTTAAGTCCCATAGTGCTCAGAGCCATTTGAACCATTTTTTGAAGCTGTTTGATACATGGATAATCGGGGTAAAAGGGGGGGGGGGGTTACTGGTAGTAAGTAACGAGCGCTCTTAGCGGTAATGAGTTGTCGACCAACCATTTTATTAGTTCTGGCACCGAAATGAAGAGGTTTGCAACACAGCAGGTAGGAAAGCAGACAGCCTCGGTCCGTTCCACGAATAGGGAACGGAACTGTTTTCCTGCTGGCGCCTCGAGAGCTATAGAAACAAAGCGAGGCAACAGTAGTCTAGTATGACTTCACTGTAGTACGCGCATGATCGTACAAATAAATAAAGGTATGAATACATAATTTTATGTGTTCTTCAAAAATTTGTAATTACCATTTCAAAAAACTAATTTACATGTGTACAAACAGTAAAGAACATTCTTTATGTTTAACAGCCATAAAATAAAAGCCCACTGATGATGCTGCAAATGCAATGATATAAAACAAAACTGTGTTTTGCTAAAGGCAGACCCCACCCAAAAACATATGTATTGTTAAAGCAAACGCGGACAAAAGAGCTTCAACCTCAAAATGAAATAAAGGGTCGAAAACGTTCAAAAAATGTTCAAATGTGTGTGAAATTTTATGGGACTAAACTGCTAAGGTCATCAGTCCCTAACCCTACACACTACTTCATCTAAATTATCCTAAGGACAAACACACACCCATGCCCGAGGGAGGACTCCAACCTCCGCCGGGACCAACCGCACAGTCCATGACTGCAGCGCCTTAGACCGCTCGGCTAGTCGCGGGCGGCAATATAAAGGGTCGCTTCTGTATGATTCGCTACTATATCTCGATTACACCTCGCCTGCAGTTTGCCACTATCCCCACTAACATCGTTTCTTTCCTAAGTAAGACAAAAGTGAGTGTCGTTTAGATTCCAACCTGGTGCAAGTTTTTCGATTCGACGCCACTTCGGCAGCTTGCGTGTCAATTTCGCTGCTTATTTTATGAAGCAGCTTCTCATTTAACCTACAGAGACCGAGTGCGCCCTGTTCCAAGACTTTCCATACCTGAAAAATCTGAGGTAATTACCAGGAATCGAACCCGGACTTACCCTCCACTAGCCAATAATACTAACATTAGAGACGGCCCGAAGAAACACGATACATTGTAGCGGTAAAACTATTTCATGGGAAATAATTATGAGCAGATTCCAGACTGCCGCCTTAGCCGCTGATACCACTCTATTTCTCTCAGGCGCCTAAGGAGAGTATCATACCAGGGTAGCACTTGTCACGTCTGTGTACTAGCACCGTTAGTACGACTAGCTTTTGACTACCAACAACACTGCGTTCGACCTATGAGAACGTTTCCTGCCGGGGAATTGTGTGGCCGCAGCACTGACCATCTCAAATAGAGCAGCACGTACAGAGGTATCTCGCCAGGCGGAAGTGTGCCAGGCGCCGATCGAATCCTACGCGCCGGGTTAACGACCGCCGTCTCGTACTACAACTAGTTCGTGCGTCGACTTCTTGCCGATTCCCCACGTCCGTTAACGCAGACCCTGGTCTGCCTCTCATTTACGCCTCTGCTACGCAATATACATACAAAAAGTCAACAAACGCAAACACAAAACACAGATGATACAATTCTTCCGCAAGTGGTGTGTCCGATTTTTCCGCGCCGTCTCACCATTTAAGGCAGTGGTTCCCAACCATTCTGAGACTATCGCTCCTGAAGGAGGTCAGATGTCAGGCCGTCTCCCCAACGTAGTTTGGCACCTAATTTGGCATCGATTACACTGTCGGCGACGAATCACTGGACACAATAACTGATCTAAAATACCTGGCGGAAACCAGCAGCTTGAAGTGGAAAGGGAAATGAAATTCATCTACGAAAGATGTAGATTATAAAACACCTGTATGCCCGATTTTTTTGAGAAATGTTCAACAGTCTGGAACAAGGACACCCGTAAGATAGTTTGTAGAAGGGCCTAAACCTGAAGCTGTGGTGTATTTTTAATACTTTGGAAGACGAATGGCGACTTTGACTAGCCATAAAAAGTTCCAAATTAAAAACTCGAGGCACACCTACTTTTAAATTATTTTCTTGAAAGAAAACACCTGACTACTCTGGTTATTTATCCTTTCCATGAGAGATGAGGGAGACGGAGGGGATAGATGGACCTAACTGCCGGGTATGGACGCCTTTGGCCTAGGATTCTTAAGTAGTTAGGTTTTGGAAGAGAGAGACAGGATCCATCAGAGACCAGCGAATTTCGTCACGGGATCATTTAGCCGGTGAAAGCATGTTATGGAGACGCTCAACAAAATACACTCTAAGACATGACAAGAGAAGCATTGCGCATCATGGAAAGATTTACAGTTGAATTCCGAGAGAGTGCGTCCGGGGAAGAGTACATCCTCCTCCACCTGTGCTGCGAGATGACCACCACGATAAATGGAAGTGGCCCTGACGAGTGGGACGTGAACGTATACATACAGGGTGTTACAAAAAGGTACGGCCAAACTTTCAGGAAACATTCCTCACACACAAAGAAAGAAAATATGTTATGTAGACATGTGTCCAGAAACGCTTACTTTCCATGTTAGAGCTCATTTTATTACTTCTCTTCAAATCACATTAGTCATGGAATGGAAACACACAGCAACAGAACGTACCAGCGTGACTTCAAACACTTTGTTACAGGAAATGTTCAAAATGTCCTCCGTTAGCGAGGACACATGCATCCACCCTCCGTCGCATGGAATCCCTGATGCCCTGAAGCAGCCCTGGAGAATGGCGTATTGTATCACAGCCGTCCACAATACGAGCACGAAGTGTCTCTACATTTGGTACCGGGGTTGCGTAGACAAGAGCTTTCAAATGCCCCCATAAATGAAAGTCAAGAGGGTTGAGGTCAGGAGAGCGTGGAGGCCACGGAATTGGTACGCCTCTACCAATCCATCGGTAACCGAATCTGTTGTTGAGAAGCGTACGAACACTTCGACTGAAATGTGCAGGAGCTCCATCGTGCATGAAAAACATGTTGTGTCGTACTTGTAAAGGCACATGTTCTAGCAGCACAGTTAGAGTATCCCGTATGAAATCATGATAATGTGCTCCATTGAGCGTAGGTGGAAGAACATGGGGCTCAATCAAGACATCACCAACAATGCCTGCCCAAAAGTTCACAGAAAATCTGTGTAGATGACGTGATTGCACAATTCAACATTACCTTCCTTCAACTGGCGGTGAATCGAGGAAGTACAGTACATACTGACGAAACTAAAATGAGCTCTAACATGGAAGTTAAGCGTTTCCGGACACATGTCCACATAACATCTTTTCTTTATTTGTGTGTGAGGAATGTTTCCTGAAAGTTTGGCCGTACCTTTTTGTAACACCCTGTATAATCACACCCCGCTACGCGCACATCACGTGTACGCTCAAAACGTGAGCCACAACGGTTCAGATCGTAGTGCGGGCTGTGTCACCGTGAGTGGAGCAGTGTAAAGGGGACGATGGTACTCACCGTGGAGCAGCGGTTATTCGTTATGGAAAGTTACGTGACGACAAAATCGTGAAAATGGTGTGGTCAGTTGTTTGCGGATAAGTTTTCAAAGTGCCAGCAAAGAGTGCCATGCAATGTTTAGGCCGAATATGACGTCAGACAGGACCTGTTTTGAGGAAGTCAAAAAACATTCCGAAATGTGCCCGCACACCAAAAAAGTGACTGCGGTTCTCCAGAAAATGCTTCAGTGTCCTATGAAATCAAACCGACGCCTGTCGCAAGAGACCAGCATATCACATCGATAACGTGGACGAATTCTCCATCTGGACCTGCACATGCATCCCTACCGAATGTCTGTCGTTCACGCATTACAACTAACAGATGCCCCTCAGCGCCTCTGGTTTTGTGACTGGCTGTTCAACGAGATAAAAATGAATGGCGTGGACACGGATCTGTTCTTTATGTCTGATGAAGCCTGGTTTCGTCACAGAAACACGGGTTCTGGGTAATGGAGAATCCACGTAACTTCCACGAAACACCATTGCAGAAGGACGAGGTAAAGACCTACAGTTACTGCCAACAGGATGGAGCAACTGCCCATACAGCGGGCCGAACCATGGAGCACATTTACACGATCTTCTCGCCTGTCAGAGTTGCTAGCAGAGATCAGTCTGGTCGCAGCCCCAGTTGGCCACTCAGGTCATCTGACCTGTCAATATGCGACTACTCTGTGTGAGGAGCCCTGAAGTCTAAGGTGTATCTCATAGTCTTCAAACACTGCAGCAGATTAAAACTGTGTGCCGGACCGAGACTCGAACTCGGGACCTTTGCCTTTCGCGGGCAAGTGCTCTGCCATCTGAGCTACCCAAGCACGACTCACGCCCCGTCCTCACAGATTCACTTCTGCCAGTACCTCGTCTCCTACCTTCCAAACGTTACAGAAGCTCTCCCGTGAACCTCGCAGAACTAGCACTCCTGAAAGAAAGGATATTGCGGAGACATGGCTTAGCCACAGCCTACGGTGTGTTTCCAGAATGAGATTTTCACTCTGCAGCGGAGTGTAAGCTGATATGAAACATCCCAGCAGATTAAAACTGCCCGCTAAAGGCAAAGGTCCGGGGTTCGAGTCTCGGTCCGGCACACAGTTTGAATGTGCCAGAAGTTTCAGATATTTTGTTGCCCGAAGGACGGATTGGGAGTAGTTGTTAGTGCTTTTGGATCAAGGTCCAACGTACAGAATAAATTTTATCGGTGTCGTATTACGAGGAATACGATGCTGGACCTCGATAGAAAGACTAACATCGTAGCACCATAGCAAGATTCGCCGCAGGCGGCGAGAGACCGACTGCGGAGCTGTCCGGGTATCGATCGGCGGCCCCTGGCGCCGCTTTGCACCGCCGCTCCACGAAGTTCCCGCAGAAGTCGCCTCGTACAACTCCGTCAACCACCAGTTCGCCACTCGGGGCATGTTATGATCTTTACTATACCATGTGCCCCGGAAGTCTTTCCCTGATTACAAACATTCATAAGACATTAAATATGAAGCATTGGCAAATACTTTTTATCTTGAATTGCATGTGACATATTCAAGCTTTTGTGTACTTACATACTTACGTTTACTTTGCTACAGTGTCCAGTGGCATAACAGATGAATCGGACATCATTTGCGAACAACATATAGTCAAACCAGGACAAAACCAATGTGTCCTCTGGTGTCACGAGACACTATCACCAGAAAAACAGTCCAGACAACGTTTCAGACGGTCTACCATAGACAGCCACCGGATGTTAAGAGCATCAAGATTTGGTACGCGATGTTTAAGAAAACAAGGAGCGTCTGTGATCTCCTCAGAACAGATAGGCGTGGACATAGTGCGCAGACAATTCCGTGAGAGACGCCTATCTTCCTATGCTGCAGTTATTTGCAGCCACAGATTCGGGACATTCCGGACTTAATGTTCCAACAAGATGGTGCGCCACCTCGTTGGGTGTTAGATGTTCGTGCCCATTTGCATACAACATTTCAAGGAAGATGGATCGGGCATGGTGGCCCCACCAACTGGCCTTCGTGATTACCGAACATTACACCACTGAATTTCTTCCTTGGGGGTTACGTCGCGGACCAGGTTTAGCAGACTTCACTGAACAACATCCTTCCCTCAAGAAATGTGGACCAACACATGGATGGAATTGGAACATCGCCTCTCATAAGTTTGTTATCAGGGAAAGACTTCTGGGGCACCCAGGATGTTTATAATAATTTCAATGGAACAGAAATACTAAATACCGTTGTGTTTAATTTGCACAAGTATCAGGAACGGTTTAAGAAACTCGCGCTTGGAAACTACACAACTCTTAGTCAAATAGAGTCTCTTGTCTCTGGGCAGCTTCGCATTCAGTGAATTAATTTAGGGGAACCACTACCAGTTCCGTACACTGCTCTGGCTACTCCACAGGTAAATGCGCTGAAGCAGTAATAAAACCGCCAGCCCTTGGCCATGGACACTCACAATCAAGTAGCAGCACACTGAGTGTGCACTTAGGATCCGAGTTAGCCAGGGCTCTACAGCCCCAGGCACAGCTTACCACAGGTTCTCGGCCAGTTACCATGAAACCCTTGGCACTCGAATTAGGCTCTCACTCACGCTTCCGACGACTGGCCGCTGAGGATGTTTAGCCGCAACATCCAGAGAATTTCTCTGCTACCTCCGTGATAAGCCTCATTTCTCTGAGAAATGTATGAGTAGAAAGCCAAACATGAGTGCCCATTAACAACTTCAACACGTGACAGAGGAATGAGTGCAGAACGCAACTCTCGTACTAAAATTTTTAGTAATTCATACAAATTTATAGGCTAACTTCGCTTCTAAGCTGAATCGGAAAAGGATTAAAACCTCGACTAGCCATAACGGTATCCTCCAGAGGATTTTGAGCACAGTCTTACAGGTATCTGTACGGTCATCATATCACTTTCAAGATATTAACTGAGGTGACGGATGGATCATTTCATACCCTTTCCTTCTTGAGCACGCCAAAACGTCAGTTGCGGGAAGAGATTTCCTGGCAGATTTCCGTAATAAGTAGCGTGAGGCCCGTTACCGAGTGCGTCTATCAACTTTAGAAGCAGATTCAGCCCCACAGTAAGAAATAAGGGTTCCACCTCCTGTTACTCGGACACTACGTTTGCATCGAGACATGGTGGACGGGGGTCCGAGGTCCAAAACCAACGCAATAAAAGCACGAACTGGCTTCACTCATTTCGCTCATTTTGCTCAGATTTCTCACTACTCTGTCGCGGTTTCTATCTCGTACTTTCTGTGGACGTGATCTCATGTTAGCACAGCATTGGACACCAGTCCTTCGTGTTTCGAAATGGTAGGACCATCAGGGAGAGAGAGTAGGCAGTAAATCGGAATGGTTTCCTATTCAGCACGGTCGTACTCCTCTGGGCGGAGCTCCAGAACGTGCGCGCCGGGCTTTGACAAAAAATGGCTCTGAGCACTATGGGACTTAACAGCTGTGGTCATCAGTCCCCCTAGAACTTAGAACTACTTAAACCTAACTAACCTAAGGACATCACACGCATCCATGCCCGAGGCAGGATTCGAACATGCGACCTTAGCAGTCGGGGCTTTGACTACTACGTCCCAATCTTCATCAGGTAATGTGATCGCCAGGTTGCCAGTTTCCTAATTCTGTCTGCACAAGCTTTAACCTTGTGACTAGTTGAAGTTTTTTTCGACCGTTGATTAAATACACTCCTGGAAATGGAAAAAAGAACACATTGACACCGGTGTGTCAGACCCACCATACTTGCTCCGGACACTGCGAGAGGGCTGTACAAGCAATGATCACACGCACGGCACAGCGGACACACCATGAACCGCGGTGTTGGCCGTCGAATGGCGCTAGCTGCGCAGCATTTGTGCACCGCCGCCGTCAGTGTCAGCCAGTTTGCCGTGGCATACGGAGCTCCATCGCAGTCTTTAACACTGGTAGCATGCCGCGACAGCGTGGACGTGAACCGTATGTGCAGTTGACGGACTTTGAGCGAGGGCGTATAGTGGGCATGCGGGAGGCCGGGTGGACGTACCGCCGAATTGCTCAACACGTGGGGCGTGAGGTCTCCACAGTACATCGATGTTGTCGCCAGTGGTCGGCGGAAGGTGCACGTGCCCGTCGACCTGGGACCGGACCGCAGCGACGCACGGATGCACGCCAAGACCGTAGGATCCTACGCAGTGCCGTAGGGGACCGCACCGCCACTTCCCAGCAAATTAGGGACACTGTTGCTCCTGGGGTATCGGCGAGGACCATTCGCAACCGTCTCCATGAAGCTGGGCTACGGTCCCGCACACCGTTAGGCCGTCTTCCGCTCACGCCCCAACATCGTGCAGCCCGCCTCCAGTGGTGTCGCGACAGGCGTGAATGGAGGGACGAATGGAGACGTGTCGTCTTCAGCGATGAGAGTCGCTTCTGCCTTGGTGCCAATGATGGTCGTATGCGTGTTTGGCGCCGTGCAGGTGAGCGCCACAATCAGGACTGCATACGACCGAGGCACACAGGGCCAACACCCGGCATCATGGTGTGGGGAGCGATCTCCTACACTGGCCGTACACCACTGGTGATCGTCGAGGGGACACTGAATAGTGCACGGTACATCCAAACCGTCATCGAACCCATCGTTCTACCATTCCTAGACCGGCAAGGGAACTTGCTGTTCCAACAGGACAATGCACGTCCGCATGTATCCCGTGCCATCAAACGTGCTCTAGAAAGTGTAAGTCAACTACCCTGGCCAGCAAGATCTCCGGATCTGTCCCCCATTGAGCATGTTTGGGACTGGATGAAGCGTCGTCTCACGCGGTCTGCACGTCCAGCACGAACGCTGGTCCAACTGAGGCGCCAGGTGGAAATGGCATGGCAAGCCGTTCCACAGGACTACATCCAGCATCTCTACGATCGTCTCCATGGGAGAATAGCAGCCTGCATTGCTGCGAAAGGTGGATATACACTGTACTAGTGCCGACATTGTGCATGCTCTGTTGCCTGTGTCTATGTGCCTGTGGTTCTGTCAGTGTGATCATGTGATGTATCTGACCCCAGGAATGTGTCAATAAAGTTTCCCCTTCCTGGGACAATGAATTCACGGTGTTCTTATTTCAATTTCCAGCAGTGTAGCTAAGAGTACGTACTTATTCTTCCAAACTTAATCATTACTGATGTTGACTGTAATGTTAAAATATTCATCTTTGTTTCTAAATTGCCTAAATGAGAGTTAGTACTTGATCTTTGTTTCTCCAACATTTTGTAAACCAAACAGAAGTAAGACAATTGCATTCGACCAACATTTGGTTGGGTGACATAGATTGTAAACGTGTGGTTCCCTATTTCGTTTAGTGTCTCCTTATGTAATGCGGTATTGCTGAAAATAATAACTTATTAGGCATCAACGGCATGATCGCCTGCTCATTCGGATGAAAAGTCTATGGTTGCCATTGTATCTTCCGCATTAACTGATTGAATTAAACTGATAAACCAGCTTTATCTGGTATTAAATATCGATCCAAGGAGGGTCAAGAAAGGTATCTCAGTCTCGCAACACAGCAAGCAATGAGACTAGAAACGTCACTTCACACAATCGTGCACCTCTTATCCATACGACCGATGACGAGTAAACCATAGAAAACTTTAATGTTGTCCCCCATATTACGGTTATGTCATCTTGCGTCTCCCCGCTGCTTGACAATTAGCATGTTATATCCTGACTGTGTCCGCAGCTCGTGGCCTCGCGGTAGCGGTGTCGCTTCCCGAACATGGGGTCCCGGGTTCGATTCCCGGCGGGGTCAGAGATTTCCACCTGCCTCGGGATGACTGGGTGTTATGTCGTCTTCATCATCATCATTCATCCCCATTACGGTCGGAGGAAGGCAATGGCAAACCACCTCCACTAGGACCTTGCCTAGTACGGCGGTGCGGGTCTCCTGCATCGTTTCCTACGCCCTGTTACGGAGTATGGGACTTCATCATCATCATCATCATCATCATCATCATCATCATCATCATCATCATCATCATCGTCATCATCATCCTGCCTGTATCTCAACCGAAGTCCCGACGTAATCGCATCCTTTCGATAAGGAATAGAGATTTTTCATCACGACAGATAAATTACTAATTTCCAGAAGTTGCATTACTCATGCCTGTGTCGGAGAAGCAACCTGATAACAGTCAATTGCATGGCTTTAAATACGAACATCTGAGGTACGCAACACTGCCTGAATATTCAGAATTAGAGCGATATGGCCTGCTGTAAAAACTTAAAACCGATGGAATACTTAGATTTGTTGAAAGGACACTAGAAAAGTGCAGTTCATCTGTAAAGGAACTCTCATACTGGACTGTAGTATGAACAATTATAGAATTTTGTTCCAAAGTTTGCAGTCCTACTCAGGTAGGGGTGAAAACAGGCATCGCACCAATTTAGAGACACGCTGCTAGAGTTCGTAACAGCTCAGGATTTCCCAACACGTAATTGTAACCGTGACGCTAGTACAGAGTTCATGTGAACAAAATAATGGATGTCACGGTGCGTAGAGAGGTGTGCAGACACTAATTTCTGCCTCCTTCTATATGTGAACTTTCAAGCACAATGTCTGAATTCTCCTAACTACTGAAGAAAGTAACACGTCGATCTGTTACGGCGGCGTATATAAACATTTTCTGTTTTAGAGATAGGTGGAATGCGGAAATGTAGCACCATTGTCATGACCTCTGGTTAGCGGGGAGGTGGTTTGTAGCGATTCGTGTCGGAACTACAGCCCCAATGGCGCGAGGTCCCCGGAAACAGGCTGTGTTAGTAGTAACAGCTGGTAGCCTTTATCAAACGTAACGCCACGTTTGTAGCCTTTGCGGTCTTGTCAATGTATCATTTTACAGCGCGAGACGTAGGTTATTTTATTCCATATATAAACGAACGCCGACCGGAGTGGCCGAGCGGTTCTAGGCGCTTCAGTCTGGAACCGCGCGACCGCTACGGTCGCAGGTTCGAATCCTGCCTCGTGCATGGATGTGTGTGATGTCCTTAGGTTAGTTAGGTTTAAGTAGTTCTAAGTTCTAGGGGACTGATGACCTCACATGTTAAGTCCCATAGTGCTCAGAGCCATTTGAACCATTTATAAAAGAACATATAATGAAGATTGACGTGTCTCGATAGAATGACTTCAAAGAGATTAACAGATTAAACGGTGACTATCAGACTTGTTGTCCTAACAGCTTCTTCTTCCCCTGCCTACAGATAAATACCTTGAGATCTTCTGTTTCCTTACCGTGGCAGATGGCTCAAATGGCTCTGAGCACTATGGGACTCAACTGCCGAGGTCATTAGTCCCCTAGAACTTAGAACTAGTTAAACCGAACTAACCTAAGGACATCACAAACATCCATGCCCGAGGCAGGATTCGAACCTGCGACCGTAGCGGTCTTGCGGTTCCAGACTGCAGCGCCTTTAACCGCACGGCCACTTCGGCCGGCCGTGGCAGATGGAAACATCAAAAGTTCCAGATGGAATATGTTGTAGAATAAGGGATAGGGGTAAGACCACCAACACGAAACAATAGCAGAAAGTGAGTTGACGTTTTATATACTTACAGAACCATTAAACGCACAATAACGCAAGCCAGTCTTTACCACATTGGGACGACACCATCCATAGTACCATCTTACCACTAGTCCTTCATGGGAATAAGAATTAAGAACAGAAATTTATCAAAAAATTGATCAGGTGCGCGTAGGACTCACGCTTTGAAGATTCCATACAAACTCAAATATGTATTCAGACAGTTCATCCATTCTGGGAATCGAGAATATCGACGATTTTTCCCTGTTATCGACACTGATACTGGCAAGATACCGGTCACGAGAATTCCAAGACTTTCGAGAATGTTTCAAAGTTTGAAGTCCAATAACAAACGACAAAAGGAATATGTTTTTGTTTGATATAATTACAAATTTTCTGGTTTTTTCCTTTACTTGTACCGTGTGAAATATTGCTTCTTACCAGATTTCATTATTCTACGTCAAAGATATGTGTCCTATAGGTTTCAATCAGTGAATCTGCGAGAGTTAAAATATGTGAAATAAACGGCCGTATGTTTTGATAGACATAGGTTACATTTATTACACCTCCAATGGGCCATCGACATTAGTACACGACGTAAATTCCAACTTAATACGTCTACCCGATCCTGAGAAGAAAGGTTTTTAACAAGCTGCCCATGCAGCTTCAACACGATACCACAGTTCATCAAGAGTAGTGACTAGCGTATTGTGACGAGCCAACTGCTCACCAACCATTGACCAGACGTTTTCAATTGTTGAGAAATCTGGAGAACGTGCTGGCCAGGGCAGCAGTCGAACATTTTCTGTATCCAGAAATGCCCGTACAGGACCTGCAACATGCGGTAGTGCATTATCCTGCTGAAATGTAGGGTTTCGCAAGGATCGAATGAAGGGTAGAGCCACGGGTCGTAACACATCTGAAATGTAACGTGCACTGTTCAAAGAGCCGTCAATACGAACAAGAGGTGACCGATACGTATAACCGATGGCAGCCCATACCTTCACGCCGGGTGATACGCCAGTATGGCGATGACGAACACACGCTTCCAATGTGCGTTCACCGTGATGTCGCCAAACACGGATGCGACCAACACGATGCTGTAAACAGAACCTGGATTCATCCGAAAAAATGACGTTTTGCAATTCGTGCACCCAGGTGCGTCGTTGAGTACGCCATCGCAGGCGCTCCTGTCTGTGATGCAGCGTCAAGGGTAACCGCAGCCACGGTCTCCGAGGTGATAGTCCGTGATGCTGCAGATGTCGTCGAACTGTTCGTGCAGATGATTGTTGTCTTGCAAACGTCACCATCTGCTGACTCAGGGATAGAGACGTGGCTGCACGATCCGTTACAGCCATGCAGATAAGATGCCTGTCATCTCGACTGCTAGAGATACGAGGCCGTTGGGATCCAGCACGGTGTTCCGTATTACCCTCCTGAACCCACCGATTCCATATTCTGCTAACAGTCATCGGATCTCGACCAACGCGAGCAGCAATGTCACGATACGATAAACCAAAATCGCGATAGGCTACAATCCGACCTTTATCAAAGTCGGAAACGTGATGGTACGCACTTCTCCTCCTCACACGAGGCATCACAACAACGTTTCACCAGGCAATGCCTGGTCAACCGCTGTTTGTGTATGAAAAATCGGTTGGAAACTTTCTCATGTCAGCACGTTGTAGGTGTCGCCACCGGCGCCAACCATGTGTGAAAGCTCTGAAAAGCTAATCATTTGCAAATCACAGTATCTTCTTCCTGTCTGTTAAATTTCGCGTCTGTAGCACGTCATCTTCGTGGTGTAGCAATTTTAATGGCCAGTAGTGTAGTAGAGGAGACGCTGCACGTCGGAAATCCTCGTCCATTTCGAGCTTAAGCTCAATCTCCAATGACGTCATCGTCAATTGAGCACTGGACCCTTATCTTCAACATTTCGCTTCCGGGACGCTGGTCGTATCAGTCGACAGAGAGCTACAGCCGTGCCGTGCGTTCCTTTGTAACTGCTTAGCAGTCGGAGATACTGGCAGGACGAGTGGAGCGCCGTTTTATGCTCCAGCGGCGCCAGGCTTATCTGACGGCAGAGAGCGCGCTCCCGCGCCTTGCGTAACCCCGTCTCCCACCTACCTGCAGCTCAGCCCGCCTCTCCTTACCTCCCGCCAAACGCCGCTGCCGCATGCCAGCCGGCCGCGTCACGGACAGAGAGCGAAAACAGAACACGCGCTACGCTGCGCTTCGCCTCGTTTGGCGCTGGGACACCTCCAAGGCCAGCCTGCGGAAACGTTTCGCGCTCAATTACAGCGTTGCTAATAGTGCTCCCGTGAGACCACTGCCTGGCGCACTGTCCTTGAGAGCGGCAAATACTTGCAAGTCGTCACACAATTCATACTGTTTCATTGGGTTGATTTGTTTACACGCCAGTAATTTAAAGAACAAAGCAAGGAGGTACAGTTTAAAATTCCATCAATATCGGGGCCATTAAAGACGGCTATGAAGCACGCAAAAAGGAATACAAACGTCTCTAAAATGAGATCGACAGGAAGTGCAAAATGGCTAAGCACGGATGGCTAGAGAATAAAAATAAGGATGTAGATACTGCCTACAGGATAATTAAAGAGACCTTTGGAGAAAAGAGAACCATTAGTATGAATATCAAGAGCTCACATGGAAACCCAGTTCTAAGCAAAGAAGGGAAAGCAGAAAGGTGGAAGGAGTATATACAAGGGCGACGTACTTGAGGACAATATTATGGAAATGGAAGAGGATGTAGATGAAGATGAAGATGAAATGGGAGATATGATACTGCGTGAAGAGTTTGACAGAGCACTGAAAGACCTGAGTCTATACAAGGCCCCGGGAGTAGACAACATTCCATTACAACTACTGACAGCCTAACAGAACTCTACCATCTAGTGAGCAAGATGTATGAGACGGGCGAAATACCCTCAGACTTCAAGAAGAATAGAATAATTCTAATCCCAAAGAAAGCAGGTGTTGGCAGATGTGAAAATTACCGAACTATCAGTTTAATAAGCCACGGCTGCAAAATACTAACACGAATTCTTTACAGACGAATGTAAAAACTGGTAGAATCCGACCTCGGGGAAGATCAGTCTGGATTCCGTAGAAATACTGGAACACGTCAGGCAATACTGAGCTTACGACTTATCTTGGAAGAAAGATTAAGGAAAGGCAAACCTACGTTTCTAGCGTTTGTAGACTTAGAGAAAGCTTTTGACAATGTTGACTGGAATACTCTCTTTCAAGTTCTGAAGGTGGCAGGGATAAAATACAGGGAGCGAAAGGCTATTTACAATTTGTACAGAAACCAAATGGCATAAGAGTCGAGGGACATGAAAGGGAAGGAGTGGTTGGAAAGGGAGTGAGACAGGTTTGTAGCCTATCCCCGATGTTATTCAATCTGTATAATGAGCAGGCAGTGAAGGAAACAAAAGAAAAATTCGGAGTAGGTATTAAAGTAATAAAACTCACGGAGAAGAAATAAAAACTGCGAGGTTTGCCGATGACATTGTAAATCTATCAGAGACAGCAAAGACCTTGGAAGATCTGTTTAACGGAATGGACACTGTCTTGAAAGGAGGATATAAGATGAACATCAACAAAACCAAAACGAGGTTAATGGAATGTAGTCGAGATAAATCGGGTGATGCTCTGGGAATTAGATTAGGAAATGAGATGCTTAAAGTAGTAAAGGAGTTTTGCTATTTGGGGAGCAAAATAACTGATGATGGTTGAAGTACGGAGGATATAAAATGTAGACTGGCGTTTCTGAAGAAGAGAAATTTGTTCACATCGAGTATAGAGTCAGGAAGTCGTTTCTGAAAGTATTTGTATGGAGTGAAACATGGACAATATGTAGTTTTGACAAGAAGAGAATAGAAGGTTTCTAAATGTGGTGCTACGCAAGAATGCTGAAGATAAGATGGGTAGATCACATACCTAATAAGGAGGTATTGAATAGAATTGGGGAGAAGAGGAGTTTGTGGCACAACTTGACTAGAAGAAGGGATCGGTTGGTAGGTCATGTTCTGAGGCATGAAGGGATCACCAATTTAGTATTGGAGGGCAGCGTGGAGGGTAAAAATCGTAGAGGGAGACCAAGAGATGAATACACTAAGCAGATTCAGAAGGATGTAGGCTGCATTAGGTACTGGGGGATGAAGCAGCTTGCACTGGATAGAGTAGCATGGCGAGCTGCATCAAACCAGTCTCAGGACTGAAGGAAACAACATATAAGGAGTGTTCAGATCAAAAGATATGAAATGTCGTAACGACCAAACCGGTTGAAATTTGCATCTGCCGCTTTGGAATAACGTAGTGCGACATCTACGGAGGCGAATGTAGTATCGTCAGATCCCCCTAAAAGATTTAAAGCTGAGTCCTCAGTAGGCATGATTACGCTCACAGCTTTTTGCGTCGTCGGCGATCTGATATTCACCGAATTCCTTGAGCGCAGAAAATCCATTAAATAGTGACGTATACTGTGAGACACTCCGTAGCCTACGCTAATCCACCAAGAACAAACGGCCTGGGTAGCTCGCGGGGGGAGTGATTCAGCTCCACAATAAAGCGCATCCGCATGTCTCGAAAGGGGTTCTGATACTTTTGATCAGACAGCGTATCTATTTAAACATATTAACCTATTATTCGTCATAAATTCTGAGAGTTGCGTGTAGAGTTTCATACTCTGCAACATGTGTCTGACAACACCTGCAGAGTTCTTACAGGAACACTTCCACACGAGGAACACCAACATGACCGTCTAAAAAGTACAGCTGAAGTTCTGCAACGCGCCAAGTCACCGCTTCTGAGAAGTTGGCTGCAGTGACGTGGCGTGAGCACAGTGCTTGCGCGTTTCCTCCTTGTAAGGGGGCCCGTAGAGTCACGTAGCACCTGGAACGAGACCTATTTCAGAATACCTTTGCTAAAGGTCGCTTTGTGTCAAAATACTCCTGATCGCTGGTTTTTTTTTTTTGCAGTGAATTTTCATGTCAGAGAACAACATATAACGCTTCTTACGAAAAACGATGCGCTATTTTAATAATAACATTCAAGAGCCTGGAGGGTGGTTAGCAAACCACAATGGTTTACTAGACACGGACCTGCTATAGATGGTATTTCTTGCCTTCCTCTGACGGGTAATTGCGTTTCCAAACCAGTAATGAGAGACAGTTTGACGTGTAATGTAAACTACGCCATAACTTGGCACGTTTCATATACTCTAAACTAGCAACTCACGTGAAATTCACAAAATACCAGAAAAATTCATTGGATAAAATACGGGCCGGAACCCCGCACTGTAATACTTGTAGTTATCCTCTCAGCCATCAAATCACACGAGATACCTGATTTTATGATGCAGGACAAAAAAAAAAAAATCACGTATAGCATCTTTAATGACTGACTAAATTGCATGTATGTCGTTTGTGAGGTGGTTTAAAGATACAGTTCCGTGTGTCCAGAAGGCTTGGAAATACCACTCTTCTGCACAACATTTTGACAAATGGTCTAGCGGTTTTTATCCCTCGCTGCAAGCTATGATCGTAGGGCGGTTGAGGTCCAGTTATCACTTCTGAAGACACATTATGAAGAGATGAGACGTCAGACCAATGGAGAAACGCATCTTCTAGCTGAAGCGTTTAGTAAACCCCCAAGAGGGCCGTTATATGCAAAATGCCAAATTTTGTGACATCTTTGGTTGTATTGAAGTTGCCAGACGACCTACGAGAAAAACGTGGTCTTACGACAATCGTCAGTAGAGCACAGTGCAGGTCAAATCAACCAAGAGGTTTTAGAGAACTCTGTTTCAAGTTGCTTATTTTTCCGACATTGACTGGCATGTGGTACGAGTGAATACGTCAGAATACGTGCAAGGGTTGCTATCTGAAAACGCTTACTTATTATTCTTTACTACTATAAACTTGACTGCACGCAGCTAGGCAAATAGAGGCAAAGGTATCAAAAGAGTTTTTGGACTCTGCATTTAATACAGGACTCAAATAGCGATGGTTAAAAGATTTCTATCAGGTGAGATGGCCAACGGAATTTTAAACTGCCTACACTTTTAAGAGCAGCAGCTTACAAACGGAAAGGTATCGTTACGTACAAGCCACGTCGAAATGTGACATAATAGGGAAGACTTCGCGTCTAGATAATCCCAAGCTGGCAAGCACTAGCAGAGACACTGATAAGTACGCCCTACCACTCGCCGCCAACACATCTTCTATATGCGTAGCTATACCTTACAGCTAGCGTTCAACAGAAACTTAACAAACATTGGGCGTACCCCAAGGAAGCGTAATAGAACCTCTAAAGCGTTCAATACACAGAAAAGATTTATCAGGAGGAAATGCAGAGAGATTTGGAGCAAGCTACCACTGTGTGTAATGAATGGCCGCTCTGACTGAATGTGGTTAAATGTAAGGTAATGCCTGTAACACAGAGAGAAACTGATAATATCCCAAGTGATGTGAAATGGAATGATTACGTGAAGTGATAGGTAAAACCGTTGATCAATGGAAATGAGTCGGCTCTTCGGATGAATCACATTTTTGCAACACTAGATCGCTTGTCGTCTCCACAAACGCCGTCATCGGGACGGACAGACACAGGGGGAGAGGAGATGGACAGAACGGTGTGGGTTGGGGGTGGAGAAGGTGGACAGAAAGAGGGGGAAGGCGGTGACCGACAAACAGTGAGCTAAAGAGGAGATGGGCTTATAGAAGACTAGAATTTATACACGGCCGCGGAACGCCAGGTACTCAGCTGAAGGAACGCATGAAGAATATGGCAGGCTATGTTGTTAATAGACTATGTGGGTCTGATACGCAACTACGTTCTTAGTCAGTGAAAGGTAAATAGCAAGGTCAGGTTCCAGCAGACAACTCAGGTTTGGGTCAAACTTGCCATCAGAGCTCCAGCCTACCGAACGGATTAAAGTACGAGGGTCACTCCAAAGGAAATGCTCACTATTTTTGTAAAAATACAGTTTTCATTCTGCACGTGTGAAAGTCTAACAGTATGTAGATACATCCTTCCCGCTTGTTTTCAAACTTAGTTCAACCTGTTCCCGTGAGTGGCGCCATCACAGCATGTCTTCAAGATGGCTGCTACACTTGACGTTCGTCAGAAGCAACGTGCTGTCATAGAATTCCTGTGCTGTCAAAACGAGACAGTGGGAAACAGCCACAAGAGGTTGAAAAAGGTGTACGGAGATGCTTCTGTCGATCGCAGTACAGTTAGTCGGTGGGAAAACAGGTTACGTGATGAAAGCGGGCACGGCAATATTGAGGATTGTCCTCGCAGCGGCAGGCCTCGTACTGCACACACTCCAGACAATGTGCAGAGAGTTAACGAATTGGTGACTGCTGACAGACGCATCACAGTGAACGAATTGTCACGCTACTTTGGGATAGGGGAAGGAAGTGTTTGCAGAATATTGAAAGTGTTGACGTTAAAAAAGGTTTGTGCCAGGTGGGTTCCCAGGATGTTGACAGTGGGTCACAAAGAAACAAGAAAAACGGTATGCAGCGAAGTTTTGGAACAGTACGAGAATGGTGGAGATGAATTTCTTGGAAGAGTTGTGACAGGTGATGAAACATGTCTCCATCATTTTTCACAAGAGACGAAGAGGCAATCAATGGAGTGGCATCATGAAATTCAAAAAATTCAAAACCACACCTTCTGCTGGAAAAGTTATGGCTACGGTGTTTTTCCATTCCGAAGGACTCTTGCTTGTGGACATCACGCCAAGTGGAACCACCATAAAGTCTGATGCATATGTGACGACACTGAAGAAACTTCAAGCTCGACTGAGTCGTGTTCGACCACATCGGCAAAAGCAGGATGTTTTGCTGTTGCACGACAATGCACGGTCACATGTCAGTCAAAAAGCCATGGAAGCGGTCACAAAACTCGGATGGACAACACTGAAACACCCGCCTTACAGTCCTGACCTGGCTCCATGCGACTATCATCTCTTTGGGAAACTGAAAGACTCTCTTCGTGGAACTAGGTTCGAAGATGATGACTCCCTTGTGCACGCTGCCAAACAGTGGTTCCAACAGGTTGGTCCAGAATTTTATCGTGCGGGTACACAGGCGCTGGTTCCAAGATGGTGTAAGGCAGTTGAGAGCGATGGAAAATATTGTTCCTTAAAGGGCTACCCTCCATTCAGAGGCTGTTGCACGCAGCGACTGTTATATTGACTTGTAAATAATAGATTTCAGCTATCAGTCGTCCTTTTCAAATTTTACTGGCAGATCTAGATTTCAGCTAGAAACTAGCCATTCTCAATGCACTATCATTTTTGATTACATTTTACATGCATTGATAAAAAATGATAGTGTATTGAGAATGGCTAGTTTCTAGCTGAAATCTGGATCTGCCAATAAAATTTGAAAAGGACGACTGATAGCTGAAGTCTATTATTTACAAGGATTAAAGTAGTTTATAGAATTTTAATATACGAGGTTTCCGATAAAAGACTTCCAGATGGCAGTGTTCCTTCCCTGCTGTGACCAGGAAATAATCGCTGGTGCGGAAGTACGGCGCGGCGTGCTCGCACCCAGCATCGTCTCCAGAATCTGGCTATCGCACGCACTGCGCTGGCACTCCCGCGCGTGTTTGCTCCAGATAGCCGGGAACACACAGCACAGTACCCGCTTTGTCGGCCCGTGCGAAGTGTCAACACGGAGCGCCGCGCTTACCGGGCGCAATTACCGAAGCGAGCGACACGTGCTCTCCGTCCAACCTGCGAGACACAGCCAGCTAAGAGCTGCAATGAGGGAGCCCGGATTTCATTTCGCAGGCCTGAGGAGATTACTATCTTAATTGTCGACAGGTGTCAACAGTAGTCTCCTAATGCCCTGATAAGCGCTGATTACGAGCGCAGCTTGTTAAGGAAAAAAGTAGTCATCAGCTCGAACACTGGTTTAAAAAAGCTTTAGAAGGCATCACTAACAATCTGTGCTATATTATTCTGACAAACTCACAAGATATTCATTTTAGTTGTCTTTGAGCTCAGTCGCTGTCGATTATATTGTTGTTGTTGTTGTCTTCAGTCCTGAGACTGGTTTGATGCAGCTCTCCATGCTACTCTATCCTGTGCAAGCTTCTTCATCTCCCAGTACCTACTGCAACCTACATCCTTCTGTATTTGTTTAGTGTATTTATCTCTTGGTCTCCCTCTACGATTTTTACCCTCCACGCTGCCCTCCAATACTAAATTGGTGATCCCTTGATGCCTCAGAACATGTCCTACCAACCGATCCCTTCTTCTAGTGACGTTGTGCCACAAACTTCTCCCCTATCCTATTCAATACCTCCTCATTAGTTATATGACCTACCCATCTAATCTTCAGCATTCTTGTGTAGCACCACATTTCGAAAGCTTCTATTCTCTTCTTGTCCAAACTAGTTATCGTCTATGTTTCACTTCCATACATGGCTACACTCCATACAAATACTTTCAGAAACTACTTGCTGACACTTAAATCTATACTCGATGTTAACAAATTTCTCTTCTTCAGAAACGCTTTCCTTGCCATTTGCCAGTCTACATTTTATATCCTCTCTACCTCGACAGTCATCAGTTATTTTGCTCCCCAAACAGCAATACTCCTTTACTACTTTAAGTGTCTCATTTCCTAATCTACCTCAGCATCACCTGACTTAATTAGACTACATTCCATTATCCTCGTTTTGCTTTTGTTGATGTTCATCTTATATCCTCCTTTCAAAACACTATCCATTCCGTTCAACTACTCTTCCAAGGCCTTTGCTGTCTCTGACAGAATTACAATGTCATCGGCGAACCTCAAAGTTTTTATTTCTGCCCCCATGGATTTTAATACCTACTCCGAATTTTTCTTTTCTTCACTGCTTGCTCAATATACAGATTCAATAACATCGGGGAGAGGCTACAACCCTGTCTCACTCCCAATTCCAAGATCGCAACACAGAGCAATAACTTGCTGCATTACTGCAGTAATCAAATCAGATGTAATGCCCTTTAAGAGACGCTTCAATTTCAAAAAACTTGGGAACTTTTTACAGAGGACCTTGATAAGGAGATCTTGGAAATTAAACCAGAGATACAATCATATGAAACTTTTATAGACCTTGTCAAGAAAATCTCTCGACGGCGCATACCTAGAGGGTGCCGCACCCAGTATATCGCTGGACTAAATGGTAGCAGCAAGGAGCTGTGAAAAAGTGTGAAGAACTGTACAATAAGGACCCCTTCTCAGAGGAAACGACCCAGGCAGGTGAGGTACTGATGTCTGGTATCTCCGAAGCGAGAAAGGAAAAGTGGTGCAACCTCCTACAAGAGACAGACATGAAGCACAGCAGTAGGAAGGCATGGAAACTGGTCAAAAGTCTCAACAACGACCCAACAGAACCACAACCAAACTACAGTGAAGTTACACCTGATCAGATAGCTCACCAACTACTCATGAACGGAAACACTAAAAGGAAGATCAGGAATGGCAAAATTAAAAGAAAATTTAACGAGGAGATTAGCTTCCTAGCTCGCCCGTTCTTCATTCAGGAGCTACAAGATTCCATCAATGATTTGAAAAACAATAAGGCCGCTGGCCTCGACGATCTGAGATCTGAGCAAATTAAACATTTTGGACCGGGAGTACAAGCATGGATCCTAGAGCTAATGAATAACTGTATTACAACAATGCAAATTCCTAAACTGTGGAGGAAAGCTCGGGTTATTGCGTTACTAAAACCAGGGAAAGACCCAGCTGAAGCTAAAAATTTCCGGCCTGTGTCACTGCTTTGTCATTTATTTAAAGTGCTGGAGCGAATGGTCCTCAAACGCATAGCTGATTATGTGGACAAAGCCCTCATTAACGAACAAGCTGGATTCCGACCAGAAAAATCATGCTGTGGCCAAATCCTTAATCTCACACAGTACATCGAAGACGGCTATCAGAGAGGAGAAGTAACTGGGGTCGCATTCCTGGATCTCAGTGCTGCATATGACACAGTTAACCATAAGTTGCTTACCCAGAAAGTGTATAATGTCACTAAGGACTACACCCTTTCTATGTTCGTGCAATGTCTGCTACAAAACAGACGCTACTATGTAACCTTACAATCTAAAAACAGTCGATGGAGGACACAGAAAAATGGACTTGCACAGGGTAGTGTCTTGGCTCCAATATTATTTAACATCTACACCAATGATCTTCCCATCAGCCGCCAGACACGGATGTTCATATATGCTGATGATGCAGCAGTGGCCACACAGGATAAAACCTTTGAACAAGTGGAGGAGGATCTCACAGGAGCCTTAACAGAACTTGCTACCTATTACGACGGCAATAATCTCAAACCAAACCCTAGTAAATCTCAAGTATCCGCCTTCCATCTTAGGAAAAAACAAGTCAAACGGAAACTCCGAGTCATGTGGCAAGGGGAAGAGCTGAAACATACAAACAGCCCAAAATACCTGGGAGTAACATTGGACAGAGCACTTACTTTTAAGCAGCACTGTCACAACACTAAAAAAAGATCTGTGCCAGGAACAACATACTGCGGAAGCTAACAGGTTCATCGTGGGGAGCTCAACCACATGTTTTGCGCACCACGGGTCTGGTGCTGAGTATCTCAGCAGCGGAATACGCGGCGCCAGTTTGGAGGGACTCTGCTCACACTAAGCAAGTTGGCGTCGCCGTAAACGAAACTGTACGTATTGCCACAGGATGCCTCAAACCAACTCCCACAGACATCATTTACCCCATCATAGGCATAGCACAACCCACTATCCGCAGACAAGTAGCCGCCGAGATCGAAAGATCAAAATAAAAGAATGATCCTCGACACCCGATGCATATGCACCGAAAACAACGTGTCCGGCTGAAATCCCGCAGGAGTTTCATTGAAACTACTGAAGAGCTCGCCACCAAGCCCGCCGCAAGGCGGATATCTCTCTGGGAAGAAATGGTGCCACACTCCACAATGGAACTACTTGAGGAGGGATCTGCAGGATTTCAACTACCTTTTACAACTTGGAGGTCATTAAACCGGCTGCGCACTGGAGTAACTGGGTGCAAATCAAACTTATTTAAATGGGGTTACAGTGATGGCGACAGGTGTGAATGCGGAGCAATACAGGACTTGGACCACCTACTGATCTGCCCAGATCAAGATGATATTATGAAAGTCAATGACAAAGCAATCTACGTTGCTAATTACTGGGAAGGGAAGATATAATTGGTGCATTCGGACACAGAAGAAGAAGAAGAACTCCCTTCCCAACCACTGCTTCCCTTTCATGACCCTCGACTCTTGTAACTGCCATCTGGTTTCTGTACAAGTTGTAAATAGCCCTTCGCTCCCTGTATTTTATCCCTGCCACCTTCAGAACTTGAAAGAGAGTATTCCAGTCAACATTGTCAAAAGCTTTCTCTAAGTCTACAAATGATAGAAACGTAGGATTGCCTTTCCTTAATCTTTCTTCTAAGATAAGTCGTAGGGTCAGTATTGCCTCACGTGTTCCAACATTTCTACGGAATCCAAACTGATCCTCCCCGAGGTTGGCTTCTACCAGTTTTTCCATTCGTCTGTAAAGAATTCGCGTTAGTATCTTGCATCCGTGACTTATTAAACTGATAGTTCGGTAATTTCCACATCTGTCAGCACGTGCTTTTTTTGGGATTGGAATTATTATATTGTTCTTGAAGTCTGAGGGCATTTCGCCTGTCTCATACATCTTGCTCACCAGATGGTAGAGTTTTGTCAGGACTGGCTCTCCCAAAGCCGTCAGTAGTTCTAATTGAATGTTGTCTACTCCTGGGGCCTTGTTTCGACTCAGGTCTTTCATTGCTCTGTCAAACTCTTCACGCAGTATCGTATCTCCCATTTCATCTTCATCTACATCCTCTTCCATATCCATAATGTTGCCCTCAAGTACATCACCCTCGTATAGACCCTCTATATACTCCTTCCACCTTTCTGCTTTCCCTTCTTTGTGGATTATATTAGTTGCGCAAAATTAACAGTTAACAAATAACGGCTGCAATATTGAAACTGCTGTCGGTATTTTAACGATGCACTTACTGAAGATTCAGCTATGTATAAAGCTACATGAAGATGTGTGAAAGCTTGAAACACGTTTTAGTATAAAGCAAAATATATAAAAATGCCCATCTGCTGTATTTATTACAATAACAATACGTATTATTGCCGCGAAGAGAAACGCCAATTGCAGCGGAGACGGTTTTGAATCTTTGCAAAAAATCAACATTGATTCTACAAACGGAGATCTTGTCAAACTCAAACTTTCCATCAGATCCGGAGCGCCGTGAATAACGTGTTCAATGACTTCCAGAAAGCATTCGATATCGTACAGTCATTTAGTGGAGAAAATACAACCGTACCAACAGGTTTGTGATGGGAGCAAGACTTTCTTGCAGCCACAACTCAACACGATGTTGTTATAGAAATAAAATCAACGCATAGGTACATTATATGGGTGTAAATAGGCAAAGAGATTCACTATTGTTCCGTTACACTACCGCCGATAAATCATTGGAAATACTAACAACCGTAAAATACCTACGAGTAACATTCCAGAGCGTCCTGAATTGGAATGACCGCCTCAAACGAATTGTAGGAAAATCAGATTCCAGGCCGACATTCAATGTCAGAATCGCAAGCATACGTAATACATCCACAAAAGCAGCAGCATACGAACAACTGTTCCATCGATCCTTGATTATCGTGGAGATCTCCTACCAGATCAGATTAACAGAAGAGATGGAGAAGATCTAAGAAAGAATGCGGCCTTTCGTCACGGGATCGTTTAGTAAGAGAGAGAACTTTAAAGAGATGCTCAACAAATTGCAGTGGCAGAAGTTTCAAGAGAGGAATTGCGCATCATGGAGCACTTACTGTTGAAATTCCGAGAGCATGCGTTCTAGGAAGAGTTGGGCAGCATGTTCCTTCCTACCGCATAACTTCACAACTTAGTATCACGAAATGACCACGACGAGAAAATCAGAGAAATTACAGCTCATGCAGAGATTTATCTACAATGGTTCTTCATATATATATATATATATATATATATATATATATATACGAGAGAGGGAGAGAGAGAGAGAGAGAGAGAGAGAGAGAGAGAGAGAGAGAGAGAGAGAGAGAGAAAGAGAGAGACTCACGGTCAACAAACTGTACGTCCATTCCACAGATGCAACTAATTCTAACCCTCACAAACAGCCTGTGTAAGCTTTCGTCCACCAAAACTGTGTGGGTTCCTGAAAACGCAACACTGTCATAGATCCTACTGTAACTCAATTCTTGGAATGTTTATATCAGACATGTCGTGGTTATTCATATTTGTATGAAATCAAAACCGACAGCACATACAACAGAGGGTAAAATTGCTGTTCGTTATGAGGTGGAAAAATCTTGCAGAAGATAGCACGAAACACTATCTTGAACGTATCCACAGCATTGTGATCACTTTCATGTGTGTTTTAGTATGAGCAGCTAAACAACTCCTCACGGTGGTGGACGTTTTTAGCTTTTTGTGACATTCACAGCGACACAGTCTGCAAATGGCATTTAGGGCTTTTTGATTCTTTTTCTCAAGCACTCACATTCAGCCTGTTAACGTTTCTTATGGCAATTCGGATATTTTACTCTTGAGTTATTTCGGCGTCTGGACGAGGCAAAATGTTCAGTGTTTTAGTCACTATTTTAAGGTTTGGTATGAAACCTTTCAACGACTGTTCGATAGTTATTTCACTAGTTCGATCTACTTAACTTTAGATTTCGAAATTTTATACGGTGTGGAGCTTCCGCAATAATATCTCTCTTCCCGTGACCCAGAGTACTTTGCACTCATGTTTCCCTCCCTGTGACGTGACTACTCCATGACTTTTGTGGAGATATATGAACAGGACTTGGTTTATCGATTTACATATTTTAGTACATGGCAAATCCATAAATAACACTATCTTAATACTCGTCACACATATCACCCCTTCCCCACTACCTCGCTGAATCATAGGAGCTTCAATCTGAAAACAAAGCACTGCCGTAAAGAGAGGAGATAGCGGAGGCGGCATGAGTCACGATATACCGATACGTTACGAGACATTCGGCTGGGTCGTTGGCTTCCTTGTTTACGCGAGCCACCTGCGTAAACTCTTCGGCGTCTGTAATTTGCGTTTCAGGTTACCTACTCAGACAAGGAAGGCTACGTTTTCACACTCTAATATTTTAGGCCTTTGAGCCAGCCTTCTTAATTTTATGAAGTATTTGCATTAGTAGAGCATTACATTTTGCGTATCAGCTCAGAATGGTTCCTCGTGCTCTAGGGCCCTAGTTTTCCCTTTTATGGATGGAACACGCAATGCGCACTTCCTCTCACACCCACAAGTTTCAGTAATTCAGTTACACCTTTGTGACACAAATCCAAAGTGCACACAGGTCGTTCAAATTTACGGAGGAAAGACGAAATTGCGTACTTAGCGAGAGGCAGGGGTGGGTAGCTGCCTTCACCTTTGAACATATCCTCACACCAGACAGACAGGCCGTCAGTCAGTTAATCAATCAATCAATTCAGTATCACTTTCTAGGAAACTAGAACACGTAATTGTTACTGCCTAGTAACGAATGTAAACAGCTGAAATCGTTAAAACTGAGCAAAGCCCCAGGGTCCGATGGAAACCCTATCAGTTTCTATAACCAATTCGCAGCTAAGTTAGCTCCTGACTATAATCTATGGTAGATCCCTCGAACAAAGCACAGTGCCCAGTTCTTGGAAAAAAGTACAGGTCACACCCACCTACAAAAAGGGTAGCAGAACTGATTTTGCGCAACTTTCTCGGCAAAGTCTTGATACTGTAGATCTCGGAATATTGAATTCCCTAAGATTTCCGAAATCAAATGTACTTGGCATCCAGCTTGTACTACCATTTAGAGTTCAAAGTTTGTTAATTCCCGTATTGCTGCCTTAATGACGCCGGAAACCTTAGTACAAATGACAGTTACGGCAATGCACTGCCCTTTTATATCTTATGTACGTTGTACTACCGCCAACTGTATATGTGCATATATCTATGCCACGACTTTCGTCCACTCAGTGTATAGGTCAGTCACCGATTACTTAGAAGACGGACAGAAACTAACGAGAGGGTAGAAGAGAGAAAGAAAGATGCAGGCTCGAATGCGATGATTTCTGGCCCACAGAAGACACTTCGAGTAATGTACTAGGGTAGCCCACCCGGCTAGCCGTGCGATCTAACGCACTGCTTCGCGAGCGGGAAGGCGTGCCGGTCCCCGGCACGAAACCGCCCGGCGCATTAGTGTCGAGGTCCGGTGTGCCGGCCAGTCTGTGGATGGTTTTTAAGGCGGTTTTCCATCTGCCTCGACGAACGTGGGCTGGTTCCCCTTTTTCCGCCGCAATTACACTATGTCGACGATTGCTGCGCAAACACTGTCTCCACCCATAATTACACCACTGGGGACCGAACCGCGGCGGTGGACTGCTGTAGACTGTTGTGCGGTTGTGTACCACTGAGGGCTACGACGGAGACTAAGCCTCTCCGTCGTTTCTAGGTCCCAAGTTCAATACGTACATACGTACGTACAATATACACTACTGGCCATTAAAATTGCTGCACTACGAAGGTGACGTGCTACAGAGCGAAATTTAACCGACAGGAAGAAGATGCTGTGATATGCAAATGATTAGCTTTTCAGACCATTTACACAAGGTTGGCGCCGGTGGTGACACCTACAACGTGCTGACATGAGGAAAGTTCCCAACTGATTTCTCATACACAAACAGCAGTTCACCGGCGTTTCTTGGTGAAACGTTGTGATGCCTCGTGTACGGAGGAGAAAATGCGTACCATCACGTTTGCGACTTTGATAAAGGTCGGATTGTAACCAATCGCGATTGCGGTTTATCATATCGCGACATTGCTGCTCGCGTTGTTCGAGATCCAATGACTGTTAGCAGAATATGGAATCGGTGGGTACAGGAGAGTAATACGGAATGCCGTGCTGGATCCCAACGGCCTCGTATCACTAGCAGTCGAGATGACAGGCATCTTATCCGCATGGCTGTAACGGACCGTGCAGCCACGTCTCGATCCCTGAGCCAACAGATGGGGACGTTTGCAATACGACAACCATCTGCAGGGACAGTTCGACGACGTTTGCAGCAGCACGGACTATCAGCTCGGAGACCGTGGCTGCGGTTACCCTTGACGCTGCATCACAGACAGGAGCGCCTGCGATGGTGTACTCAGCGATGAACCTGGGTGCACGAATGGCAAAACGTCATTTTTTCGGATGAATCCAGGTTCTGTTTACAGCATCATGATGGTCGCATTCGTGTTTGGCGACATCTCGGTGAACGCACACTGGAAGCGTGTATTCGTCATCGCCATACTGGCGTATCACCCGGCGTGATGGTATGGGGTGCCATTGGTTACATGTCTCTGTCACCTCTTGTTCGCATTGACGGCACTTTGAACAGTGGACGTTACATTTCAGATGTGTTAGGACCCGTGGCTCTACCCTTCATTCGATCCCTGCGAAAGCCTACATTTCAACAGGACCTCATGTTGCAGGTCCTGTACGGGCATTTCTGGATACAGAAAATGTTCGAATGCTGCCCTGGCCAGCACATTCTCCAGATCTCTCACCAATTGAAAACGTCTGGTCAATGGTGGCCGAGTAACTGGCTCGCCACAATACGCCAGTCGCTACTTTTGATGAACTGTGAAATCGTGTTGAAGCTGCATGGGCAGCTGTACCTGTACACGCCATCCCAGCTCTGTTCGACTCAATGCGCAGGTGTATCAAGGCCGTTATTACGGCCAGAGGTGGTGGTTCTGGGTACTGATTTCTCAGGACCTGTGCACCCAAATTGCGTGAAAATGTAATCACATGTCAATTCTAGTATAATATATTTGTCCAATGAATACCCGTTTATCATCTGCATTTCTTCTTGGTGTAGCAATTTTAATAGCCAGTAGTGAGTAGTGTCGCCTAACGAAGTTTTTGATGGCCTTTATCGAATAAAAAAGTAATGGTTTACGAATGGTAGTTCCCTGTGTGCTGCGGTTTGTTTCGTACCCTCGCATAAACCTCCGTAGTTAGGGAATGTAAGACAGGTCCCGGGCTCGGGTAAACAAGCCAGCCGCAGCGAGCGGCTGTGGGCTGCCCACGCTCTGCCTGCCTACCAGTGCTGCGGCCGCCGCTGCGCCCTTTCGCCGCTGGAATGCCGCGCCGAGCCCCGCCTCCCGGCCGGCTGGCTTGCGCCACGGCTCTACAAGGCACGCAGGTACAGCCAGGCGAACAGCTGACGCTCGTGCAGAAAAAGCTTTGCCCGCACTCCAAGTTAGCCATCACCACCTACCGCCTACGTGATTCATAATGCCGCGCTTTCGGGTGTTCGGCCGTGGCGTTTCCTGTTTTCTACACAGACGTCGCCTTTTTTTCTTGACGAAGAACATTTATCATACAGATTACATGTAATTCAAAAGAGCCCTGATCCCTTGTTCAGCAATGTCGTCGTTGGTTTTCTTCTTGTTGTTCTTCTTCTGTTGCTCTATATTTCATTACCAGTCTTGGCATCTTAAACTGAAACGTCCCCTTACAAAAATTATACATGACTGTGCTTAAACTGACACAATACTTTTAGCGCAACGCAATCTGACTTTCAATTATCCCACATTCGTGGACGAAACGTAGTCTGCTCTCTATCATACAGAAAATAATTTGAAAATCAATGCGCCAGTAGTCGTGTGCCAATGAAGTGAATACAGCGCAAGTTAAAAATGCCACTGCCTTTTAATTCTCCATCATTTATCAGGATCTACCGCCCGAGCAGGCCATCCCCTACAGGTCATTTTCTGCAGGTCCTCCGTGACTATTTACTTGTCTGGATCTCAGTCTACCACTTCCTCTGATCTCCTCAATTCACACTTATCATCCTTGGAAATACCTTCGCCATGCAGAACACAATTGTGTGTGTGTGTGTGTGTGTGTGTGTGTGTGTGTGTAAATGACTCATATAGTTACCACAAAGTGAGGAGGTTCATATGGCTCTGAGCATTATGGGACTTAACCTCTGAGGTCATCAGTCCCTTAGACTTAGCACTACATAAGCCTAACTAACCTAAGGAGATCACACACACCCATGCCCGAGACAGGATTCGAACCTGCGACCGTAGCAGTCTCGAGGTGCCAGACTGAAGCGCCTAGAACCGCTCGGCCACCAAAGTAAGGAGGAAACCTATAAAGTGACACTCACTCACTCCACACAGCACAAGAATTTTTGTAAGGGAAGTGATTCCACATGGATAGGAACAGTTTTTCTACACGACACACTATTGACAGGACAAGATTAAGGATTCACTGAGAGGCAACAGTTTACAGTTTTCGATAGGCAGCGTGACTGCCAAGCGAGTTCTCCGCATGTTCAGTAGGCGACATTTTGGGTGAGCAGAGGCAATGAGAAGCCAACGGCCTTGCCGCAATGGTCTTGATTCTGGCACCCGTTCAAATTCAACTGTTTCGCCACTCGTATCCAAATCGTCGTACGCTGGATTCTCTCCATACCGTACACGATTAGCAGCATCCTCTCTTTGCACTGTTCGAATATCATTACTACTACGAGAACGATTAACATTTCTAAATGGAATTCTTTCCGCCATTTCAATGTCTTCCTCAGGTCCCGGATATAAAACAACCTCCGTCGTATTGTATAGAGCCATGGTTGCCCGTGCTTAAATACTGATTTACCCAAGACATTTTGCTGGCTAAAATAAGTAAATCATTGCCACCTTTTATATACATTACGATATCGAAAAGCACGTGTCGGGCAACCTTTTGCTGGCGTGGGTGCTTGCTCAGATAATTGTCCTAAAAGGACAAATTATCTCGGCGGGACAGTGACGCCGCCATCGCGACCTTGGGGGGCCCCTTTTTTTTATCAGTTGCTGACCCTCGAATCATGAAACGACGGACGTCATGTTTCGATTCATGACGGTCAGCAACTGATAAAGAAAAAGGGCCCCCCCAAGGTCGGAGGGTCAGCAACTGATAAAAAAAAGGGGACCCCCAAGGTCGCGATGGCGGCGTCACTGTCCCGCCGAGATAATTTGTCCTTTTAGGACAATTATCTGAGCAAGCACCCTCCGAAGTTAGCGCTGTCGGGCTGGGCTAGCACTTGGATGTGTGACCATCTGGTCTGCCGAGCGCTGTTGGCAAGCGGGGTGCGCTCAGCCCTTGTGAGGCAACTGAGGAGCTACTTGATTCAGAAGTAGCGGCTCCGGTCTCGTAAACTGACATATGGCCGGGAGAGTGGTGTGCTAACCACATGCCCCTCCGTATTCGCATCCAGTGGCGCCTGTGGGCTCAGGATGACACGGCGGCCGGTCGGTACCGTTGGACCTTCATGGCCTGTTCGGGCAGGGTTAAGTTTTAGAGGCAATGATACCACTACCAGCCGATGATTACTCAGCCAAATCTTAACTCCATTAAAGCGCTCTCCACTTCGATGCGTTCTTACATTTTTAAGAAATTTAATTCATTTTTTAATGTACTGACCCCGTTACATGTTAATTATAATTTGTATTGTTACCGTACGTTTCTTGATATTTTTCGTCGGTTCTTATTTTATGATATTCATATGTTTTCAGTGTAGGAGTAGTAATTATAGAAGTTGGTGTAGCGATTCCATGTTATACAAGTCAGTGTTTATCCTATAATCCACGTTGTCGCATTGCTTTCAGGGCGTCGGCATAGGACCTTCTCGGTTTCAGTAAATTCCTTCATGCAGTTATCCAAATCATATATTTGGTCTGTCTGTAGGTACCAGCTTGCTACGCACAAATGCAGATATTGGGGCTGCGTTTCCACACGAGGACCTGTGGATGAGGGCATCTCGTTAGCTGATCGTTTGCTGGGATTTTGTCATTTGCCACGAGGAGAACATCTAACAACTTGTCAGTCAATGCCAAGGCGAATAACTGCCTGCACAAGGGCCAGAGGTGGACCAATGCGTTGCTGACTTTTTCAATCAGTGAAGCTCTTTGTCTTCAATAAATCAATCACTTTTCTGAAATTGTAGTAATGTTTTTCAATTTTGGATGTACATGACATCTACCGATTTCCGTCTCGTTTTCTTAGTGTGTGTTTCGTGTTGTTTACCACAGCTGTAGCCGACAGTGACGGCGTGTGTTCCTTCAGTCATACCTGCATGTCTAAAAGAAATTTTATTACGAAGATGCAGACACTGTATAAAAGATTGTAAAGCCGTCGGCACATGGACCGTGCTGTCGAACGTCAACGTTGAGTGTGCTAACTTCAACGTGCTGCTGAACCCTCAGGAACGATGCGACTTGTGCATACGGTACGTGGGCCCCAACGTGGTACACGCGATCGCAACGCACTCCGGCAGCAGTTGCGGGAAGTTTCTAGTTCGTAAATCACACTGTTCACTAAAAAGGCGCGGGTAAAATGCCCACGTTAGCTCTATTAAAACGCACCTTTCTTCCATTGTCCTCGAAAAGGAATGTATCATGTCCAATCAATAAGGACACACACTTATAAAAGTTTCATTACAAACAGTGGGGTACAAATTTGCAATACTTCACATAAGAAAAAACATTATTTCATCATTCCGACATTTTAGTAAAAGCGCAATGTTAGTCTTACTCGATCACTGTTCCTACCCAGTAGCAGAATCTTTGCAACACGTGAATTACGAAGCGTAAAAGAAAAAGGAGCAAAATAGCTTTACACAAGTAGCGCAAGGTGTCCTTTAGATCAAGCCAATCGTACACCCAAAGAAAGGTGAACTTATATTTACATAACATCAAAAATTATAGTATATACTTACATTAAACTAATAATAAAGTAACAGAACCTAATAAAAACGTAAATGTTAGGAACAAAAATGTAAGTACTGGCGAACCGCGAACTACTGCCCAGACATTAAAATGTTAGAATATACTGACGCCATCAACAACGCTACACCAACATCTAAATCTGAAGTGCCACTTTTAGGGTCTTACGTTCAGATAAATTTTATCGTAGCTATGTTACTAACTGAAATTTAATTATAATAAATTGTACCAAGAACAATGCGTTTTGGGTGCATCCTCACTGTATTGCTGCCTTCAAATCGCATACTCTCATAATACGCAAGTTACAATAATTCTTTTGCCACGAATATGATGTTCCTCAATATCACACAGTTAACAACGGGCTTTGCAGTGATTCTCAATTTGCTGGTGCTCAGAAACGGCTTGAAATGAATGCCAATAGGGCGCCTCACAACTTTGTGCTGAAGGGAGCCGGCGTGCTTGTGACGTAGGCGGCGGTGTGCCATCTCATTGGTCAACGCTCAGACGCACGCTCAGAATATCTGACATGCCTGATATTGCTCTGCAAATTCGGAAAGACTCCGGAACGTGCTATTCCACGCTATGACGTCAGAAACTCGGCACGCTCAACGTTCTGATTCACGGTCCGTGTGCCGACAGCTTAACCATAAATGACGAACGGAGACGATTTGGCGGTGGTGTGTCCCCCCGGCCAGCACGGACGACAGGCGGCTGGCTGTCGCCTTTGTCCGCGGGAGCCATTGTGCGCGGCCCGGCGGCCGGGAGCCTTTGTGTGTCTGGCTGTTGCCCCTGACACTGCCTGTGTCCCGTCCCTGCGCTGCACAGCTCACCAAGTCAAACCACCACCACTTACCCACTGCAGCCACTAAAACCAGAAAAACTTTCACCTCACCCAATAGAAAAATTGACAATTACAGTAGTAGGGCAGCTATACAGAGAGCCTCATTTATACACTGCGAATCAGAACAGCGACAAACTGTCAGAGGTCGTTCAGGGATACCTCTTAAGCAATTTGGTACAAGGGCTACACGGTCTCCGACGATTCGTTACAAAGCTATTACGTAATTACACTACTGACCATTAAAATTGCTACACCAAGAAGAAATGCACATGATAAACGGGTATTCATTGGACAAATATATTATACTAGAACTGACATGTGATTACATTTTCACGCAAGCATGTACAGGTACAGCTGCCCATGCAGCTTCGACACGATATCACAGTTTATCAAGAGTAGTGACTGGCGTATTGTGACGAGCCAGTTGCTCGGCCACCATTGACCACACGTTTTCAATTGGTGAGAGATCTGGAGAATGTGCTGGCCAGGGCAGCAGTCGAACATTTTCTGTATCCAGAAAGGCCGGTACAGGACCTGCAACGTGCAGTCGTGCATTATCCTGCTGAAATGTATGGTTTCCCAGAGATCGAATGAAGGGTAGAGCCACGGGTCGTAACATCTGAAATGTAACGTCCACTGTTCAATGTGGCGTCAGTGCGAACAAGAGGTGACCGAGACGTGTAACCAATGGCACCCCATACCATCACGCCAGGTGATACGCCAGTATGTGATGACTAATACACGCTTCCAGTGTGCGTTCACCGCGATGTCGCCGAACACGGATGCGACCATAGTGATGCTGTAAACAGAACCTGGATTCATCCGAAAAAATGACGTTTTGCCACTCGTGCACCCAGGTTCGCTGTTGAGTACACCATCGCAGGCGCTCCTGTCTGTGATGCAGCGTCAAGCCTAACCGCAGCCACGGTCTCCGAGCTGATAGTCAATGTTGCTGCAAAAGTCGTCCAACTGTTCGTGCAGATGGTTGTTGTCTTGCAAACGTCCCCATCTGTTGACTCAGGGATCGAAAAGTGGCTGCACGATCCGTTACAGCCATGGGGATAAGATGCCTGTCATCTCGACTGCTAGTGATACGAGGCCGTTGGGATCCAGCACGGCGTTCCGTATTACCCTCCTGAACACACCGATTCCATATTCTGCTAACAGTCATTGGATCTCGACCAACGCGAGCAGCAATGTCGCGATATGATAAACCGAAATCGCGATAGGCTACAATCCGACCTTTATCAAAGTCGGAAACGTGATGGTACGCATTTTCTCCTCCTTATACGAGGCATCACAACGTTTCACCAAGCAACGCTAGTCAACTGCTGTTTGTGTGTGAGAAATCGGTTGGAAACTTTCCTCACGTCAGCACGTTGTAGGTGTCGCCACCGGCGCCAACCTTGTGTGAGAGCTCTGAAAAGCTAATCATTTGCATATCACAGCATCTTCTTCCTGTCAGTTAAATTTCGCCTCTGTAGCACGTGATCTTCGTAGTGAAGCAATTTTAATGGCCAGTAGTGTACGACTTACCCAGTTTGTTACCGCAATCACCTTTTTTTCTGTGAAAGAGCCTTCACAACACCGAAGGAGCCTGTAATATGTAAACAACACGATTCCTGGGAAACATTCGCACTTGTGTAGATTTAAATGACAGTATTTAGAATAGGTGTAGTCTTTAGGATAAGGGAAGTTGTGGTAATGAAGAGAAAACGTCTTTAAAAATGGATCGAATGACGGGAAACAATAATCGTTAATTCTTGTTCCATCCTTGTATGTCCATTTTCATGCACAGGATTTTGAACACAATTTTTTACAGTGTATTAAAATACCTCAGTGTAAATATGTAACGTAAGAATGTAATATTCGTACACTTTAAGTTTTTTTCATTTTCTTTGGGGGATTAGGGACAGAGACAAAAGGACTACCGCAGTGGTCACAGTTATTACCTACGACAAAGCTGTACCCAAAATATCCAGTTAAAAAGTACTTTAAAATAAATAAAATCAGATTTGTTATAAGCTAATATGAAAAGGGAGTCCCTTATTCGTGATTAATACGTTAGCCTCTAAAAATGTCGGTATTGATGGCTAAATGTCTCCTGCATGTTAGAATTTTCCGCAAATAGTAAGTTTTAGTGCAAAATTGTAAACAACGTCAGAAGCCGGTTAGAGAAGCTTTCTAACGATACCTCATTCATTCCTGTACGATTAGTATGTGTCGGGAAAAAGGGATATTTACTTGAAAAATAACATGTGTGATACCAAAAATGTTTTAACACAACACAGAGTACTGCAACAACCCCCGGACGAAATACGTACGCTTTTACCACAGTGTGTTCTGTCTGTTCTGCATCCATCGATACCAGTTTTCTCAACTGAAATTACCAGTACTGTTTTGTGTTAATTCGCGCGTATCTCGATTTTTGCAGGGGAGTTTGTTCTATCAGTATTATTTTCAGTTACTAGCATTCCTTTGTCCTATTTGAATTTCACATAAAATTTTTGTAGACACTCAGAATATTAATTACGGGAACTGCGAAAAAGTTAGCCATCGAGTGGTTCTTACGTTAAAATAAAACAGAACTGGACTGAATAATAATTACAATATAACTATTAATACGTAATCTGTAATAACGTATCAATTTCTACTTCTTGATACACAAAAACAAACAATCCATCAATTTCTACATTTTAATACCAATGGAACATCTATGAAAGTTGTCTTTGATCTATTCTTGTCTTTGGTAGTATGTTGGATCCAAGTGGAGCACAGAGAGAGAGAGAGAGAGAGAGAGAGAGAGAGAGAGAGAGAGAGAGAGAGAGAGAAAGAGAGAAAGAGAGAGAGATTGTTCTCAACTATGGTTAATTACGGACGGACTATGTTAGCAATGTAATGGACATTTTACGAGCAGTGTTTGCTGTTAATTTACTTCAAGAGTTTGGCAAAATTATATGAAAAGAGCTGTGGACTTTGTGGATGTGGTAGTAAAGATTCTCATAAAAAGTGTAGTTGTAAGAAAAATATTTCAGTTATTTCGTAGCTTGCTGGACCGCATCTTTGGCGTATCTGAGTGGAATTTAACTGACCCTGGTCACTGACGCCTCAACAATATAACGTTGTGAATAAAAACATCCTCACTGGCTGTTGAAATACGCTTATTAAGAAGTCACTACCAGCTACGCATCAATAAAGCTGTATATTCAGGTGATAGGCATTTTAAAAAGCCTGGCACGGCAAACTGGTTGCTTAGAGTGAAGTCCCAACATTCATGGTCAAGACAAAAGGAAGCAGCACGCTAAAAGCGATAGTTCGCTATTAAACTGATTGGGACGGCAGAGCACCACGCCATAGACAGCATAGGTGTGTGTACGGTGCCAGCGTACAACAGTTCATTATCTAAATGAAATCCTGAAACCTGCAATGCGATTCATAGTTGCCTGAGGAAATAAATCACTGTGCAAAAGTGCAGTTACGGTGTTTCTGCGTCGTCCGTTGCGTGCAGCAGTTGATAACTGCGCGACGAATTAACTATCACTCGTCGTATTTTTGTGTTGAGATTCGTTGGGCTTCGTCAACTCTCAACCAAACTACCGAAACGTAATCTCGTCCTCAGGCTTCGCCACAGTTTGTCACCACGTCAAGTTTTCTCCCCGCTCTCCACATCGAATACAAATCTAGTCGCCTACTTCGTATTATGAATCACGCAGTTTAAAGCACGCTACGAAGACAGCGTAACTTCATTGTAGCCCAAAACATAGAAAAGAAAACACGTTCGTGTAAACTTCATTAGTTTATATACGCAGCATGAAAGTTTAAGAAATTCATTTCAGGTGAGAAGAAGAAAGATTACGAATGGTGGTGGTGCACATCATCTTATAAATTCAATAACAGATACATAAGAGCCTAAGCATTTAGTAAATGTTAGAATTTAAAAAAAAATTGTCACACAAAAATAAATTAAGAATAAAAGACAGACGCGTAGGATGTGCCAGGAAATACAGGGTGATTAAAAAAGAATACCACAACTTTAAAAATGTGTATTTAATGAAAGAAACATAATATAACCTTCTGTTATACATCATTACAAAGAGTATTTAAAAAGTTTTTTTCACTCAAAAACAAGTTCAGAGATGTTCAATATGGCCCCCTCCAATATCAACCCGATACTCCAACTCGTTCCACACTCTCTGTAGCATATCAGGCGTAACAGTTTGGATAGCTGCTGTTATTTCTCGTTTCAAATCATCAATGGTGGCTGGGAGAGGTGGCCGAAACACCATATCCTTAACATACCCCATAAGAAAAAATCGCAGGGGGTAAGATCAGGGCTTGTTGGAGGCCAGGGATGAAGTGCTCTGTCGCGGGCTGCCTGGCGGCCGATCCATCGCCTCGGGTAGTTGACGTTCAGGTTTCATAACTAACCTTTTTCATAGGACTCTCCATACAGTTGATTGTGGAATTTGCAGCTCTCTGCTAGCTCTGCGAGTTGATTTTCCTGGGCTGCGAACAAATGCTTGCTGGATGCGTGCTACATTTTCATCACTCGTTCTCGGCCGTCCAGAACTTTTCCCTTTGCACAAACACCGATTCTCTGTAAACTGTTTATACCAACGTTTAATACACCACCTATCAGGAGGTTTAACACCATACTTCGTTCGAAATGCACGCTGAACAACTGTCGTCGATTCACTTCTGCCGTACTCAATAACACAAAAAGCTTTCTGTTGAGCGGTCTCCATCTTAGCATCAACTGACGCTGACGCCTAGTCAACAGCGCCTCAAGCGAACAAATGTACAACTAAATGAAACTTTATAGCTCCCTTAATTCGCCGACAGATAGTGCTTAGCTCTGCCTTTTGCCGTTGCAGAGTTTTAAATTCCTAAAGTTGTGGTATTCTTTTTGAATCACCCTGTATTAAAGAAGTACCTAAAGTGAAAAACTTTGTGAACAATAGAGCAGTTTCACTATCTGTTGTTTCGCCAGTTTGATGCAACTATAAGGGATGGGAAAACTAAGTAAGCTGTTTCTTATTTCAAAAGTAATCTAACTTCAATCATTTATCCAACTGTGAGACAAGACGGTAAATGCCTTCACGGAAAAATGTTTGCGATTGCCTACGGAACCATAATTGTACCCAGGCGTGCACTCTTCGTCCTAAGCAAATCGACAGCCACGAGTATCTTTCTCCAGGGCCCCAAAAATATTGAAATCGCATCGGGAGGGATCGGGACTGTACAGAGCACGTGCAAGGGGTTCCCGGAGAAATTTCTGCAGCGTGCTTTAAACAATCTTGCCAACTTGTTGGCCCGCTGCGAAGTTTCGCAGGTAAGTCCTTACACATCCTCCATACAGTCTCGACCTCTCCCGATGCGATTGCTACATTTTGAGGCTCTGAAGAAACGTTCGTAGCCGCTGATTTGCTTCGGACGAAGAGGGCCTGCGTACAATCGTGGCTCCACAGGCAACCGCAAACATTTTTCGATGAAGGCACAGACCGTCTTCTCTGTCAATGGGATAGATGTATTAAAAATTACGGCGAATACTTTTGTAATAAACAGTTACTTTTTTCCATCCGTCTCATTGTCATGATTTCCAGGTATATCTTCAATCGATAATCTGCCGTATTTTCGCCCATGCTTGTAAGAGATGACCCCTACATTCTTGAACAGTGCAAGGTTCTTTATTTACGAGACCATTACGGCACTCCAACCCCAGTTCTCTATACCAGTAATATCGTACTACTTTTCTGCGAAGTAACAGACATATTTTTGTGACAATATTCACATTTGGTTTTATTAATGTATAGGTACTCCGATGTATCGATATATTGCAGTGATATGGTTCTTGTGTGTATTCATTTCTGTGAGACTGTCATAATCTTTGACTTACTTGTAATCGTTTTGGCGCACAGAGCAGTCTTTGTTTCACGTTGGCAGAAGTTACGTTGTTATTTCGCTTTGTAAAAGAACAGTCAAGTCTTGTGTTTGGTTAAAGTGGAAATTAAATATATGAAGATTAATACAAAACTGTTTTCTTGATGATGTGACAATTAAGAAATATATGTGAATTTACAAGAAGTTTAATAAAAATGTGGATCGTGAACACCAAATCAAAAATTATTCCTACCTTACTATTGTTCTGATCTGGGATTGTTTGATCATTAAGAATTTCCTGAAAAACGCATTTGTTAGGTCTTCAAATATTGCTAAAGTACAGATCTGGACCTTCTAGCAGCCAAAGTGGAATCACCCTAGAATCAACAAGATGAGCCATAACAACTTGGACGAAATCTACGTGGGAATCCATTCAAGATAAGTGCCAAAATTAATGACTTTTTTTATAGTGACTTCATTACTTCCATTCTGACGATACCATCCACAGTCAACAACTTTGTTGTTGCCCGATAAAGCGAACATATGCTGCGTGAGCAACATTATTAATCTGATTTCTAACCTACTGTGCAAGTGGTGGTATTGTTAGAACAGGTATCTGTAACTTCCCACTTTTTGATGTAAACCTAGTACAGACAGCTAGGAAAGTCGTTGCCTCTCACACCCTTCAAATCTTTAGGGCAAATGGCGTTTTCATTCCGGGCACGGTCGCCTCACTTCTCGCCTACGGCGTGACACGGGTTGGTCTCACTCTAACCTATATATTTCGTTGTGAATGCGCTTGGTTCAGCCGTAACAGACAGCGTTAACCGTTGTCACGGTAGGGGCACAAAGGCAGTGATTAACCAGCGATTCGCCACGTGACGCCTTCGGGAGACTGGCCCGCGATGGAGCCGTTTGAAAGGATGGGCAGCGTGCAGAGGAACGCCTGGTTTTCAGCGGAGTGGACAGACAGCTCGCTCGTGAGTCACGGGGCCGCATGCCGTCTGCGCCGGAATGGCCTGCAGACAGTGGCGGCTACGGCGCATGCGCCAGCGTCTCGCGCCACCACAACGGCGTGCTAGTGGACCGCGGCGCCGCCACGAAAACAAACCAGAGGCGCGCTTCTTGCCGGCTTTGTGTGCCGTTCCGTCGCTAATCACATCATTCTCTTCTTTGTCTTGCTAGCGCCGAAGATACTCCGCACTCCACTCAAATACGAGTCGCCTCCGAAAAGGTTCCACTAGTTCTCTCGCTACTTGTGACGTATAGTCCTTCAAACGTCCCTTCGTAGCGGCAACGTTCGTGTATACGGTTAGCCTCTCAATTATTCTGCGATACCTGTTAGCAATACTGACAATACGGAATCAACAGCTTTCTTATCTCAAGCGATCTCTCAAATTCCAAAACAAACCAAGCGAAATAAATTACAGCTCAGGCATCGATATTAATAGTTTGCAGTGTTCTGTGCGCCCATAATACCTAGACCTCCGAATATACGAAACACTTCAAGGTTTTTCAATAAACATTTCAAACATTTGGGCTAAATACAAAGTACTATAACCTGGCTCCTCACTGCATAAAAAATGCTGCTCAGTACGAGGTGCATTCAAGTTCTAAGGCCTCCGATTTTTTTCCCTCCGGACTGGAAAAAGATAGAAACATGCCCATTGTTTTAAAATGAGGCCGCATTCATTGTCAATACGTCCCAGAGATGGCAGCAACGTACGGCAGAAGGAATTTTACCGCTAGCGGCGAGAATGAGAACTGTTTTAAATACTTAAAATGGCGACGTTTTCCTTACTTGAACAGCGTGCAATCATTCGTTTCCTGAATTTGCGTGGTGTGAAACCAATTGAAGTTCATCGACAGTTGAAGGAGACATGTGGTGATGGAATTATGGATGTGTCGAAAGTGCGTTCGTGGGTGCGACAGTTTAATGAAGGCTGACAACAAACCGAAACAACCTCGGGCTCGCACAAGCCGGTCTGACGACATGATCGAGAAAGTGGAGAGAATTGTTTTGGGGGATCGCAGAATGACTGTTGAACAGATCGCCTCCAGAGTTGGCATTTCTGTGGGTTCTGTGCACACAATCCTGCATGACGACGTGAAAATGCGAAAAGTGTCATCCAGGTGGGTGCCACGAATGCTGACGGACGACCACATGGCTGCCCGTGTGGCATGTTGCCAAGTAATGTTGACGCGCAACGACAGCATGAATGGGACTTTCTTTTCATCGGTTGTGACAATGGATGAGACGTGGATGCCATTTTTCAATCCAGAAACAAAGCGCCAGTCAGCTCAATGGAAGCACACAGATTCACCGCCACCAAAAAAATTTCGGGTAACCACCAGTGCTGAAAAAATGATGGTGTCCATGTTCTGGGACAGCGAGGGCGTAATCCTTACCAATTGCGTTCCAAAGGGCGCTACGGTAACAGGTGCATCCTACGAAAATGTTTTGAAGAACAAATTCCTTCCTGCACTGCAACAGAAACGTCCGGGAAGGGCTGCGCGTGTGCTGTTTCACCAAGACAACGCACCCGCACATCGCGCTAGCGTTACGCAACAGTTTCTTCGCGATAACAACTTTGAAGTGATTCCTCATGCTCCCTACTCACCTGACCTGGCTCCTAGTGACTTTTGGCTTTTTCCAACAATGAAAGACACTCTCCGTGGCCGCACATTCACCAGCCGTGCTGCTATTGCCTCAGCGATTTTCCAGTGGTCAAAACAGACTCCTAAAGAAGCCTTCGCCGCTGCCATGGAATCATGGCGTCAGCATTGTGAAAAATGTGTACGTCTGCAGGGCGATTACGTCGAGAAGTAACGCCAGTTTCATCGATTTCGGGTGAGTAGTTGATTAGAAAAAAAATCGGAGGCCTGAGAACTTGAATGCACCTCGTAAAGGTGTCGAACTGACGACTATGGACCGATAATGATTAGGTGTCATCTGAAACATTTTTATTCTCTTAAATGATAGCTTACTGTGAGGTTTCCTAGTACGGGAAGAAAAAGGTAAACCCAATAAAAGAGTTATGACGCTAACAGGCCACTAACTTTGTAAGGAAAGGCTTTTATTAGCAGCTAGTAATCAACGCTAACTAAATATGGCGGTTTACCCGTCACCGCAAGCTCGACAGAGGGCGTGTAGTAAGAAAATGGCGGGAATGAGGATCTTGGAATGGTAATTTATTTTAACCTATACGGAAAATGCCGATAATGTAACCGCTAAACACTATTTCACCTTAGACTAAGCCTTCTCTCTATACTTCAACATTATAAACATGAGCGTTGCATGTGTGTCGACACTAAGCTACGTAACGCGCAAAACAATAATTAGAAACCTATACACGGTGTTGCAAGAAACAGTCTGTTTTATGCGTCAAGGGAGGGCAGACTTCAGTTTTAGTACTGCTTAGTAACCGTTTAAGGGCTGGATGTCTGAACACTCACCACTTCGTCTATATTGGTGAAGTCTACGTAAACTTTTTACTAGGTTGTGCGTCAAGCCTTCATCACATGCTGTTCACGGATGGACTGTAAGAAGAATAACTGCAGACATTATTCTCCCCGATCTCACCGACGCCGTCGAAGAATATTTTCACTGAACAATATCTTTAGTTCCGTCCCGAAAACTTGATGTTCGTATTTTATTAGCAGCTTTGTGCGATATATTGGTGACTTACAGTTTCAATTATTCAAACGAGCTCAACAATTCGAAATAAAATAGCCGAAAGTTACATAATGATGTCCCCCCCCCCCCCCTTGCATTTTTTCTTGTTTACATACGATGTGTGTACATACTATACACCAAAATATTCGCCAGGTACTTGTTTATTAATTAGGCTGTCCAAATATACGTGATTTTTTGTTGTTATAACGAATAGTGAGCTGAACATTTCGTACAAACATAGACGTCTGGCTAAGCTACAGCTCAGTTTCTTACCATGGCCATTGTTTCGCATTCACATTCTTTGTTTTCACCAAGCGTCATCCAGATTTTCACTTTTTAGTCTAACCTAGACGTCAGGCTACGTTACTAATCGGTCTTGGCACCACAACGAAGATGATAAAAAAAGGAGGCAGAGGACATTATCAAAAATAATGGAGCAGCTCAAAGTAGGCCCACGGATTAAAGGGTTTTCAGAGTCATTAATGTCAATCGCTCTTAGCCACCCGTATAAAACAAAACCTACTTCGGTTCCAAATCGAATGAAGAACGATTTAAGCAAGCCGCAAAATACTGTACAGTATGTTGGAGCATAGAGCTGTCAATGGTAATCGTGATCTGCTGTGTTAAAGACAGCAGTTGTTGAAACCTCTTACATTAGCTATTGTGTGACTACTTTTGGAATGTGAATATATATATACCAGACGTTGGGTGAACAGTACGGCAAGAGTGCCGATACGGAATTGTAAACAAGGCGAAGTTGCACGGCCTTCGCTAGATGTTTTGCCGCTCCAAGCGAGAATTCAAATGACACCTCTTTTGCACTACAATCGGTCTCCATGATATCACCCCCTAGTCCCTGTACGCTTTAAAGCTGAAAATATCCTTTCGCACCGTCAGCAAAGAGCAATAAGCAGCAAGGAGATTTCAGTCTGCGCTGCTGTCGTTAATTATACTGAGAAAATAGCTTGCAAGCACAAGGCACACAATTTCTACACGTATGTCCCGGTGGTAAACAAGTCGTTACTCTCTCTTCCTGGTTGTTGTTTGCGTACACATCAAATTTTAAGAGAACTACGACTAATTTGTTTGAGAAAAGACAGTTCTTTTCTCGTGCAGAGGGTATCAGCCACCCAGAGACAGAATTACACACACACAAACTGATTTTTATGTATGGTTATGATAAACTGTACTTAACCTTTTACTCATTTGATTTATTTTGAAGGGTAATTACAAGAGCTAGCTTGTAAATACGTAATCGATTGTCCACAAGAAATAATAGTAGAGCTCAAAATGTTCAAATGTGTGTGAAATCTTATGGGACTAAACTGCTAAGGTCATCAGTCCCTAAGATTACACACTACTTAACCTAAATTATCCTAAGGACAAACACACACCCATGCCCGAGGGAGGACTCTAACCTCCACCGGAACCAGCCGCACAGTCTATGACTGCAGCGCCTGAGACCGCTCGGCTAAGCCCGCGCGGCATAGTAGAACCGAAAATATCAACAGAACCACTGAGGACAATTATCGCTTGACAAATGGTCTGCAGAGGCGAAAACAAAAAGAGGGACTGAACGTGGTATGGCATCAACACGCAAACACGATCACAAACCAGCGCTCGACAGACATGAATTAAGGTCATGTTTGTTTCCGTTTCGTACCCAGTTCTGAGACATCGTGGGATCACCAATTTAGTATTGGAGGGCAGCGTGGAGGGTAAAAATCGAAGAGGGAGACCAAGAGATGAATACACGAAGCAGATTCAGAAGGATGTAGGCTGCAGTAGGTACTGGGAGATGAAGAAGCTTGCACAGGATAGAGTAGCATGGAGAGCTGCATCAAACCAGTCTCAGGACTGAAGACCACAACAACACAACCCAGTAGTGGCTGCTTTAGTTTTGAGATTGATAAAGGCAATGTGTGTCGTTTCATCAAAGTAAATTCCGCCTGCTTTTGAAAACAATTAGCTGTTTTAAGTTTTCTCTTCATTTGCTCATTTTTCGCTGCTCGATTTGAAATTAATTTTTTTCCGCCCTTTGCCGCGCCTAAAATTGTTGTCCTAGGCGCTATCTAGTCTCGTCTAGAGGTAGAAGCGGCCCCGCGCAGCATTTGTAGCAGACGGCAGGTAAGAAGCAGCTGGCGTGGGCAGCCGGAGAGCGGCTCGCCTTGGCCTCCGCGCGGCGCACTCACCTTGCCGGTGGCCTTCTTGTAGCGCAGCGTCGCCTGCCGGATGAGATCCCTGACGAGCATGTCGCCGTCCCCGCAGGGCACCACCACCCGCACAGGCCCGAAGATCACAGTCACCTTCATGCCACCACACACTGCGTTTTACTCCAGCACAGAATCACACAGCACACGCGCCGCGTCGCGCACGAGCAGAACGGGCCGCACGAGCACACCGGTTGGCTGGCCGCATGACGGCGGCGTCGCCGAGCGCTCACTGCTGGAAGACCGGAGAGGAGCGCTGGAGGCTCCGGGACTGCCGTCGCTCCGCCCTCAGCCGCGCCGCCGACAAAAGCCGGAAAAACCTGTTTTCCAGCGGCCCCAAGGTGCGGCGCTGGCGCCCGCCGCGGCGCGCCCTGCCACCTGGCGGTGGCCGGCCGAGCTAGTGGCGCGTTATCTGGCGGCGCACCTCCGAAGTACTGGGAGCACAGGCCGGGCGGGTTGCGTGAACACGCCAAAATCAAAATTCGCTCGCACGCTAGTTTACTTTTTACTTATCTGCGTGTTCTACAGATCATAATTGCAATCTCCACTATGATACGGCACGAGTCATTTAGTTTACAGCTTTTCTTTTTCTGATTTTGCGGCCTCATTGGACCAATTCAGTCAAACATTTTCTGCTCTTCTTCTACAATAGGTCTTTTTTTACCGAATTGCCCAGTATCTTTTCAGTCGTTCTAACCTTTTTTGTCGTTCCTCAGCTGTAAATACCCTTTTTATTTTTTATCGTTTGTCTGCTTTTCATATAAATCTTATTTCTATGTTTTTTTAGTTTCATTAAATTCTGTGCTTTATTTTGCAAATCGTCCAGGGTTCATTCTAGGTCTTTCATATCCTGCTGATTTCTTATTTAACCATTCTACGTCTTGCTTCATGTTCCAAAGTTTCTCTATAATTTTTGATAATCTGGATTCTGGTTTCCCCATAATGTGACCACACGAAGACAGCCTTTTCCCGTATATACCACTTCATTTGCCACAGTACCAAAAGAAACTTAAAACTGGAGTAGTGTTCATTGACCTGTCAGCAGCTTACGACACAGTGTGGCGCGAGGGCGTATTATTGAAATTTTTGAGAGCTATACCTTGCAAAACTCTAGGCAACCTCTTAAGTAACATGTTAAGCAATAGGCGGTTTAAAGTACATCAAGGAGAAGAGAAAAGCAGATGGGATGTACTCAATAACAGATTACCTCAGGGCTCTGTTCTTGATCCAGTGTTATTCAGCTTCTACACAGCTGACCTGCCGAATTTGACCCGCCGAAAATTTCAATATGCAGATGACCTGGCAATTTCATATCAGAGCGAAGACCTTTGCGAATGTGAAGAACACCTAAGGGAACAGCCTTACTAAACTTTATGAGTATTTTGAGACTAAGACCAAATGTTTCTACAACTGAGGTAAGCCTGTTCCACCTCTCTAATCGCCTTTCATCAGCAAAGATCAGTCCACAGTTCGGCCCTCTTGGCACAGTCAGATACAACGAAAGCCCAAAATACCTGGGAGTCACTCTGGACAGAACTTCAACATACAAAAAAAACCTTTCCAACTTGGCCCAGAAGATACAAACACGAGTGAACCTTGTGAAAAAGCTGGCTGGCAGTACATGGGGAGCAACCACATCAGTCCTCCGAGGAGTATCCCTTGCACTGGTATACTCTGCTGCAGAATGCTGTGCACCAGTTTGGCTCCGAAGCACCCACGTAGCGAAAGTAGACGTCCAATTGAACTCAGTTATGAGAGTAATTAGTGGTACAGTCCAGTCTACACCTACTTGCTGGCTACCAGTGCTTTCAAACATCTGTCCACCAGACCTCCGTCGAAAGGCTGCTCTTTACAACCTCTGTCAGCAAGTTTCTGAAAACAACTCGATCCCTCTTCATGACGATTTGCTATCACTGCCCAGGAAACGCCTCAAATCTAGAAGACCAGCATATGAAATGGGAGTCCAAATGATATCCACAGGATTCGACCAGGATTCAGAGTGGAAACGTGAGTAACAAGCTACAAAGACCCGAAATCACGAACTTGTAGACAATCCAACAGTTCCAGTTCCAGGCTTCCACCAACCAAGGGAGGTGTGGGTGCAGTTCAACAGATATCGGACCGAAGAGGGTAGGTGCAAATACAACATGCACAAGTGGGGCTTTTCAAGTGACAGTGTGTGTGGATGTGGTGACACCCAAACAATGAGCCACATTGTGAATAACTGTCCAATCAGACGCTTCCCTGGTGGCATTGAGAAGCTCCATCAAGCATCCCACGAGGCACTCCGCTGGATCGAGTCCATCAACATCCGAGTGTAGTCTGAGCCGTTTTAAAACTTGTGTACTATATATAATTTCACATGTTCATTTTTATATATATTTCTTTGTTTTGCTAAATGTGTATTACTGTAATTGATGCATACGATAATAATAATAATAATTTGCCACAATCCGCCATTGTCCATCTTTATGATATTTCTTATTTATGCATGTTCTAGCAATCTCGTGTGGGGTTGCTAGTCCCCCATCGGGCGCCTCCCTAGGTAGCGGATAGAGGAACACTCACCAGATATGGCGGGTACCGGGGAAATAAAATACCTGGGGTGGACGACCAAATCTAGCGTGGCTAGGACAAGTCATTGAGCCATAGAGAAGGCAATGTTCTTAGAGCTAGACCGCCAAATACAAGGTCCCTGGTCCTCCAGGTTGGGGGCTGTGCAGAAGGCCACCTCCCCTCTCATGGAAAACAAGATATGACCGCGATACTCTACACATGCCTCGGAAACAGGACTGTCTTAATTGGAACAGAACTCGGAAACGGAAACCAGACTTGAGATTTGGAACATGCAGTGTAAGAAGTTTGTCCAGGCCGGGAAGCATGCAAACTCTAGTCAGCCAACTAGAAAAATACACGCTACTAATTGTAGCACAGCAGGAAATCGGATGGCCAAGAACAGGGTATGTAAGAACAAGTACAAGAAGTATTCTACACGGAAATTGCGGTGACCACCGAGAATTTGGAACAGGCTTTTATGTTAGTAGTACAGCGCTAAACTTGGTAAAAGAATTAAAATCCATAAATAACAGAATTTCATACATAACAACCGGTGGACAAAGCATTGATGTGACCTTTCTTAATGCATATGCCCTTGTGAAGACAAAGATGAACTCATGAAAGAAGAATTCTACAGTCAACTGAATCTCACGTATTACTCACTGCCAAACCATAGTATCAAAATAATGCCTGGGGACTTCAGTGCTAAGGTAGGAAGAGAGGCAACTTACAGTCCTGTCATTGGAAATGCCAGTTTACATAAGTAATGACAATGGTAGCCATATGATTACATTCGCTACAGATCACAACTTATGCATATCTAGTACTATGTTCCCCCATAAAAATATTCATAAGAAGACATGGACATCACCTGATGGCCAAACTGTGAACCACATACATCATGTATTTATCCAAAAATGTTTCACAAATTGCGTCAAGGACATCAGGCCATACAGAGGAGCAGACTGTGGCACTGATGATTTCCCAGTACACTACTTGCCATTAAAATTGTTACACCACGAAGATGACGTGCTACAGACGCAAAATTTAACCGATAGGAAGAAGATGCTGTGATATGGAAATGATTAGCTTTTCAGAGCATTCACACAAGGTTGGCGCCGGTGACGACACCTACAACGTGCTCACATGAGGAAAGTTTCCAACCGATTTCTCATACACAAACAGCAGTTGGCCGGCGTTGTCTGGTGAAACGTTGTTATGATGCCACCTGTAAGGAGGAGAAATGCGTATCATCACGTTTCCGACTTTGATAAAGGTCGGATTGTAGCCTATCGCGATTGCGGTTTATCATATCGCGACATTGCTACTCGCGTTGGTCGAAATCCGATGACTGTTAGCAGAATATGGAATCGGTGGGTTCAGGAGGGTAATACGGAACGCCGTGCTGGGTCCCAACGGCCTCGTATCACTAGCAGTCGAGATGACAGACATCTTATCCGCATGGCTGTAACGGATCGTGCAGCCACGTCTCGATCCCTGAGTCAACAGATGGAGATGTTTGCAAGGCAAGAACCATCTGCACGAACAGTTCGACGACGTTTGCAGCAGCATGGACTATCAGCTCGGACACCACGGCTGCGGTTACCCTTGACGCTGCATCATAGACAGGAGCGCCTGCGATGGTGTGTTCAACGACGAACCTGGGTACACGAATGGCAAAACGTCATTTTCTAGGATGAATCCAGGTTCTGTTTACAGCATCATGATGGACACATCCGTGTTTGGCGACATAGCTGTGAACGCACATTGGAAGCGTGTATTCGTCATCGCCATACTGGCGTATCACCCGGCGTAATGGTATGGGGTGCCATTGGTTACACGTCTCGGTCACCTCTTGTTCGCACTGACAGCACTTTGAACAGTGGACGTTACATTTCAGATGTGTTACGACCCGTGGCTCTACCCTTCATTCGATCCCTGCGAAACCCTACATTTCAACAGGCTAATACACGACCTGATGTTGCAGGTCCTGTACGGGCATTTCTGGATACAGAAAATGTTCGACTGCTGCCCTGGTCAGGACATTCTCCAGATCTATCACCAATTGAAAACATCTGGTCAATGGTGGCCGAGCAACTGGCTCGTCACAATACGCCAGTCACTACTCTTGATGAACTGTGGTATCGTGTTGAAGCTGCATGGGCAGCTGTACCAGTACACGCCATCCAAGCTCTGTTTGACTCAATGCCCAGGCGTATCGAGGCCGTTATTACGGCCAGAGGTGGTTGTTCTGGGTACTGATTTCTCATGATCTGTGCACCCAAATTGCGTGAAAATGTAATCACATGTCAGTTCTAGTACAATATATTTGTCCAATGAATACCGGTTTATCATCTGCATTTCTTCTTGGCGTAGCAATTTTAATGGCCAGTAGTGTATTTCCGATAGCAACATCTTGCACACCGAAAAGAAGGGGCGGAAATTATATACTCTTGAAGAAATAGAGATTTTTAAAGATATTTTTCGATATGATGGCCTCATTCTCAATGAGCAGCTGCAGTTGTGTAACAAAAATTTGTTTAACGGTATAAAGCCCTTACCTGACATTTAATTTCTGATCTCCTCGTGCAGTTCAACGAAATGTTCTTTTCCATCTAAGCCATCGCATTATTTTTCATTTATTATAGATTTATTGGCTGTACTTCATGTTATATCGTTTTTTACAAGCTGTGTTATTCAGCCCTTGTTTTCTGTATGTTCTATAATTACGTTTTTATGTTTCAAATTGTACCTCTAAGATCTGTTGTAGACAAAATGTTACTGTATCGCTCGCTGTTAAACAAAATATTGGCCTTTATATTATGTACTGAACAATATTCATTATAATTTTCGCCTGTCTCCATTTGAATATTAAGTAGCCAAGTTGTACCTGCGGCTACAAGATGGCGCTCTTGCTGCGATGCCATGTTCACTGGCCGCACTTCTTAACGCAGGCGCCTCAGACCGTTGCAACCTGTGGCTGTACAGATATGAGCAGTCCTTAGGGGCTCGACTTCACACATTCTTTTTGAATTTCTGTGACTAAAGCGCTTCTGGCTTGTTATTTATGTTATACTTGTCATGTGAGTACTGTCTCTGTGTAGTATTGTTAGTCAGTATTTACACTTTTTTATATGTAAAAAAATTTTCTTCCATAAATTTGTAATTATGTTATAAACCACTTTGTATGTCTAAATTCTGATGAAGGCGCTCTTAGAAGCGTTGAAATCTGGTCAATAAGACTATAAAAAGCGTGACCGAGGGCTCATTTGTTTCATTGTCTCCCAGCTCCGAAATTGCGAAGACCCCACAGAACTTCTTCCTTTTGAGTCCCCACAAACTGTGGACACAGAAGTGACTACTCTCACTGAATGTGAAATTACTCAAATACTCAAAAAAATAACAAAGTGGCCGGGGAAGACTAAATTGTTGCAGAGCTTATAAAAATGGATGACCTGACCTTGTAAGAACCATTGCAAGCCTCGTACGAATGGTCTGGGAGCAAGAAAGTCTCCCAGAAGATTGGAAAATGGCCATCATCTGTCCATTACTGAAAAAGAACAAATAAATGTCGTGTGACGAGTGCCTCCCGTCGGGTAGACCGTTCGCCTCGTGCAAGTCTTTCGATTTGACGCCACTTAGGCGACTTGCGCGTCGATGGGGATGAAACGACGATGATTAGGACAACACAACAACTAGTCCCTGAGCGGAGGAAACCTCCGACCCAGCCGGGAATCGAACCCGGGCCCTTTGGATTGACATTCTGTCACGCTGGCCACTTTTTTTTTTTAAATTTTCATTTTGTTCGCTTTACTTCGTTTAATCTGTTCGGGGCGGACGTCGTAAGACATCCATTTAAGTTCGTTGTTGATCTGTTAACTCGTTTTTTTTATTACAGAGGGCACATTACCCTCTGCCCGAACACGCTGAGCTATTGTGTCGGCATCACTCAGCTACCGGGGCGGACACTGAAAAATAATGACCTCCTGGTATGTGACAATTATAGGGGAATATCTCTGCTAGATGTTAGCCATAAAGCACTACCTTTATGCCTCCTAAATAGGATACTACCACTTGCTGAGGAAGCTGTAGGAGACTACCAATGTGGGTTTAGACGTAACAGATCAACAGTGGACCTCCTATTATCCCTACGTCAAACAACGGAGAAATGCTGGGAATATAATACAGACATGCACATGCTCTTTATTGACTTCAAAAAAAGTCTAAGCGTACACAGGGGGGGGGGGGGGGGGGGAGGGGAGCATAATCAGAGTACTAAAGGAATTTCAGTTTCCATCTAAAATAATCCGAGTGGGGGCAATGTGTCTAGAACAAATACTCTGTCAAGTGCAGACAAGTACCGGTCTATCAGAACAGTTCGAAGTTCGAACCGGCTTCAGACAGGGAGACGCCCTCTCCCCTATGTTATTCAGCCTTGTGCTAAAAAAAAATAAACAGGGAATTTATGAAAACTGACCCCATTGGAATACCCCCAGACAACATCTCAGTCACTCGACTGGCATACGCGGATGATATAATCCTAATCAGTGGTAGAAGAGAAGAGCTCAGAAGAATGGCAGGCTCGTAGTGCAAGATTGCCAGTAGGGCAGGCCTGCAAGTCAGTGAAGATAAGGCAGAATACATGGTCCTGAGCAAGTCAGCGAGAGATGGGGACCCGTTCACGGTGGACAGTCTCCGATTCAAAAGGTCAAATACTTTCAAATACCTTGCTAGTCTCTGCAGTGATCAGAACCACTGTGAAATTGAAATAAGTACAAGAATTGTCGGAGGCAACAGAGCATACTTTAGCTTTCAGGATGTGCTGAAGAGAAGATCCCTGTCAACAAGTTTTAAGGTCAGGTTGTAGCAAAGTATGATTATGCCAGTGGTTATATACGGTTGTGAAAGCCTCACCTTTAGGAGAACAGATGAAGAGAAACTACATGTTTTCGAACGAAAAATGCTCCGAAAAATGTATGGTCCTGCTATAGATTCACAATCAGGGAAATGGAGAATTCGAAAAAACCAAGAATTAAAAGAGCTTTACGCACAGCCTGACATTATAAAAAGAATAAGAAGAAGAAGGCTGACCTGGGCTGGACATGTAGCAAGGATGAATGAAGGGAGGATACCCCATGATGTGTATCTGGGAGCTGTAGCTGGAAGGAGGTACCGGGGACGACAGCGAACAAGATGGAAGGACAATGTTGACAAGGACACCGAGGGCGTGGGGCCAGGAGCGGGGGAATGGTGGCAGGAGGCTCGCAACTGGGAGCAGGCATATGGTCACTAAGGCCCAAGCCACGGATAAGTAAGTAAGTAATAAGCAATTTTTCTCTCTACTTTTAGGATTTTGTCGATTTTGTAGTTCTGGGTGACATAGAAAAGATTTTCACCCCCATATGTCGTCTCTGTTTGAACCACTGCCTTGTAATCTTTTAATTTAGTGTTGATTCATAAAAGTTTTTATTGTATGTAGATCATGTTAATTTTTGAGCTTTTTACATTTTGTTACTTCTTTCTTCTCACGCAGTTTTCTCGTCCACGTTGTATATAATACTCTCCCCTACGTATTTAAATTGTTTCACTATTTTTAATTTCCTTTTATTTACTATTATGTGGTTGATTATTAGTGGATTTGCTACGATTATGTCAGTCTTTTCGAATGATATCTGGAGTCCTATTTTTTTGTACTGTATTGTGGGCTTGTTATTTGATCTCTGGCTTCTTGAATGTTACCAGCTAGTGACGCTAAGTCATCTGCACATCCCAAGCAATTTAAATTTATTTAAACTTTTCTCGGTTCCAAATCTTTTGTTTTTAGGATTTTCCTTGTACTATTCCCTAATTACGTACTCGAGTGCACCGTTTACAATTATAATAAATTTTCCGTGAGGCACTACGACCTGCAGGGTGTCACAGGGCTCCGTACTGGATCCCTGTCTTTCCCTTATTTTTGCAAACGACCTTATTATCTGTACAAAAAATACTTCAGTCTATTTAATGATAACACAACCATTCTGACTGAAACTTCCCTCCGCCCCACAATAACAGAATAAAAAAAACGTTTAGTCACTACTTTAAGAGAGGTTCTAGGACGGTCTCAATCAAATGGTCTCTCTCTCTCTTAACGTCAAGAAGACAGAAATTACACAACTTTGCACAATACGAAAAATACTAGATTACCTCACCGTAAAATGCAAAGACCCAATAACGAGAGTACATTTTCCCCGATTCCTTGGACAAGCTCAGCTGGAGAGTACGCACACTAGAGCTATGCACAAGACTAAACTCAGCAGCATTCGCTATTCGTATGATTTCTTTTATTTGTGAAAAAACAGGCAATCAAAGTAGCTTGCTATCGTTACTTCTGTTCTGTTACAATGTATGTGATTACATTGTGGGGGTTATCAACTTCAAGGAAAGTGTATTTTTACTGTTCAAAAGAGGCTCAGAAACATGAAAAGAGTTCATCTCAGACACAGCCGCAGCTATTTATTCCAGCAGTTAGGAACCCTCAGCTGCCATGCTAGTGCATTCTCTCCCTGATGAATTATACAAGAACCGTGCATATGGGTTGGGTTGTTTGGAGGAAAAGACCAAACAGCGAGGTCATCAGTATCATCGGATTGGGGAAGGACGGGGAAGGAAGTCGGCCGTGCCCTTTCAAAAGAGCAATCCCGCCATTTGCCCGGAGCGATTTAGGGAAATAACGGAAAACCTAAATCAGGATGGCCGGAAGCGGGATTGAACCGTCGTCCTCCCGAATGCGAGTCCAGCGTGCTATCCACTGCGCCGCCTCGGTCGATGAACCATGCATATCACGAACGTGACACACGAAATGAAAAACGATTTATTGTGTTGGTGCATAAGTTCGTAGCGTTTTTCCATGAGTTTAATAAACACAAGAGATACACGTAACAGACACTTTAGTCGTCAATAATATATTCTCCTTCGATAATTACAACGGTATGCGAATGCTGTGGTAACTTTTCGGCTCCGCGACTGTAGAAATCACGTGGTTTTGAGGCGAAGAACTCGTCGGGTCAATTTCGGAACGCATTCTCATCCGGAAAGCTAGTTCCTCGAAGATTGTTGGACAGAGAGCGTAAAAAGCGTGAATTTGAGGGCGCAACGTCAACTGAATGAGGTGGGTGCGGAATGACTTCCCAGCACAATTCCTGTATGGTGTTTTTGTCGGTCTAGCAGAATGCATGAGAGCGTTATCGTAGAGTAGCATCACTTCACGCAGTCTTCCTGGTTGTTGTTCTTGTCTGCAAGACGTCTCGTTTGTGACAATAAATATCAGCAGTGATGGTTACACCTCGGGGAAGCGATTCGTAGTACACCCACCTGTCGCTGTCCCACCAGCTGCAAAACATTACCTTTTGTGGATGGACGCTGGTCTTTGAACGGGGATTTGCTGCTGTTTTTGGGCTCAAGCATTTCTTTCTTTTCCTTATGCTAGCGTAAAGACACAATTTCTCGTCACCAATAACGAAACAACATAGGAATTGTCAGTGTTGTTCACGAGTCAATTAAAATGAGAGCAAGCAGAGATGCACATATGGCTTCCCACTGATTTTTGTGATTTTGGTTTAGAGAATGCGGTACCCAAGCACACGATTTTTGAACCTTTCGCTCTGCATGCAAATGCATCATTGCGCACGTTGGTGGAATGACCCCATTTCATCACATTTACCATTTATCGAGTACACTGACGTGGATCATTGTGGATTAATGCGTTTAAACGATATTCGTCAAACCTCGAAGATCTTCCGGAATGTGGAGAGTCACTAATGTCAAAACGACCCTCCTTTAAACGAGGAAACCATTTTATTGCCGTGCTCTGTCCGATGGCACTATCCCCATTCACGGCACAAATATTCCTAGCTAACTCCTCTACTGTCACCTCTCTATTGAATTCAAAGAGAAGAATATGTCGGAAATGTTCCGATTTATCCGCTTGGCACTCCATTTTCTAGCACCCACAGATCCAATGAGTATCTCCACATGACAAAATGAGAATATGTAAACTCAAATATCAACAGTGAACTGTTGTTGTTGTTGTGGTCTTCAGTCCAGAGACTGGTTTGATGCAGCTCTACATGTTACTCTAACCTGTACAAGTTTCTTCATCTCCCAGTACCTACTGCAACCTACATCCTTCTGAATCTGTTTAGTGTATACACCTCTTGGTCTCCCTCTATGATTTTTACCCACCACGCTGCCCTCCAATCCTAAATTCGTGATCCCTTGACGCCTCAGAATATGCTCTACCAACCGATCCCTTCTTCTAGTCAAGTTGTGCCACAAACTCCTCCTCTACCCAATTCTATTCAATACCTCCTCATTAGTTATGTGATCTACCCATCTAATCTTCAGCATTCTTCTGTAGCACCACATTTCGAAAGCTTCTATTCTCTTCTTGTCCAAACTATTTATTGTCCATGTTTCACTTCCATACATGGCTACACTCCATACAAATACTTTCAGAAACGACTTCTTGACACTTAAATCAATACTCAATGTTAACAAATTTCTGTTCTTCAGAAACGCTTTCCTTGCCATTGCCAGTCTACATTGTATATCCTCTCTACTTCGACCATCATCAGTTATTTTGCTCCCCAAATAGCAAAACTCCCTTACTAATTTAAGTGTCTCATTTCCTAATCTAATTCCCTCAGCATCACCCGAGTTAACTCGACTACATTCCATTGTCCTCGTTTTGCTTTTGTTGATGTTCATCTTACGTATATCCTCCTTTCAAGACGCTGTCCATTTCCTTCAACTGCTCTTCTAGGCCCTTTCCTGTGTCTGACAGAATTACAATGTCATCGGCGAACCTCAAAGTTTTTATTTCATCTCCGTGGATTTTAATTCCTACTCCAAATTTTTCTTTTGTTTCCTTTGCTGCTTGTTCAATATACAGATTGAATAACATCGGGGATAGGCTACAACCCTGTCTTACTCCCTTCCCAACCACTGCTTCCCTTTCATGACCCTCGACTGTTATAACTGCCATCTCGTTTCTGTACAAATTGTAAATAGGCCTTCGCTCCCTGTATTTCACCCCTGCCACCTTCAGAATTTGAAAGAGAGTATTCCAGTCAACATTGTCAAAAGCTTTCTCTAAGTCTACAAATGCTGGAAACGTAATTTGGTCTTTCCTTAATCTATCTTCTAAGATAAGTCGTAGGGTAAGTATTGCCTTATGTGTTCCAACATTTCTACGGAATCCAAACTGATCTTCCCCAAGGTCGGCTTCTACCAGTTTCTCCATTCGTCTGTAAAGAATTCGTGTTAGTACTTTGCAGCCGTGACTTATTAAACTGATAGTTCGGTAATTTTCACATCTGTCAACACCTGTTTTCTTTGGGATTGGAATTATTATATTCTTCTTGAAGTCTGAGGGTATTTCGCCTGTTTCATACATCTTGCTCGCCTGATGGTAGAGTTTTGTCAGCGGTGGCTCTCCCAAAGCCGTCAGTAGTTCTAATGGAATGTTGTCTACTCCCGGGGCCTTGCTTCGACTTAGGTCTTTCAGTGCTAACAGTGAACTGCAAATGAAATATGGCACTCGATAAATAGACTCATACCAGCTGGGATACCAACATGCAAAATAGACACGCTACGAACTCACGCACCAGCCTAATCCATACAGAGACAAAATACAGTAGCATGGTACACAAAGAGGTACATTACCGAAGTATGAACCACATGTCAAATCTACAGCTGGTAGCGTGTACAGATTTAGAAAGGATCTTCCACAATAGTTTTTCTTCTCTACATAGGATTTTTTTTCTTTGCTTCACGTAATACTTGTAAGTTCGAAGTACCAGTAATGAAGTGATTAATCAGACTAAAACCTGTTAGTAGTATTAACATAATCCATGAGCGCTTCTACATACACTCTATGACAAAAAGAAGGATGCACCACGCAGGAGTTATCCACTTGGGGCGGAAATCGGTACATGAGATTTATATGTACAGACGAACAAATAATTACAATTTCAGAAAAATTGGATGATTTATTCAAGGGGATTGAGTTTCACAAACTGAGCAAGTTAATAATGCGATGGTCAACATTTGTCCCTCATGGAAGCAGTTATTCGGTTTGGCATTGATCGACAGACATGCTGGATGTCCTTCTGGGGGATATCGTGCACAATTCCGTCTAACTAACGCGTTAGACCGTCAAACTCTCTAGCTGGTTGCAGGACGCTGCCCATAATGCTCCAAACGTTCTCCACTGGTTAGAGATTTGGCGACCTTGCTGCCATAGGTAGGGTTTTACAAGCACGAAGACAAGCGGTATAGACACTCGTCATGTACGGGCGGCCGTTATCTGGCTGAAATATAAGCCCAGGGCGGCTTGCCATGAATGCCAAAAACAGGGACGCAGAATATCGTCGATGTACCGCTGTGCCGCCGCGGGTAACAACCAAAGGGTTCCTGCTACGAAAAGAAATGGCACCCCAGACTATCACCTCTTGGTGTTGAGCCTATGACGGGCGACAACCGGGCTGGTACCCCACCTCTGTCCGGAGCGTCTCTAGACGCGCCTTCGGCTTGGAAGCCACCTGACTGGACTGGAATTGTCTTCAGTTATGAGTCCCGCTACTAAATGAGCCCCGATGACCAACGAAGCAATCAACAACTCTATCAGTCAACTGACTGCATGTGGGCCAGAGGTGGACCAACTCACTATTGACTTGCTCAAATTGTGAAACCCTTTCTCTTGAATAAATCATCCAATTTTTCTTAAAATGTAATCATTTGTTTGTCTGTACATGTAAATAACACTATCGATTTCCACCCAGCTCGAATAAATCCTTCGTGTTGCGTCCCTTTTTTTTTTTTTGTCTTGGGGTGTATTATGATGTAATGAACCACTTACGGTCACTTCAGTATCCTGTAGCACCTGCCGATATAATATCTTAGTTTCTATATGTAAGAAATCTGCATACTACTCACTAAAGTATAGTTACTGTAATTAACATAATATCTGACAGTTTGTATTACGTTATTCCCGTCAATTACTGCTGTAGAAATCAGGCCATAAAGTTGTATCTGCACTACTGGCCATTAAAATTGCTACACCACGAAGATGACGTGCTACAGACGCAAAATTTGACCGACAGGAAGAAGATGCTGTGATATGCAAATGATTAGCTTTTCAGAGCATTCACACAAGGTTGGCGCCAGTGGCGACACCTACAACGTGCTGACATGAGGAAAGTTTCCAACCGATTTCTCATACACAAACAGCAGTTCACCGGCGTTTCTTGGTGAAACGTTGTGATGCCTCGTGTAAGGAGGAGAAAATGCGTACCATCACGTTTTCGACTTTGATAAAGGTCGGATTGTAGCCTATCGCGATTTCGGTTTATCATATCGCGACATTACTGCTCGCGTTGTTCGAGATCCAATGACTGTTAGCAGAATATGGAATCGGTGGGTTCAGGAGGGTAATACGGAACGCCGTGCTGGATCCCAACGGCCTCGTATCACAAGCAGTCGAGATGACAGGCATCTTATCCGCATGGCTGTAACGGATCGTGCAGCCACGTCTCGATCCCTGAGTCAACAGATGGGGACGTTTGCAAGGCAAGAACCATCTGCACGAACAGTTCGACGACGTTTGCAGCAGCATGGACTATCAGCTCGGACATCACGGCTGCGGTTACCCTTGACGCTGCATCATAGACAGGAGCGCCTGCGATGGTGTGCTCAACGACGAACGTGGGTGCACGAATGGCAAAACGTCATTTTTTTCGGATGAATACAAGTTCTGTTTACAGCATCATGATGGTCGCATCCGTGTTTGGCGACATCGCGTTGAACGCACACTGGAAGCGTGTATTCGTCATCGCCATACTGGCGTATCACCCGGCGTGATGGTATGGGGTGCCATTGGTTAAACGTCTCGGTCACCTCTTGTTCGCATTGACGCCACTTTGAACAGTGGACGTTACATTTCAGATGTGTTACGACCCGTGGCTCTACCCTTCATTCGATCACTGGGAAACCCTACATTTCAGCAGGATAATGCACGACCGCATGTTGCAGGTCCTGTACGGACCTTTCTGGATACAGAAAATGTTCGACTGCTGACCTGGCCAGCACATTCTCCAGATCTCTGACCAATTGAAAACGTGTGGTCAATGGTGGCCGAGCAACTGGCTCGTCACAATACGCCATTCAGTACTCGTGATGAACTGCGGTATCGTGTTGAAGCTGCATGGGCAGCTGTACTTGTACACGCCATCCAAGCTCTGTTTGACTCAATCAAGGCCATTATTACGGCCAGATGTGGTTGTTCTGGGTACTGATTTCTCAGGATCTATGCACCCAAATTGCGTGAAAATATAATTACATATCAGTTCTAGTATAATATGTTTATCCAATGAATACCCGTTTATCATGCGCATTTCTTCTTGGTGTAGCAGTTTATAGGCCAGTAGTGTATACTGAAAAAGAACGATGTGTCTCGTGGTGATGCCGTGATGATTTACGAACTTTCAGGTCTGGTGGAGGAGGGTGAATGTATCAATTTGAGGTAAGGGATCCTAATCCGCAGACGACCGAGTCGAGAGCTATAACCGAAAATCTTTCCGAGATCTCTGACAGTCGACATCTTCTGCTGCAAGTTCTTTCCTTTCCACTTGGCGGTATGGACCAAAAAAAAGAAGAAACTGTTTAGTAAATTTGGGATCTAAAATGCGTACTTTAGAAGCTATGAGCACTTGTTCATCTTTGCGACTGTGAAGAAGCACATCTCTTTTACTGAGCAACTGCTCATAGCTCCTAAAGTACGCATTTTAGAGCTCATGTGTACTGGACATTTTTTCTTGTTTTGGTCCATACTGCCATACGGAAACAAAGAGCTTGCGATTCAAGAGATCCACTGTAGAGACAGCAGAATGATTTCGCTTATAACTTTCGACACCGCCGTTTCTGCACCTGGGTGCCTTACCTCAAATTGATACATTTACCGTTCTCCACCATTTATGAAAATTTGTAACATCCTCACGGAATCACACTGCGTGGCACGTGACGAGTTCTATATCTGAACGATACACTCACAACATGGATTCGTGGAACACAAAACGAATAAATAAAAATTACAAAAAGTGACAAAATGCTGACCAGTAACATGATTGTCCTAAAGCTACTTTTTAAGCTGACACCGAAGTAAAGTGAATCCAAAGTCCGCACGTCCACACATCCCAATGGTTTTCGGTTCCTGCAGTTCTTATTCTACATATTGCCTGTTACAGTTTGCCGAGCATCGCTCGTCAACACTTCTACCGCTACCAAACAATTGTGACGTGCACATATAAGTCAGTGTCTACTTCTGTACAGAGATTCTGTGCCATCCCATGTCCACGTTGTCGTACAATAATGCCGTATCATGTGGCAATGGGACAGATGCGACTGAACAACGTGGCTGTTCTTCATGCCCACCGAGTTGTAATGGATGAATTGGATATCCGACCAGTCATCAACGGCTTCATATTCAGTAATCCAGCCAGAAGGCCGACATTTGCGCGATTCTAAAGACACTCTAGCCCGAATAATGGCATTTAGAGCAATATTAAAAATCTTTATAAAATAGAGAATTAAATACATACATAATGTTAAATTTTCAGTTTCGAAATATTAGTACTGTATTACTATATTACTATAGTACTGTATTAGTTACTTTCAAATACTTAAATATTTTTAGGGTTTAAGACCCAATTAAAATCTGCTATTGACATAATTTTTGACTGAAAGTATTGGGCATACTATATTAACTTTATTAACTGTATTAAAGCATTAACTTTGAGATATTGTTTTTATTTAATGAATCCTGAGCCTTATTCAAAGTAAGCTTAAATTAGCTATTTCACTTGTTAATCAAACTGCTATTACTGTGCGACAGTAATATTTTATGTTTTATTCTTTTAATGATAGTTTAGGGTTTATTTAAATATAATTTCAGTCTTTTCAGTGCTATATATTCACTGCTCTGTAGTAGTCTATAAGCATGATTATACTGCAAATTAAATTAGTTTTTTACGAAAATACCGTGCGTGTATGTTTTGTTTCTTTTTTCAAAGCCAAAAAATGTCAGGCTTGTCGAGTTTCCCGGAGTGTCGGGTTATCCAGAGTCCAGTTTTCGGGGTTCTAAGGTTGATCATATGACTCTAAAATGCTTAAAAAACTTTAAAACTTACTATTTTTCATCTAAAATTTAGAAAATTTTCCGGGGCAAGACCCCACTATGCCACCGCCCCCCCTCCCAATAATTTTTATAAGTCGGCGCCCCTGGCCATATGTACAAGTTTTTTAGTCTTTACCTACTTCAAGCCATTGTATAATCAAAATATTAGGTAACATGTCACTTTCAGAACAAATACAACGCCATGGCGGACGCAGATACTGCTATATACGACTTGATTCCGGATCCCTTTTTACACTCTCCTACCATAAGATAGTGGAATTCTACTCTATCCTGTGCAAGCCTCATCATCTTCGAATAACTACTGCAGCGCACACCCATTTGAACCTGCTTATCGTATTCACGCATTGATCACCCTTCAAAATTGTTACCTCCCATATGTCCCTCTATTACAGAACTGACGATCCCTTCTTGCACCAAGATGTGTCAAGGATCCCTTCTTTTAGTCAAGTTCTAACTAAAGTTTCTTTCTTTATCAGTTCGATTCAGTACATCTTTATGTATTATCCGAGCTACCCTTCTAATCTTAAACATTGTTCCGTAATTTCCGAAAATTATTGTGTAAAATACCTCGTTTCAAAAGCTTCAATGCTTTTCTTCTCTAAACTGCTTATAGTCCACATCTTACTTGCGTACAAGGCTATACTCCAGTCACATACGTCCAGGAAAGGCTTCCTAACACTTACATTTATAATCGATAATAAAATATGTTTCTTTTTTAGGAGCGCTTTTCTTGCGATCGCCAGTCTACATTTTACATCTTCTTTGCTTCGGTCATCAGCAGTTATTTTGTTGCTCAAATAACAAAAGTTATATCTTGCTTTAATTGTCTCATTTCCTAAAAGAATTCCTTCAACCTCGCCTGATTTAATTCGACTGCACTCCATTATTCTTGTCTTGCTTTTGTTGACGTTCATCTCATAACCTCTTTTCTAGGACGTATCCATTCCACTCAACTCCTCTTCCGAGTTCTTTGCTGCCTCTGACACATTTACATCGTCGTACACTAAACTCAATTTTGTTATTTCTGAACTTTAATTATGATTCCAAATTTCTGCTTCGTTACTTTTATTTCTTGCCCAATGTACAGACTGAATAACATCAGGGAAGGACTAAACCCTGCCTCCCTTCTCAACCATTGTCTCCCTTTCATCTCCTTCGACTTTTATAACTGCAGTCTGGTTTCTGTATTTTATCTCTGTCACGTTCAGAATTTCAAAGACTGTATTTCAGTCAGATTTGTCAATTTCTCTAAATCTACAAATGCTATAAACGTCGGTGTGTGTTCCCTAACCTGTCTTCTAAGATAAGTCGCAGGTTCAGTATTGCCTCGCGTGTTCCTACCTTTTCTCAGAACCCAAACTGTTCTTCCCTGAGGTAGGGTTCTACCAGTATTTTCATTCTTCTGTAAATACTTGATGTCAGTATTCTGCAACCACACATTTGAATTGATAATTCAGTATTATTCACACTCGTCAGCATCTGTTCTCTCTGTATTTGGAATTGTTACACTCTTCTTGAAGCCCGAGGGTATTTCACCTGTTTCATATACTCGTATCTTGCACACCAGGTGCAATCGTTTCTCAAGGACCTCAATAATTCTCTATGGGAATGATGTCTAGTCCAACAGCCTTGCTTCGACTCACTTCTTTCAGTGCTCTGTTAAATTCTTCTCGCTGTATCATACCTCCCATCTTGTCATCATTTGCTTCCTCTTCTTCTTCTATAATATTGGCTTCAAGTTCTTGGTTTGGAGATCCAAAAAGCGGTAGACGAAATGTAACACCCAGCATAAGGATGCCTTCTCCATCTTGATAACTTTCCCACAACCTCCGCTGGTAGAGGTCTGCGCGCATGACAGAAATACCATTGGCATCCGCAAGTCTTTTATCGGCTTTCGGATAATTCTATTTAACCCATTCGGTACGTTGGAACTCTGACGGTAGGATTCCGCGAGGCCAGATGTTTTACGTAAGTGACAGGTATGATTCAGGCGTAAGGAAGCTGCCGGTACGACGGTTGCAGGATGTGTGTGTAATGGCGCACAAAACCATGACGTCATTTTTAGCTCTTGCATCTCCAGGATACTGCACATTCGAACCGGTATTGCGGAGGTCTGTACAGAGTGGGTAATAATACTGACGTAAACAATAATAATCTTTCTTATCGAGCGCTTATAATGCAAAAATGGATGAAAATAGTAACACTGAACATTAACTTTTAGCCAGAAGGTAATTATTATTGCAGTTATCCGCAGATTCACCTGCGGATATTAGTAACGGTGCGTCTTCTATCCATAAAATCGATGTTAGTGCCAATATTCGCTTCCATGTAGACATCAGTCCCTAGGATAGGCGTTGCAGACACCTCAACCTGCTCGTACAAGATAACACCTGAAGGAGAATTATTTCAGCAATTCATTATGTGTAAACGGTATTGCCATTGGCAAGTCACTTTGTATGAGAGGCCAAAAAAGGTGAATTACCAGTCTCCCTCTAGTGACAATACTGTTCTAGAACCAGAAAATGTAGCTGCTTACAGAATCAAAATGGACTTAATAAGAGACTTAATGAGCGTACATGACTGTCCATTCCGTAGCAGACATACGCTAAAACCCCTTGTTTTTCTTTAGCCTGTAGAAACCATCGTGTAACCAAAGGATTACACAGCAATTTCACTTTAGAAAAAATAGTATATTTATATAAATCTTTGCCTCCCCTCCTCCTCCATCTAACAATTCGAATTAGTTGTACTACGTATCCGGTTCTAGGCACTTCAGTCCAGAACCGCGTGACTGCTACGGTCGCAGGTTCGAATCCTGCCTCGGGCATGGATGTGTGTGATGTCCTTAGGTTAGTTACGTTTAAGTAGTTCTAAGTTCTAGGGGACTGATGACCTCAGATGTTGAGTCCCATAGTGCTCAGAGCCATTTGAACCATTTTTTTTGTACTATGTATCTTATTTGCAGAACGCACCACTGCCATAAATACATTGAATGAAGGTGGCATTTTTCTTCTTAGGCTGTAATATGTATTAGGCCTCTTCTTAATTATGTGATTTGTCTCGGCCTATATAGACATGTTGGAGTGTTTACTTATAAAAAGCATGGGAAATACACTCTCTGATCAAAAGTAACAGGAAACCTCGATGTAATGTCGAATTGGGCATCAGATATCACGCCAGGCGTATCCACCAGTATAAAACGAGGCAGGGAGTGTTGTGTTGCCAGTAGAGAAACGGTAAAAACAGAATGGGCCGGTCAGGAGACCTCAGTCAGTGAGAAACAGATCCATCAGGGACACTTCACTCCTTCTAAAGCTGCCCATCTCAATCATTAATGATGTGACTGTGAAGTGGAAATGGAAAGGAATAACCAGTGGTAAACTAAGAAGGCAGAAAGACCTCAGTAGTGGAACAAAGACATTTCTGGAACAAATAATTTATTCAAAATGGCGGCTGGGTCTTTCCCACCCCCTATGACATCACCCCTCCCCTCCATCTAATTTCCCCCTCCCCTCCTATCCTCCTATGATGTGACTCCTGGAGATGGCGGGAAAAGGTCAGTTGGACTGCCCTAACTTGTGGAAATGGTGGGAAACAATAATTCTTTGATAGAGAGGGACTCAGGGAATTTTATGTATTTATGTATATATTTATAGCTCAATTGGGCTACTTTCAGTAACCTAATACAGAGACATGTGTGCTCCCATTGATGTGGAGAGAGTGATTGAGCTAGTACACACTACATTCCGCAGAGGGTGCTATTGACCTCTCCCCTCTTCCCCCATTCCCCCTACTCCTATGACATCACCCATTCCCACCACCACTTTTCCCCTGGAAATGGCAGGAAAAGGTCAGCCTCTGTCCAGCTGCCAGAGAGGAAGGTTAGGTTAGTGCACTTTATTTTTGGTGGGAAACTGAAGTAAAGATCGCTCCTAATTACACATTTATATGCATAGTGCTACACAACAAGTGTTTACATCGCAATGCGGCTCAAAAACGATGTCGCACAACTGGCGTTATCCTGATGGAAAAAAATTCACAATAACACTCGAAACTAGTAGGAGGGGGATTCTAAATAAATAGCAACTCCACACTGGTTACCTCCTTCATTTACAAATTGGAATAAACCTCTCTACTCCACATGTGAATTGGCGGGAAAAAGACGCAGTCTAGAACGTTAACTGAAACAGCTCCCTAAACTGGGATATGCAATAGAGCTTGGGGAAAAACTAGGAATGGGGTGATATTAAAAAAAAATGACTACAGATACCTGCTACTGATAATACCACCGTTCTAAAAACGACTGCACTAAGAGTAACAGCACTTTGTCTGTAAATTACAGCCGTATGCTGCAGGATATAAAAAAAAAAAAAAAATACGAAAAAGCTTTGTAAATTACTGGATGGTAATGTAGCGGATGTTACAAGCGACTACACACTAAGCTGGTTATAGTGTATTTAACGCGCAGTGTGGCGCTGCGCAAGGTACTAAGCTGCTGGGTGGGGACACATCACGTTGGGGTGGCGGTGGGCCTTGTTCGATGCTCTGCCGCAGAATGCGGCCTGTAGCAGAGATGCCACGCACGCTGCCAACCATCGCGATACCTGACAACCGCCAGAAGACACATCTACGTGATTACTCTGCTATTCACAATAAAGTACCTGGCAGAGGGTTCAATGAACCACCTTCAAGCTGTCTCTCTACCGTTCCACTCTCGAACGGCACGCGGGAAAACGAGCACTTAAATTTTTCCGTGCGAGCCCTGATTTCTCTTATTTTATCGTGATGACCATTTCTCCCTATGTAGGCGGGTGCCAACAGAATGTTTTCGCAATCGGAGAAGAAAACTGGTGATTGAAATTTCATGAGAAGATCACGTCTCAACGAAAAACGCCTTTGTTTTAATGATTGCCACTGCAATTCACGTATCGTGTCTGTGACACTATCTCCCCTATTTCGCTATAATACAAAACGAGTTGCCCTTCTTTGTACTTTTTCGATGTCATCCGTCAGTTCCACCTGATGCGGACTCCACACCGCACAGCCATACTCCAGAATAGGGCGGACAAGCGTGGTGGAAGCAGTCTCGTTAGTAGACCCGTTGCACCTTCTAAGTGTTCTGCCAATGAATCGCAGTCTTTGGTTTGCTCTACCCGCAATATTATCTATGTGATCGTTCCAATTTAGGTTATTTGTAATTGTAATCCCTAAGTATTTAGTTGAATTTACAGCTTTCAGATTTGTGTGACTTATCGCGTAATTGCAATTTAGCTGATAGAATTTTAGTACTCATGTGAATAACTTCACACTTTTCCTTATTGAGGGTCAATTGCCACTTTTCGCACCATACAGATATCTTATCTAAATAATTTTGCAAGTCGTTTTGATCATCTGATGACTTTACAAGACGGTAAATGAGAGCATCATCTGCAAATAATCTAACAAGGGGAAGGCCTCAGACACGGCCAACCGATTCGTCTCAAATTTGGCATAAAACGAAGGGCTGTAAGATATTTTGGGTCAACACGCCCGCAATTTTGAGAAAATCGCCCCTAAAGGTTATGACGAGCAATCGACCCAAACTTGAAGGGATCGATAGACAATTGTAAATAGAGCATTTTTCATCATCAGGTATGGGGCCCGCAAACGCAAACTTTTCCAGACATCAAGGGAAGAAACTTTTACAACTGTCGCTTCTGTACCCACATGGTAAACTTTTTCGCCGACAGTGCCGATAGCGCAGCGGCCAAGGTAACTGGCTGGGAATCGAAAACCCGGGTTGGAATCTCTAAGAAACCTAGCGGATGTTATTCTTTTCGTTTGTATTTTTCCATATGTCAATTGATAAGAATAGTAGGCTTAATAACGGAAGTAAATCAACAAGGAATGATAATAATAAGGTAGGCAAACTAATTTCTCAAACGCCGTGAGTTAGTAAAGTATTAAACTTTTAAGCCTTGTCACATGAAAACAACTCCGAGTAAGAGTGCTGCGAATTCCTCACGAGCGATCACAGATAACCAACCGCGCGACGCTTGTTTACACCGAGGCACGGGACAGAATGCACGCGGAGAGAGTTATGTTGTCCCGGTTGCCTCTTGTAATATCGTAGTCGTGCACCTGGAAGAGTGAAGGTGTCCAGCACGAGCCTAATAGAAGTCAATCGGAAAGAGTTGTTTTCCGTCATTAGGCTCCCGCGAACCTCGCGGGTACATGACGTGATTTTTCCATCGTTAATGCGACGAATGAAATACGTTTAGTGAATGAATACAGTGTTCTTCCGTAAGTAACATATGGCGAGTACTGTATGTTCTTTGTAGTAATTAGCTCGCCTGTTTATGCCGTAGTAACTAGTTATTGTTTGTTGTGTCATATCTTTCAGGTGCATAATCTGAATAATGGAGGATGTACACCCTTCGACTAGCGCTGTAATATATAGTTGGGAGCCTGTCACAGACGATTGAAAGCGGGAAGTTACCGACGATGTGTTTTGGTTTGTAAAAGTGTTGCAAGACAGATGCATTATCAATGCACTACCGGACGCAGGCAGTTCTGTTTCTCAGCGTTCGAGAAATTTATTTGCCTACCTTAATATTATCATTTCTTATTGATTTACTTACCTTATTAACCCTCCTATCCCTATCAATTGAGATATGGACAAATACAAACGAAAAGAAGAACATCCACTAGGTTTCTTCGAGATTCAAACCCGTGTTACCCGAATCCCAGACAATTACCTTGGCCGTTGCGGTATTTTTTTTTATTGTTCTCGTTTTGTTCGATTCATTTGTTCGGTGCGGATGTCCCATGACACCCGTTCAAGTTCAGTGTTGAGCCGTTGACTCAGTTATTTTATTACAGAGGGCAGCTAACCCTCTGACCGAACACGCTGAGCTACCGTGCCGGCGACTATCGGTGCTGTCGGCGAAAAGCGTTTACCATGTGGGTACAGACGCGGCAGTTGTAAAAGTTTCTTACCTCGATTTCTGGAAAAGTATGCGTTTTCGGACCCCATACCTGATGATGAAAAATGCTCTATTTACAATTGTCTATCGATCCCGCCAATTTTGTGTCGATTGCTCGTTATAACCTTTACGGGTGATTTTCTCAAAAACGCGGGGGTATTGACCAATAATATCTTAGATTCCTTCGTTGTAGGTTGTACACAAGCGACCTGCCAAATTTGAGCCGAATCGGTTGGTCGTGTCTGAGGCCTTCCCCTTGTAAGAGGGCTACTCAGATTGTCTCCTATGTCGTTAATATAGATGAGGAACAATAGAGGGCCTATAACACTTCCTTGGGGAACGCCGGATATTACTTCTGTTTTACTCGATGACTTTCCGTCTATTACTGCGATCTGTGATCTTCCTGACAGGAAATCACGAATCCAGTCGCACAACTGAGGCGCTATTCCGTAGGCACGCAGTTTGGTTAGAAGACGCTTGTGAGGAACGGTGTCGAAAGCCTTCTGGAAATCTAAAAATAAGGAATCAATTTGACATCCCCTGTCGATAGCACTTATTACTTGATGAGTATAAAGAGCTAGTTGTGTTTCACAAGGAACCATAGTGTGGAACTCCAAGCAGATGCCATGTGAGACGGCATGCGGAGTCTTGTTTTGATTTCACAAGAGTGACTTGGCCGGTTCTGTGGGATCCAAACACAAATATGCACTCAGCCTCACTTGAATAGGTTGACGGAGCAAACATGTGTCGCCGGTCTATAACAATAGCATACTTCCTCGACACCTGTGTGTCTGTTGTATGTGGCCACCGGTCCTCTCTATTCATAAATAATGGGCGCTGTCGATCAGTTTGATAGACAAAGTCATTCCTGAGATACAGTTCTTTAACCTCCCCAGTGTCAATACTTTCAACAGCAACCTCCAAAAATATGGCTATTTCGAGAGCATTTTGCCATTAATGCAAAACGCTTTCTCGGCACCTGCAGCAGAGAGAGAGAGAGAGAGAGAGAGAGAGAGAGAGAGAGAGGTGATACCTATCAAAACCAAACAGTTCTTCATAAAAAAATTCGTCACTAAAATATCCCATGGACCGTTAAGAGTTCTGGCTTCAGGAGACATTCCTGAATGCTGAGGGAAACGCTTTCTGCGAACCAACACACGCCGGCCTTGTGAAAAATAGCAAAATACCTATCTACTATCCACTCCTTAATAAATGTATATCCTGCCCTGTATTCATAACGACTGAGGAAACACATGTTTTCATATCGTGGAAATATCATGAAAATCCTGTAGACTATATTTCCTCTAAGTATCGTCTCACAGGGTAAAAAAAAAAATCTATTCTTATCTGTTACATCTTGCAACGAAAAACACCTGGTTACCGCTCAAACTCGCGAATCATATCCATGGCCGCTGCAATCCTCCGTCACTGCGCATAGCCGCCTCCCACTCTGCCGGCACCACCAGGCAATAGCCCTGACTTATTTCCCTAAGTTAAAGCCCAAAATGTACATTTTGTCCGGCCGCTGTGGCCGAGTGTTTCTAGGCACTTCAGTCCGGAACCGTGCTGCTGCTACGTTCGAATCCTGCCTCGGGCATGGAATTGTGTGATGTCCTTAGGTTAGTTAGGTTTAAGTAGTTCTAAGTTCTAGGGGACTGATGACCTCAGATGTTAAGTCCCATAGCGATTAGAGCCATTTGAACCATTTTTTTTATACATTGTGTAATAGGAACATTCGTATCTTTATTTAAACGAATACCTTGCAGAGGGAGAGCGCCCTGTTCTGTGGCTGCAAGATTTACAATCATCACCATTAGGCCACGTTCATATAACTTCCGGGAATTCAGCCAGGTAACACTTTCAGCGACCGCCAATATTTCGGCGGGAGAACACCCCGCCATTTTCAAGGCAAACTGCAACGGACAGGCGACGTACATACAAATTAAAACTTCGGTTCTCGGACTGAAGTAGGAAAGATAACACACACACTGAACACTAGTGCCACCAAAGATGACCAAAGTCAGAGCTATCAATAGTGTGAGGCTACGAATTCGCAGGTGAGGTAGCATTGACTCTGTCCCTCTGTTTTTTGACAAGGGAGAGAGCCGGATTCCAAACAGAGTTTAAATAGAAACCTCCATGCCTGTTAACGAGGTTGCTCGCTAATTTAATTTCAACTGCCTCCTTAATAACGCTGTCCCAGTAGCTGGACGTGCATGCCAAATATCTCGGTGTTATTGTATAACATGGGATGACCAGTATCCAAGCAATGTTCGGCAATAGAAGATCTACTTGGCGGCTGTAATCGTATGTGCCGTTTATGCTCAGTACATCGGTCCTCCGCGGTCCTGATAGTTTGACCAATATATGCCATTCCGCAGCTATAAGGAATACGATACAAACCCGCCTTACGCGGACCAAGACCATCCTTAAAGGAACTCAAAAGCGCTCTAATTTTAGATGGAGGGCGGAAGACACATTTCACATCGTGGTGGCGTTTTCCCCAAAAATTATTAATTGTTTTATCATAGCTGCTAGAAGCTCAGCCATTGTTAGTTGCGATTATATAGCAACTTCGTCTGTACTTCTTGTCGAAATATTAAGGGTTTGTGCTAAACTAAATTTGCAAAACAGTATTAATAATTTTTTTGGTGGCATCAATTTAAATGATTAATTATTTATTGAGCGAAGGAAAACCTTAATTGAAAAAGAAATTCTCTATCTTTTGTTGGCCGCCATCTTAACTTTTATCTCAGCGGCAAATTTAAATTACTTGAAACTGCAAACAATATTCCGAAGTGTATGAAATAAATGTGCACCGGTGGTACTGAACTCTATTTATAAAAAAGAATTAATCGAATCAGAAACTGCAAACAATATTCCGAAGTGTATGAAATAAATGTGCACCGGTGGTACTGAACTCTATTTATAAAAAAGAATTAATCGAATCAAACTGCATTTTCTAAGAACATTGCTGATGGTATTTACTGTTGAACAAGATTTCATTGCTGATGTATGAGGCCAAAATTAAACTAAGCACGAATCACGGAGAAAAATATTTTTTGGTAGCATCCGTCAGTGTTGTGTGCGGGTGGTATTCTGTGGTTCCTTTTCATGATCAATTTGCTAAGAATAATTAAATCCATCGAAGACAAAAATTATAAAAGCTCTGATGTACGATCTGTAATTTTAGTGATATGAACACAACTTACAGTCAACATTATTACACTACGTCAGGTGGAATTCTTGTGCAATTTGAACAAAATAATTATCCGGGAGAAGTTGTAGTATGAATATTGCATTATACATGTGTATAATATTGTCAGTATCATTTACGAAATCAAATCAATGCAACTGCTAAATATCAGAGTGAATTCAAACCGCAAAATACCATAGACCACGCTCGTCCAAACTGTGCCCCTGGGGCGCCAGCGCCCGCGGCCAGCGCCCCGGGCGAATTCGTGTGTAGCTGCAGTGGCCGAGCCGTGCCGCTTAGCTGGCCGTGCGGACCGGCCGTACGCCAGCCGATAGATATATTTTTTTCGCCCGTTTTCCCTTCGGGCAGAGGACGTCTCACAAGTGCTTCAACTAGAGCTGATTGACCTACAGTGCCATATCCGCCTGAAGGACAGCTTTCTTATGTGTAACTTGCTAAAACCAAGAACCGTTCATTCCTTGGCGATAAAAATTTGACCAATTCTTTGAGGTTAGCAGTCTCACGGCATATTGTACCAAGCCTAGACAAAACCGTTTCCTCGAAAAAGAAAAACGTGTAAAATGTTAATTTTCTTCTTTAACAATGTTGACTGTAGGAATTAAAGAGCTTTATAACCTTAATTCTATTTTAATAAGTTTTCAAACTTTGTCAGTTAAAATTATTACGTATAAAGCAGCAAACTAAGGATCCGATTTCTAAACTCTGAAAAGGGTTACAAAAAATTGTAGACGAAGTATAACAAAAAATACTTACATGTAACTGCTAACAGTAAGAATGAGACTCTATATCCCTTACATAAAATTAATTCTAAAATAGAATAGTTTGTTTACGTTAGATCTGACCGCGGGACAGTCCAGCGCATAGCAGTGCCGTGCGGTCTCACTCGCTGTGCAGCTCTCTCTCTCTCTCTCTCTCTCTCTCTCTCTCTCTCTCTCTCGCTCCTATGTCGACACTAGCGACACACGGTCGCGGACGGGCGCTGAACTACACTGTCTTGCGCCCGCGGGGCGCGGACGAGCCCGCCGGGCGCAATTCTTGTATGAGCCAGCCATAGACTATCATATCATCCATATTCATTGCATTTGTCCATGTTGATGATAAGCAAAACCGCCACAGAATCCTGCCTCGGGCATGGATGTGTGTGATGTGCTTAGGTTAGTTAGGTTTAAGTAGTTCTAAGTTCTAGGGGACTGATGACCTCAGAAGTTAAGTCCCATAGTGCTTAGAGCCATTTGAACCATTTTTGTAATGTGTCACCGCACATTAATTTTATATCTTTTCTCCATAATTGCTTTATGACAGCTGGCACACCTCAAGTCTCAGTTGGTTGAAGATTGCTTCTGCCGCTTCCAGTCTCACGGTAATGTGAGAGGTTGGGGGAGAGTCCTCTGCAAGTCCAGACCAGTTCAAACTCACTGCTGGTCTTTGCATGATCAACATCACTGGTGGTTCTGATGTGGATGTAGTCATTCAAAGATTTCCTGACTACGAAAGTCGACAAGTTGATTATCCTGGTCCACAATATGTAGCTCCAGACAGTCCAATGTCTGGACTGTTTCTGGAAGGTGTACAGCGTTGGTAGGGGACTCAGTAATTTTATATCCAGTTCCGACTAATGGGAAGAATCCATAATTATATGAATCAATCTATGGTTGAGATAGGAGTTTGTTACAATGTTACACAGGAAGTATATCTACCGACTGACCAGATCTGTAAAATTTACTACGATCCATCTTCAAAACCTGTCCTTTTGTGAAACCTGGTAGTCATCCTACTGAACCTTCGTGGTTAAATACAATCACTGCATTCGCAGTCTCATTTCAGATCCAAGTGTTTTGATGTTTGCACATAGCACAATTCCTTTTCTAGACAGTTTCAAAATTTCGTTTAAATCATCAGTCTCATATACAACACACAATTTCCTTTCTACCATTAATTTACAGATGAACTTTACTGTTAGCCTCTGTGATATTAGGAATGTCCGCCCACGGTAGCTAAGTGGTCAGCGTGAGAGAATGCCAATCCTAAGTGCCCGGGTTCGATTCCCGGCTGGATCGGAGATTTTCTCCGCTCAGAGACTGGGTGTTGTTTTGTCCTGATCATCATCATTTCATCCCCATCGACGCGCGAGTCGCCGAAGTGGCGTCAAATCGAAAGACTTGCACCCGACGAACGGTCTACCCGACGGGAGGCCCTAGTCACACGACATTTTTTTTAAATATTCGGAATACTGTTGTGTATCAACAGCGGAATCAATGCAATACTCCACTCTACATTGCTTAAATCCGTCGTTGGAAAGTAATTTGCGCTTAATTCAGATGATCGTTCTTTTAAAGTCAAAATATACGACATTGCATCTGAACATCAACTGATGAGTGAATGCTTAATGCAAGTATCGTTGTAACTCTTCTGGTGGTTTCAAGTCTCTAAATGAGTCAAAATAGTAGACGTTATTTGTATTTTTCTTAATATACGCCACCCAGTGGGTGTGTTTGTAAGCGATCTATTCGGTAGGACGGGTATCGGTTTTTTTGTTATTTGTGAAGAGACGTAGACCCTTCATGTATGGTTTCAGGTATAGTCGTTTCCCGATGACTTCCATCATGTAGTTATGTCTCCTTGCCTCCTCTAGCTGCTCCTGTGAGTTCTGTGCGTTCTTGACAGTTCTGGCAAAAGCCACAGCACCATCAGTCGGAGGATCCATCGCTGAGAGACCTGCAAGGGCAGGAATGATGAAGTGTTGAGTATTGGCATAACCTGGGGTACTTTAACCGGCCCTTTAAGCTTCAGGGCGCTTTTAACTGCATAAATCGCTGCCAGGACACAGTTTTTTAATCATCCCTTCTTCTCCTTATCACAAAGAGCCAAGCATTTTTGAAGCTTTGTACCGGGCCCACAGTAGTTATAACCGAGAATGTGTGGTTCAACTGGAATACCATTGCCTCCTACAACGTGCCTCATGTTGTGCATCTTACGCTCTTGTGCTGGTTCTGCTCTGTGCACTACATTTTACAGCAAATTGTCAGCCTCAGTCCAGCTGTATTGTGTTGCAGGAAAACCAAGCTATTTAACTAGTGCTCTATTCCCTCGACATCTTATGACATGATCTATGAGAAACACATGTTTTTCTGAGATCTTATGCATTTCCTGTGTCTAAAAGCATCCTGAAATTTCAGGGTCGCTGCTGTCTTTTAAGGTGTAAGTTCTCACTTGACCAGTTTGAGAGGTATGACTTCTCAAATGCTGTCTTGTGTTTTGTGATATGTACCAAATCATCCAAATTAAATTTCTGTTTATGTGGATCCAGCATTTTAATACGATAGTACACTGTTTCCATGAGTCCATTGTCATGAACATTGATTAGTCTAATTTTTATTGGAAGTTACGCCTATACCTACCGTTACTCAGTTTTCGTGTTTTATCAATAACTAGAAACCTGCACTGTGATTCTAGCAATCTCCACATATATTTACAGCTTCATTGAATGACATAAAGCTCCTGCATGCGTTTGCCCAATGTTCTTTAGATTCAGATTGTCTTGTCAGAATGGTATAATGAGGTTTGCATTATGCTCTAACAACTGTTTCAGGATTCTGGAGTATGTGTGAGTCAAATTCAATACGTCAACGCTCGTATGACGACCAAAAGAGAAATACTGTAGAATTTGATCCTGGTATTCCACAGCAACATCATCGAATATGAAACGGTGTTTAATTTTACTTTTTCTGGTGCAGGGATTTCACTGCTTTGACTGAGTTTCGTGTATGTTACACCATAGACATCTTTTAGTATCTTTCGCAGCAGCTGGTACTTGGGCTGAAACAGAGTTTTTAAAAATACACATACACGCTCAAATTGGACTCCATCCCGGTGTGTTAACAGCAACATCAGAACATTTGTCTTACGGCGACTGGATGGACGTACAATTATCACTTGTATATTATCAGGGAGGAGTATCCAATTTTTCTTATTCTTCTGGTCTTCTTCCGCACAGAACCAGTCGCTTACGAAACTTTCTGATGCTTCACCCACTGTGCTATGATGCCAAATATGATAGGTATTGGCGTGCAACGGATTTTTATAGAAAAAAACATATTTAATAAAAAATGTAGCCACTATAATGCAATAAGCACGTTACTGACTAAGCTAAAGTGGCTACATTATAACGAGAAGGTTATGAAGTAAGAAAAATAAAACGTTTATAATAATATATGTTATTTACTCTTCAGTAACCATACATAGGGTGCAGTACATCAGCAAAATCCAGTGATTCTATTTTCACACCAGCACAGTATGCAACCTATAACAGTCTCTTGTATGCACAAAATTCAGCGTGTATTTCCCCCAAACTGATGGGTATTCCTTTAGCTTCTTGTTTTGGTCTCGGGTTGATACAATGTTCTAAATCGTCTACATGCATGCTGTATGTATGGAGATAGTTCACGACGTCTTTATATGAACTTTGAATATAAGGCAACCACCTATTCAGTCTTTCCAACACAGTGGATAGCACCATCTGTAGGTCGAACTAGTTTGTATGGTCGAGTGCTGTAAATAAATGGACCGTCCACCCGATCTCAGCATGAGTACAGCACTTTTGCACGGTGATGTTGTGGATAGCATCAGGCAGGCACAGAAAATCTCTGGGGGAGAGCGAAACGGATCAAATCCTGTGATCATCTGCTGATTGATGTAGGGTTCTGCATTACACAGTTTATCCAACTCCGATTCCATAAACCTCAATTCAGCACCTCTCAGTGCATTTTCAACATGCCAGTCACTGTCCACTGATGCTTCTATACCAATACTTAAGCTAAATCACCTCTCTGTTTCTTGCAGGTTCCGTACTCTAGGTTGAGAATGCAGATAGGTGACAGTGCAGAACGACTATTCAGCCATAGACGCCGAAGTATACCAGTTGCTCCATAATTTCAACGCCGGCCAATGACACAGCAGGATGCTTCCCAATTACTGTATCATCGCTAAATCACCCCTCCACTACTTTTCAAGTACCATACACCAGACTGTGAATGCAGATAGACAATTGTGCAGTACGTCTATTCTGTCATATACACCAAAGTACACCAGACAGCGCCCTGCTCCGATACAATTAGATTAGCTACATATTTCCAGCACGTCGATCATAGTGCAGAATGGCCATCTTTCCCTGTGTGGATGGACGTCACAGAGTATTCTCGGATTCGTAGGATGAAGTAGAAGATTGACAGATCCCTCCCACATTGTCCTTGACCAGTCCTCCTGGCCAGAAGTATGAGGGTCCTACATCCACTACATTCCACGTCTCGTGAAGGAACAAGGCGAGCTGTATCCGTAACTGCTGTTCAACAAAGACTGTTCTCCAAACGTCTTACGCAAGGTACCGATTGTGGCGTTTCAAAAGTCTAATCAGGAAACATCGCGTTTCTTTACCGCTTGAGCGACGCCAGATAAGAAATGTTAATATATATATTTATTTATTTGGAGTATGTTAAGTGGAGACTTGTTATTTAAAAAGATTTTGTTTCTTTTCTTTCATGTCGAGCGTGGCAGCAAGATGATCTAGTGGGGACTCCAGACGCAGTGGACGACGATAGAAACCACTATTCCATCGTAGTCGACGGCCGGTGGCTGGAAGAACAGTTGAAACATTATGCTGACCATTAATAAAATATCTTTTATGTTTTTTTTTTTTATAAAATGAAAATGAGTTCAATGTTGAATGTGAAATGTTAAAGTTTGTAACTGGATGTCAATTGGTTATCAACTGTTAAATTAACTTCGAGTTGGAAGTTAAAACAGTCAGTTGATGTTACGACATACATCGTAAATATTACTTATGTGTGAAATTTGCAAATTTTATTAAAATTCAGACTTCTTGAAGAGATTCTGGCAGAATTTTATCAGGAGTGTGGACGATCTTCAATAATTAACTAGTTTAAAGTTTTATTAATGAGAAGTCGACACGTATTGACATTTTGAAAATAGTCGATACTGTGAAGTGTATTAAAAGTCTGTTTTAAAACTTTATCGGCGATTTTGGTCAAGAAGATCGGTTTTAAAGTGGAATATTTCGTTAAATGAGAACAAGATTGATCCTTTAGTGACATTAATTAATTATGTAAGGAAAAATTAGAGGAATTTCAATTTATTCTGGCAAAGATATCAACGAGTGTCAGACCGCACAACGAACATATAGAAACTCTGTGGCTTCGTTGAACTGTCAACAATTTTTTTACGATAAAACTTTTCTACAACAGGGACTGGTGAATTTGGCTGCGTCTATCCTTATCTTCTAGGTTGAATCTGCTACAGCTTAATGTTTTTCCAACGGATTTTTCAAGTAACTGGGAAAAGAACTTATAATTTGATCTGTGGCGGACCGTCGATAATAGCCTGTTGGTTTGCAGACTGCCTTTCTTTCCCCTGCTGCAGACATCGTTGCTGAGTTGCTGATACGGGATCGGCGGTTCAGCATAGACGTGGCGACCGCCGTGTCAGGACACCGAAGCTGGATAGAGCGCAGTTTGTGATCGGAGTGCGGAACGGCTGAAGTCAAGACTGCAGTGGTGGGGCGGAAGAAACCCCACCGTCGCTTTTGGTAAAGAGTTTGTACAGGTACGAGTTTGTCGCTGCTCGCAGTCGGCGACGCCCGTTGCCGTGACGCCGTTTGCAGTCGACGACGCTGGTGCAGAGTAGCTGCTAGTGGTCAGAGACGCCGTTTCGCTGGTCGGAGACAGCGACGCAGTTGCAGTAGACGCGGGTTGCAGACGACGAGGCCGCCAGCTCGTCGTTGTAGCAGTGCAAGACAGACTCGGTGAGTCGTTTTCATTACGGGAGTGTAAAGCGAAGTGCGAGTGAGTGTATTAATTTGCAGAAGGTTAGACCGAAGTGAACTGGGCGAAGTTAAAACTGTTATAAACAATAAACAGGAAGAAAAATTATCTCAGATTACAAGTGAGTTAGAAAAGGAAAAACAAGAACTCTCTTCTCTTAAGCAACGAATAGAGCGGAATGAAATAGAATTAAACGAGTCTCGGCAAAGAGAATCTGTTGAACGATGCGGGTTGGAGGACTTCGTGCGGAAAGAAACGAGACAATTAGAACTGATCGTAATTTAAATTTTGTAGTGGACATTAACCGTGACGTAACTAGCGATGGATTGTCCGTGTTACCTCCCAGAGGACAACGGGAAGAGACTTCAGGTGCTAGCTCAAAAGCACGAGATAAAATAATATTAGACGAAAATCCCGTACAATATAATACCTCTGAAGGGAGCATGGAGAATCCACACATAAATGGAAAAGACCTATGGTTATTCCTTGTACTAACGATTTGTGGGAAGAAATTCGGATCGGAAATAGTGATCAGTTATCGAACCGGATTCCTGGTTTTAAACCCGAAGGCTCAATACATCCCATTGTGTTTATAAAAACATTTGAGGATGCTTTACCTCGAACGTGGGATAGTAAGAAAAGAATTAGCTTTGGGTAGGACATCTGGAAGGAGAAGTCGCCGAATGGGGCGTATTAAATGCTAAATATTTTCGTAATTGGAAGGATTTTGTCCACCATTTTAAGGAAAAATATTGATTAGAAGGGGAGCAACAAAAGTTAACATTAGAATTATTGGATCCGGCCCCTTACAATCGTAGTTGGGGAGGTTCCGAAAATACTTCGAGTGGCATTTAACAAGAGTAAAGTTTTTAGACAAACCTATCAATGAAGGACATCTAATTAAGATGTTAATAAGTCGCATGCTGACATATGTAAAAGAGAAATTAATAGGGAGAGAATGGGGAAGACTAAGTAGTATTTTAAGCTACTTAGAACAATTAGGTATTTTAAATAAATCCCGTGAAGATGACAGGTTAAGATTTTCGAGAGATAATTTTAGGCAAAAGGTGGGAATTTAAGGAGATGGGACCTGGATAAACTGACTAAACCAGAGGTTGTACAGAGTTTCAGGGAGAGCATAAGGGATCAATTGACAGGAATGGGGGAAAGAAATACAGTAGAAGAACTATGGGTAGCTTTGAGAGATGAAGTAGTCAAGGCAGCAGAGGATTAAGTAGGTAAAAAGACGATGGCTTGTAGAAATCCTTGGGTAACAGAAGAAATATTGAATTTAATTGATGAAAGGAGAAAATATAAAAATGCAGTAAATGAAGCAGGCAAAAAGGAGTACAAACGTCTCAAAAATGAGATCGACAGGAAGTGCAAAATGGCTAAGCAGGGATGGCTAGAGGACATATGTAAAGATGTAGAGGCTTATTGCACTAGGGGTAAGATATATACTGCCTACAGGAAAATTAAAGAGACCTTTGGAGAAAAGAGAACCACTTGCATGAATATCAAGAGCTCAGATGGAAACCCAGTTCTAAGCAAAGAAGGGAAAGCAGAAAGGTGGAAGGAGTATATAGAGGGTCTATACAAGGGCGACGTACTTGAGGACAATATTATGGAAATGGGAGAGAATGTAGATGAAGATGAAATGGGAGATACGATACTGCGTGAAGAGTTTGACAGAGCACTGAAAGACCTGAGTGGAAACAAGGCCCTAGGAGTAGACAACATTCCATTAGAACTACCGACGGCCTTGGGAGAGCCAGTCCTGACAAAACTCTACAATCTGGTGAGCAAGATGTATGAGACAAGCGAAATACACTCAGACTTCAAGAAGAATATAATAATTCCAATCCCAAAGAAAACAGGTGTTGACAGATGTGAAAATTACCGAACTATCAGTTTAATAAGTCACGGATGCAAAATACTAACGTGAATTCTTTACAGACGAATGGAGAAACTGGTAGAAGCCGACCTCGGGGAAGAAGGTAAGTTTGGATTCCGTAGAAATATTGGAACACGTGAGGCAATATTGACCCTACGACTTATCTCAGAAGCTAGATTAAGGAAAGGCAAACCTACGTTTCTAGCATTTGTAGACTTAGGGAAAGCTTTTGACAATGTTGACTGGAATACTCTCTTTCAAATTCTGAAGGTGGCAGGGGTAAAATACAGGGAGCGAAAGGCTATTTACAATTTGTACAGAAACCAGATGGCAGTCATAAGAGTCGTGGGACATGAAAGGGAAGCAGTGGTTGGGAAGGGAGTGAGACAGGGTTGTAGCCTCTCTCCGATGTTATTCAATCTGTATATTGAGCAAGCAGCAAAGGAAACGAAAGAAAAATTCGGAGTAGAGTAAAAATCGTAGAGGGAGACCAAGAGATGAATACACTAAACAGATACAGAATGATGTAGGTTGCAGTAGGTACTGGGAGATGAAGAAGCTTGCACAGGATAGAGTAGCACGGAGAGCTGCATCAAACCAGTCTCAGGGCTGAAGACCACAACAACAACAATTTTAGGCGAGGAAATGATTCAGGTGGTGGTTATGGAGAACTTCGTAATTCTCATTATTGCCAAGAAAAGCGACCTTACCCATCTAATAACAATAACAGTCGTAAGTTAGGGCTTACAACAACAATAATAAAAGCAATCCAAATTTTCGTTACAATAATGAGGAGAATGACGGAATTGGAAGAGAAAAAGATCGTAGAAAACAGGAAGAAAAGTCGTCTGAAATTCAGGAATGCCCTGTGGGGGCAGTAGTGATAGAAAATATGGGAAATGAGGAAAGTCTTTCGATCGGGGCCGTATCGAGAGACAAATAAGATCTAAATATCGGTCCAAAAGGCTAGGAATAATAAATTGAGAGGAGGAAAGGGACCTCAGGGAAGAATTATTGGAAGAAATTGAGATCACAGAAAGAGGTGATGTTAGAAAACCGTTCGTCCAAGGGCATATAAATGGGGAACGAGTCACCATGATGATTGATTACGGCAGTGAAGTCCGTGTAATAGATGAAGCATATTTGAGAGATAGGGAAGAAAACCTGAAATGTCCAAAACTTCCTGTCACGAGTGTCAAGATAGTAGGAATTACAGGCAGACATGGACAAAGTGTAAAGCTTGAGGTGTGGATTTCTTTTGTAATTGTGGGTCTTAGATTTTACCAAACCTTTTTGGTAGTTCCTAAGATGAATATACCCGTTCTTTTGGGGTTAGATTGGTTAAATAACCATGGGGTTATTCTAGATTTTGATAGAGGTTTTATCATATGCATTGTACAGGGTAAGCGTTTTGAATCTCATTTTCGTAAAGGTGAACTTGAGGATGTGCAGAATGTAGAGAAAGCACACCTATGTTCGGTCACATACGTACCAGTTAATGATAAGAAACTAGTAGAACGAAGTAATGAAAATCGTTTCGAAAAGAAATTAAAAGAGAATGATTATTTATCACCACCGGAAAAAACACAATTAGTAGACTTGTTGGTAAAATATAAGGAAGTTTTCTCCGATAAACCCAGTCGTATAGCAGGGTATGAATGCAAACTTAAGATTAAAGATAATAAGCCTTTCTTTAAGAAACCGTATCCCATACCTATAGCCATTAAACCAGCTGTATCTCTCCAACTTAAAAAGATGATAGATCAGGACATTAATGAATGATCTCAAAGCCAATATTATAATCCGATTTTAGTGGTAAAAAAGGCAGACGGCAGTGTGAGATTAGTTTTGGATGCACGGACACTGAATATAGTGATTGAAATGGAACAAGACCGTCCCTTACCTATGGAAGAAATATTGGCCCGATTAAAAGGGGTGAAGTACATCAGTACAATGGATTTAACAGCCGGATATTAGCAAGTAAAACTCCATCCAGATTCTTGGCCATATACTGCATTTTTGTTTGAGGGCAGGTCATTCCAGTTCAAAGTTTTACCATTTGGTCTTAACGTATCGGTATCGGTATTTATGAGGGCGATGGATTTAGGTCTTGGAGATGAATTAACGCAGAAAATCATACTATATGTGGACGATTTGTTAGTAATCCCTGATAATTGGGAAGAACACAGAGAATTATTCGAAAAGGTATTCGATAAGTTTAAACAAAATGGAATAACACTAAAGTTAGCTAAATCTACATTTAGTACAAAGAGGTTAAATTTCTAGGTCGTATAATTGATGCTAAAGGGATTAGACCTAACTCGAGTACAGTAGAGGCTATAGCGCATAGTGCAGTGTCCCTATCTGCAAGATAAAAAAAAATTAAAATCCTTTCTAGGTAAATTTTTTTAGGAAGTTCATGTCAGGAGACTGTATAATTAACCCATGTATTACAATTTTGCGTAAACAAAAGACACCCTGGCGTTGAAGTGATAAAGAGAAGGAAGCTTCTAACAATATAAAAAATTAGTATTTTCAGGATTACTGTACCACACAGATTTTAATGAAGAATTTAAAATGACTACAGATGCCTCAAATTATGCAATAGCGTGTGAGGTTTTTCAAGGAGATTTTGGGAAGGATTCAAAGGGTCACCATAGTATAGCATTTGCTAGTCGCACACTGAATGAGCACGAACGAAACTACAGTGTAACAGAAAAGGAAGCCTTAGCCGTTGTGGGGAGTTTCAAAAGGTTCAGATATTTATTAACAGGAAATAAAAACATAGTATATACAGATCATCAGGCACTTACATTCCTGATGAAATGTAAATTATTACATCAACGACTAATAAGGTGGATGTTAGCATTACAAGAATTTAATTTCGAAGTAGTATATATAAAAGGTTCACAGAATACAGTATCTCATGCTTTGTCAAAACTGTCGGTAGGAACTGGAGAGTATCCGGAAAGGTTAAACAACAACACACAAATTAGGATCTATTTCCTTAAACAAGGGGACCATAATAAAGGGATTAAAAAGTTAGTTAAGCGAATAATGGAGGAACAAGAATTAGATGAGAATTTAAAAGCAATAATACAAGCTTTAAGAATCATACTCTAGTATTTGGTAAGAAAGGTTGCTGGTTACTTGGTAATGAGATCTTGTATTGGAGGAGTGATAAGGAACAAGGTAGATGGAAAATTTGTATACCCTCTCACATAACTGAACAACTTATTGAATACATACACCAAGGCTACGGACAATGTGGTATTAGAAAATGTTTTATGCATATGATCAGACATTATTATTTTAGGAATATGGGAAGAATTACAAGAAAAATAATCCCTGTATGCAAGTTATGCCAAAAGGTGAAAGAAACAGCACCAGCCTTATGTTATCGTATGTACCCTATAATTCCAGATAGGTTACTAGACCTCGTAGCTGTGGATCTCCTAGGACCCCTTCCAACTGGAAAAGGAAAACAGAGATATATTTTTGTGATGGTTGATTGTTGGTCAAAATACGTTCGGCTATATCCACTTCGCACAGCAAATGCACGTAACCTGATTAGATGCATTGAAAGAGATTATGTAGTAAAAGTGGGTGTTCTGAAGAGAATATTGTCAAATAATGGGAGTCAGTTTAAAAAGTAAAATCTTTAGAACAATTATGGAGAAATTTAATATCTCCACATTAGAGCTTCAAGATATTATCAGCAAAGTAACCCGGCAGAGAGGGTAATCCGAGAAATCGTACAACTTTATAGAGTGCATTGTGCACATAAACATTCAAAGTGGCCTGAAATACTAACTGAATTTGAATTATTGTCAAATGAGTTGCCTCATATTAGTACAGGTGTAGTGCCCTTGGAATTAATGAAAAAGGAGGTGTTAGGAGAAACATTATTACATCTTTTACCATGGCCTGAAGATAACAGCCCCCTGTAGATATGAATCAATATAACGTGAGGAAAAAACTCGAAGGCAGTGCAGAAAAAAGACTAACACGGTATAATCAGGATGCAAAAGTACCCCAGTTTAATAAGGGAGAGAAGTTTATGGTTAAGACACAGATTAAGACTTCCAAGATTAATAATCAAATCGCGAAATTGTCTCATATTTATCAGGGTCCATGGGAGGTTATAGATAGTCCCCATCCCAAAGTATTACGTTTATACAACCCCATATGTAAGGAGGAGAAGGGTACTTATAACGTGACACAAGTTAGAAAATATCGGGAGATTAGAGAACAATAACCTCAGAAGGTTCACTGATTTTTAGTTGATGTAGCGATCACAGGGTTCAAGCTGTGACAGTGGTTATTTGGCGACAACCTTCCTCATTTTCTATCTTATTCGAATGATCTAAGAATAAAGCTGATAGTTTTGATGCCCACTGTAATCAATTTGAGGATGAAATCTAGAAAAAGACCATTACAATAATCAAAGTTTACAGTACATAGATTATTTATCTATAAATTGCATTTAATAATTACATATTTCCGTTGAAATATGTTTATTGATGTGTAAGGAAAGATTATTTCTATGTTTTATGAACCTAATCGAATGCAATAAGGGTGGGTTTATATTGTTGTTTGTAGGGGAGGTATAATACGACACATTAAACATACACAACAAATTACACTTACCACACACAGACACAAACACACACACACACGCACACACACACACACACACACACACACACAGATACAGAAGGTAAAATGTGTCAAGCAAAGAGGTTCTGGATATATAATAAGATACGCGAGAGAGCGAGAGAAAAGGAATGGAAACCTCGGGATAACAGAAAGAAATAAAATCTATTAAAGGATAAGCAGTAAATAGAAGTTAACTGTCCAGAATGCGAAAACTAAATGATGAGTGAACTTTAATGAAGTGTTAATAATATTACAGAGGGTGTAGGAGAGTGATTATAATAATTTGAAGTTGCATACTGGTAGTGTTTTAATTAGAAGGAAATATGGGATTTACTAGCTTCACTTTAGTGTAATACCTTCTCTTGGTACATAGTACCCAGGTATTGCTATGAAGCTTCTCTGCAATGGCAAACACATATAGAGGAAATTGAGACTAAGGTTCGTTCAGGGAATGACTTGTAAGTATACTCTGCAATGACACCTAACTGGGATATGGTGATCATTGGGGCCATGGGCGCCTGTTAAGGGAAAAGGGCAGTAATCAACTCCAGTTAACAAAAGGAAACCTATCAGAGCAATTGAAAGTAGGAAGATGTTAAGATGGTTATATACACTTAATGAAATTAAAGTTCGACTCTGATAACAAGTAAGAGCATTCTCAAATGGTAGTTTATAAAGTTCATATAGGGAGTGTGAGAATACGCATTATTCAAACGCTTGTGATAAAACCAGTAAACTTATGTTGATTTAAAATATTAAAGAATCTGTAAAGAGTTCGTACCCATAGAGGATCAGATACCTGATCTCTCCAAAATGTATCACAATATATGTTTATAAATCAAGATATATTATTAAAAAGTTAAACATCAATTGGTAGAAATAAATAAAGTGGAAACACAGTAAAATTTCATTAATTGAAGGTATGTTGGTAGTAACCAATGATTACGATATTATGAAAGAATAAATATCATGAAAAGTTACTGAAAATCTGATCTGTAAGTAATTAATAGAGTTCTGGTAGACAAGACAGATCAGTATAATATAAGTGGATAAACTAGTTATATTAAACAACAAAGATAAAACGCTGTAATCTGTTATATAATAATGTTGTTTTTAAGAGTAACCACAATAATGGGTGACAATTAAATTTAAGAGTTTAAAACCTTAGAATGACTTTTAGTCGAAGTATTTAGTACTAAAACGACTAACAAGGAACTTACCTAAAGGAGACTACTATGTAGTCTGAAATAATTTCTACAAATATTCTTAAAAGGAGTAATATGAATGATTCCTATGAGTGACTGGTAGGGAATGATACAAAAAAGGGATAGATGTACATATATATACAAACTAAAATGATGCTTATAGTCAATATTAAAAGGTTTAAGAGGACTAAAAGAAAACATGTTAATAAACTTTGGAAAAAAAATGAGTGTATACAAAATGGAATGGAACAATTAACCATAAAGCAAATGAATTATGTCTAAGTTAATAGCAACATTTTAAGATTAATATGAGAAAATAATAAGTTTAGCAGACCTGGAGTCGCTCAGCTAGTGGTGGGGATATGTGGTGTTTCAAAAGTCTAATCAGGAAACATCGCATTTCTTTACCGCTTGGGCAATGCCAGGTAAGAAATGTTAATATATATATTTATTTGGAGTATGTTATGTGGAGACTTGTTATTTATAAAGATTTTGTTTCTTTTTTTTTCATGTCGAGCGTGGCAGCAAGATGATCCAGTGGGGACTCCAGACGCAGCGGACGACGATAGAAACCATTGTTGCATCGTAGTTGACGGCCGGCGACTGGAAGAACAGTTGAAACATCATGCTGACCATTATTAAAATATCTTTTATGTTTTTTTTTATAAAATGAAAAGGGGTTCAATGTTGAATGTGGAATGATAAAGTTTGTAATTGGATGTCAATTGGTTATCAACTGTTAAATAAACTTCGAGTTGGAAGTTAAAACAGGTAGTTGACTCTGTTGTTACGACATACATTGTAAATATTACTTATGTGTGAAATTTGCAAATTTTATTAAAATTCAGACTTCTTGAAGAGATTCTGGCAGAATTTTATCAGGAGTGTGGACGATCTTCAATAATTAACTAGTTTAAAGTTTTATTAATGAGAAGTCGACACGTATTGACATTTTGAAAATAATCGATACTGTGAAGTGTATTAAAAGTCTGTTTTAAAACTTTATCGGCGATTTTGGTCAAGAAGATCGGTTTTAAAGTGGAATATTTCGTTAAATGAGAACAAGATTGATTCTTTAGTGACATTTATTAATAATGTAAGGAAAAATTAGGATAATTTCAATTTATTCTGGCAAAGATAACAGTGAGTGTCAGACCGCACAATGAGCATATAGAAACTCTGTGACTTTGTTGAACTGTCAAATTTTTTTTTAAGATAAAACTTTTCTATAACAGGGACTGGTGAATTTTGCTGCGTCTATCCTTATCTTCTAGGTTGAATCTGCTACAGCTTAATGTTTTTCTTTATGGGTTTTTCAAGTAACTGGGAAAAGAACTTATAATTTGATCTGCGGCGGACCGTCGATATTGGGTACACGGTTAGGCTGTTTGCAGACTGCCCTTCTTTCCCCTGCTTCAGACATCGTTGCTGAGTTGCTGCGGCAGGATCGGTGGTTCAGCGCACCATCCAGATCCACAAGATCTCTCCAGATGCATGTATGTCGAGGAGGGTAGCACCCTTTATCAGTGTATAGCAGACATGAGAATGTTGCAGTGATATAACAGACGGTTAAGATATGATGGAGCCCCAGACAGATGGAGTTTGAAACATTTCACGTAAATCAACTGTGCTATGAATTGTGTAGTATTATTCCACTGCCTGGGGTCAGTACCAGGAAGGTACTGGCATGAGAGAAATGATCATGGAGTGTAAACACACACTCCTATGGCTACACGGTCCTGAACCTAAAAACGCTATATTGTTAAAGCCGTATGTTCTCCGAAGTATTAGTCGTGCGGGATGCGATGCTCTTAATATTCTGACGCAGTATATATTTGTCCAACATCAGACATACAACTATCTGCAAATTTCCTATCCCAATCATTACGGCGACAAACTTTAAAATGTTAAAACTACTTCCTTGTGCACTATTCTAGGAAGACATCGTCAGGGTATATCCGCCCCTAGATCTGCTCATAAACTAACTAGAGCTAAGTCAGGAGACTGCTGTTTCATCTCTTTGGAAATTAATGGATTTTATACGTCTTTTAAAGTCAGAAACGTATATTCCTTTAGATTAGATTAGATTAGATTTACTTTCATTCCAATTGATCCGTAGTGAGGAGGTCCTCCAGGATGTGGAACATGTCAGAAAAACAACAATACATGACAAATATTTACAACTAAAACAAATAAGCTAATGTACCATTCCACAGGTCCCAAGTGGAATGATTGTCATTCTTTAATGAACACTAAGAATCATTTTACAAATACTAATGCACTGAATTTAAAATAAAAAAGTTTTTTATTTATTTATAAAGTAATAAACATGTAATACAACTACTGTAATACTTATTTACAATAAACACATTACTGCACTGAAATGGTGCAGAAGTTAGGTTATACTTATACACACACACACACACACACACACACACACACACATACACACAGACACACAAATTTTCAGTGAACACATTACTGCACTGAAATTGTGCAGAAATTATGTTGTACTTGTATACAAATCAGTTGGTTTTACTAAGCAATTCATCAATGGAGTAGAAGGAGTTGGCCACCAATAAATCCTTTAGGCTTCTCTTAAACTGAATTTCGTTGGTTGTTAAGCTTTTTATGGCTGCTGGCAAGTTATTGAAAATGTGTGTTCCTGAATAATGCACACCTTTTTGTACAAGACTAAGTGACTTTAAATCCTTGTGAAGATTATTCTTATTTCTAGTATTGATTCCATGAATTGAGCTGTTGGTTTGAAAAAGTGATATATTTTTAATGACAAATTTCATTAAGGAATAAATATATTGGGAAGCTGTAGTTAGTATCCCTAGTTCCCTAAACAGGCTTCTGCAGGATGTTCTTGAGTTCACACCACATATAATTCTTACTGCACGTTTTTGTGCCCGGAAAACTTTAGCTTGGCTTGATGAATTACCCCAAAAAATAATCCCATATGACATTATGGAATGAAAGTAAGCATAGTATGCCAGCTTTTTCATTTTTATATCCCCTATGTCTAACAAAATTCGCATTGCAAACAGAGATTTGTTAAGACGCTTCAGCAGCTCTGTGGTGTGCTCCTCCCAGTTGAATTTATTATCAAGCTGTAATCCCAAGAATTTAACACTGTCCACTTCTTCTATCTTCTTGTCATTGTATGTTAGACATATACTCTTGGGACACCCCTTACAAGTTCTGAACTGCATGTAGTGTGTTTTTTCAAAGTTTAGTGACAAAGAATTGGCTAGGAACCAGTGATTAATGTCCACAAATATTTTATTGGCTGATCTTTCTAAGACTACACTTGATTTGCTATTTATTGCAATGTTTGTATCATCGGCAAACAAAACAAACTTGGCATCTGGTAATGTTACTGATGAAAGGTCATTGATATACACAAGGAAAAGTAAGGGCCCCAAAATGGAACCTTGTGGGACCCCACATGTAATTAGTTCCCAGTTGGATGATGCCTGATAGCTTGATACATGTCTCTTTCCTAATAACACCCTTTGTTTCCTGCCAGAGATATAAGATTTGAACCATTTTGCAGCATTTCCTGTTACGCTATAATATTCTAGTTTACTTAAAAGGATATTGTGATTTACACAGTCAAATGCCTTTGACAGATCACAAAATATACCAGTTGCCTGCAATTTTTTGTCTAATGAATTAAGCACATTTTCACTGTAAGTGTAGATAGCCTTCTCAATATCAGAACCTTTTAGAAATCCAAACTGTGACTTTGACAGTATGTTATTTGAGATAAGATGGTTATAAAGACGACTGTACATTACTTTTTCGAAAATTTTTGAGAATGCTGGTAACAGTGAAATTGGACGGAAATTTGATGCTACTTCTTTATCTCCCTTCTTAAACAGTGGCTTAACTTCAGCATATTTCAGCCATTCAGGAAATATTCCACTGATAAACGACTGGTTACACAGATAGCTTAATATGTTACTTAGCTCAGAATCACATTCTTTAATTAACTTTGTTGATATTTCATCATACCCACTAGATGTTTTTGATTTTAAAGATTTTATGATGGACATTATTTCTGTTGGGGTAGTGAGGGTCAAATTCATATTATGGAAATTACTTGAAATGTCTGGTCTAAGGTAATCCATAGCAGTATCTACCGAACCTGACAACCCCATCTTTTCAGTAACAGTTATAAAATGTTTGTTAAAAAGTTCTGCAACACTATACACATCTGTCACCAATGTATCATTTACTCTTAATGCTATTTGTTCCTCTTCATGTCTGGTTCTACCAGTCTCCTCCTTCACTATATCCCATATTGTCTTTATTTTGTTATCTGATATGACTATCTTTTCCTTGTAATATATTTGCTTTGACATCCATATTACAGTCTTTAATATTTTGCAGTATTTCTAATGTGCTATAGTATCAACATTGGAAATGTTTCGGATTGACAGATACAGTTTTCTTTTTGTTTTACAAGGTACCCCTATTCCTCATGTAATCCATGGCTTCTTTGTAGACTTTGCTCTAACCTTGGTAAGTTTTGGGGGAAAGCAGTGTTCGAATAAGGTAAGCACTTTATTAGCAAAAATGTTATATTTTTCATTCATGCCATGAGCACTGTAAACATCAGTCCAGTGAATGTCTCTGAGGAGTGTCCTAAAATAATCAATTTTTGGCTTACTGATTACCCTCTTGAGCTCAGATTTAACAGATTTTATATCCTGCTCAGTATTAACATTTAACAGAAGGAACTGCATGTCATGGTCTGAGAGGACATTGACTATTGGTTTTGTAATATAATTTTGTTCATTGGACTTTTCTATAAAGATATTATCAATGGCTGTTTGTGAGCAAGTGGCTATCCTAGTGGGGAACTTTACTGTGGGAATTAAGTTGAATGATAGTGTTACTAACTCAAATAAGTTCTTATTGGGAGAGTCTTTAAGGAAATCTACATTGAAATCACCAGCAACCACTATTTCTTTGTTTTTGGTTGTTAAATGGGCCAGTACAGCTTCAAGGTGGTTTACAAACAGATTAAAGTTACCTGCAGGTGCTCGATATACACTTAATATTATGAAGGATTTTTTGTGAAATTCTAATTCTGTTGCACATGCTTCCATATGCTGTTCTAGGCAAAATTTATGAATGTCTATGTTCTTAAATTTATGACAGTTCCTGATGAATGTGGCAACTCCTCCTTTCTCCATTTCTGATCTACAAAAGTGAGATGCTAACCTAAATCCTGTAACACTTAAAAGTTCTATACCAGTGGTCACATGATGTTCAGAGAGGCAGATTATGTCAGCTGGGTTTGAAGACTCTAATTCATCTATGTAGATAGTTAATTCATTAATTTTATTTCTCAGTCCTCGAATATTTTGATGCAATAAAGATAGCTGACATTTCACATTGACTGAGTTAAAATTGGGTGGAGTTAAAATATCTGCTGACAGTTGAAAATTCTTAGCCAATGGCTGTTTATGCTGATGTAATAAGGTGGAATTATGTTTTTTGATTTCTTTCTCAAACTGAAGGTTTGTCTCAGTTCTAACCTCTCTTAAAATTTGCTTTCTTTCTGTCCTCCCTACCCTAAGAAAGGGTCTCTTCTGAATCCTATAACCACTGGTATTTTACCACTCATGACAGTGCCTCCCCCCTTTAACTTTCCTGCTATTTCCCCAGCCAATTTACCCTTCCCCTTCCTGTTGAGGTGAAGGCCATGCCTAGTATAATCCCACCTACTGAGAGAATCAACATGAACCACACCAATGTGTGACCCCGCACCCGACATGAGCAGCCGTTCCAGCTCCAAATTAACTCTCTTGACAGAAGAGTTCAAATGAGGTCGGTCATGGCGCCCAAGAACAGATACAAACTCAACACTAGTATGCTTCGATGCTGATGCAATCTTCGCCAGGTCACACTCTATACTGTACCCAGGATCTCTGTCAATACTGTTACCTGCCCCACCCACTATAACCACGGTGTCTTCCTTAGTGAAATCTTTGCAAAGTGATCCTAAATCCTCTGTCACCTGCTCCAGACCAGCACTAGGTTTAAAAAAATTGGTGACCTGGTATTCTGATCCTACTTCATCCTGCAAAAGTTGGCCAACACCTCTTCCATGGGAACTACCTAACAACAACACTTTCTTTCTCTTTACTGATTTCCCTACATTCTTACTTTTCAATTTGCTGCTGAAAGTTTGTTGTGCCCTGTCTACACCTGCAACTGCTTGAGGCTCACCAGCTTCTAACTGAAGCAACAGGTCAAATCTATTTTCCACATTCACCATAAAGCTGTCAGACAAAGTTCTAGGCCTGTTCCTCCTGTTGCCTGTTGCCACTTCCCACCTCTCTTTACCCTTCTCCCTCCTTAACCTGTCAAGATCTCCCCTGGCCTTGTCTAACTCAGCCTGAAGGGAGGCAATTTTCCCCTCCTGTTCCAGTATCTTCCTATCTCTACTACAGATCCTACAAAACCATTGATGAGTCTCATTTACTTCCCCTATTCCCACGCCACTACAGTCACCCACATGGAAAAAACTACAGCACCCATCACACCAAAGCCCCGACCTAACAATTCTACGGCAAGTCAAGCACTTTTCACTCATGATAAACGTAATACTTTATTAAGAATAAGTCAGTTAAATTACAGATAAACACGAAAATATGGCTACACAAATTTGGCCTATACGCAACTGTGTGTAAACAAAAACAAAAGTGCAAAGTTTCTGAAACAACAAGTTAAACTTTATGCTACTTTCCGGAAATGCTAGTTAAATAATGAAGAGGTACGCTAAGTTAAATTGCTGGAGAGAGCAAGGAACAACTAAACGAAATTCTATAGATTTGCTGCAGCAGAACGTAAACAGAAAATACAACTGTACGGTCTTTTCTTGTTTTCTTCTATATTACGCAAAGAAAAATGAAACCTTTAATGGTACACTTAAACGGCACACTAATACACTTATTTACTACGTAATCAGTACTAATCTATATGTTTTATAATCTAAAATAACTTATCTTTACGTGAACACCAAAACTCGCGCTAGTCGCCTGGCTGCAGGGCTGCCAAATCTTCATTCACATTTTCGCGTCAGTCGTGCTCATAATTAGTAGTAGTAGTGATTTTCACAGAATCGGCTGTCTCACTAAGAAACAGATCGAGGAGAAAACGACATGAATATTTTCGATAGTTAATACATTGCGCTGCCAGCCATGCACTGCTGCACGAAAATGCACATGAAGAAGTGGCAACTTCTTACGATGGGGTAAGCAGCACAATTAGTAAACAAAGGAGATGTAACAGTCTTATTGCTGTTTACAGTAGCATTACCACGGCTCTGGTAACATTCCTCTTGCACAAATAAGTCCTGGTCAGATGTTAGGTAGTTTTGCTCATGCGTAGGATGACATAGCCATTACGTCCTAATACCATGTCTCTCGAGTACATCCTCCTCATATAGGTAAAAAACGGGGTTACTATATTTTCAACTAACTAATTTCAACTACTTTGCAAGGTCAGCCAACTACCCACTTTCCCCATCCGAAATACAGGCACATGGATTATTGGATATAGGAAATATATTAGGATCTATGGTAGGTCAGCGAATAAGACAAGCAAATATTCTAATACAACGTATTTATTAACTTTTACATAACATTTGCATACATAAAAAACTCTTTCCTTATTCTTGTTAGGTGTAGTTTTAATAATGTCCAATTTAATTTTTAACTTATAACTTAAATCCACATCTGAATCATCTGTTTCTTTCCTCAGTCAGTAATTTCACAAATACAGAGAAGATGTGTTCTCGAATTCAAGTATGTATCCATTTTTTCCCCGTAAACTACCTCTTTAGTGGCTTTAACAACTAGTTCTGTTCCTTCCGACAGTTCTTCTGGACGAAAGCATTGGGAGATTTTAATTTTTCCTCTATTTCCTGCGTAACACTGTTATTCTAAAACTCCACATCTTCCGAGGTATAGGCTGCCAGTTCTTCTGCTGCGCCGTCTTGTGGAATTTCGGTATAGAACTTTATGTTTACAACTTTTGCAAACGAATTGCCATTAAAGCTTGTTATGCCGTTGGTTTTAAGCTCTGCAGACGGTTATATGTTGCTAAGTGTTTGACATCAAGGTCACCATATTTCTATATATTGTAACCATTGTTTTCAAGCAGATCCAAGGAGGAATGTAGTTTGATGAACAGATTTTTCGTCTGTCCTTTATCATAGTAAACGTGCTCCAATACGCAGTTTTCCGCCAGTACTCCAGCGTATGGCCACTTGCCACTGCTCTGTACAGTAGACGCTATTATTCCCCAGTCGTGGCCAGATTTTTCCATCCATTGTGTTTAAAGTCATACGAAAACGTGACCTGCACATCCACAGTTTTCCATTTGCACCTTGTATTCTTTGTTTTTGGCAGTTGTCTTCTCCATATACTCCAGTTTCCTTTTCTTTACTTCGATGTCCTGCATATCTAGTTTACCTTTCAGTGCTTTTAACACATTAACTGTACTTAAAGGTGTAATTTCTTTAATGAGGAATGGTTTAAGTCTGTTCGACATATTGGTTATTTTTCTTACTACTTGCGGTATAATATTGCCTGTGTCAACCAATCTTAATTCTGCAATATCTACGTCGGATGTTCTATATTGAGAAAAATACGTTTCTTTTGCTTTAACACAACACTTCTGTATAATACTTATATCGTCTTTATTGGAGTTAGTGTTAAGTATCTCCACGTAGTTTATAGATAGACGGTTAAAACAGTACGCAGACAGAATATATCTGATGAGCATTTCCTGGTCTTGAGTATCTGGAAGACCTACTTGTACGTCTGTCAGTTTTCAGGTATTCTTGTTACCCCAGTACACAAACTGCAAAACGTTATCAAACACAACACAACAGCTGTTCTGTAACTTATCTGTTAATGGGCGCCACATGGACGCAATTGACAAAGCTTAAAGAGGAGCACTTTGTAAATACCGTCTGTTGATGTCTAATACACGTGAAGACTCTTGCTCAGGATCGAATACAGGATCCATTCTGTAGGTGTATATTGTACCCCCCAGCCTGGTAATGCCATGCTGCTTATCAAAGAAAGACCTAAACGTTTCTCGTAGTCGCATGTCAGGACACTTCATAAGTCTATAATGTGGTTACCAACATCTTTATTCACTCCAAGACTTGTTTCCGACATATAAATTTATTATTTATCTCCATTCTACAGTTGGAGCTTAACCAAGTTAGACAGTCTATTCCAACCGTCTCATCGTTGTCAACAATCACATTGCTGTTTCCCTGGCGACCTCCTTCCATGCTTAAGCCGTGGTTATGTCCAAATCCAAAGGTAACAGTCGTCTACACGTACCTGTTCCAGACAGCACATCCATTAGAACATCTATTTTAACGTTAGCTAATTCCAATTTATATGGTATAACCACCGGATTTTTATATTTCCTCGAAATAATATCCGATGCTTCCTTACCGATTTTTTCTCGCATCCCCCTGTCTGTCACACTGCTGTTCCCATGTAGGAGAAAAGACAGCTTCTCTTTGACACTATGTCTTGCAGTGACGAAATCGGAGAATTTACTACTTAGATAATACTTAAATGAGCCACAAACCTCCTTCGTTAACTTTAGAGACCGTCCTCTTTCCAATTGTCCTTGACAGTCCACTTGATCGCAGGTTTTAACCAGCATAGTGTTATCGTAAAACGGTTCTGATCAGTTGCGGCTGTCAAGCTTTCTTTTATACTCTAAAGATCCAAAATGGTGGCACTTGCAGTTACGTGATTTTCGGTCAAGCACTCTACATTACTCCTGGCCCATTGGCGCTATTTTGTTTGCAGGATGTGCTTACACCTATTACAGAATCTCACGATTTGTTTTGTAAATGTCAGTGCGATATAGCATCATACTGGTAAAATGGGATTTACCATAGTCCACAAAACGTCCTCTTGAATTATAGCTTGCTGTTGTCGAACAGTGTTGTGTTTTTTTCCGACATGTGAGAAAATGGCGTGAAAGTCTGTATTCTTTAATGATATTTCACTTGTCTGAAATGTTTGTAATGCACACGTGCATGACCATTTGCTTACAGAAACTGATTTGAACGTGAGGGACGCTCTGAAATCATGTAATTTGTCCATCAAGCTGAAACAAATCGCTTAACATAGATGTTTTTACCATGATGTCGGTTTCGAAATAATGAGGGTATTCTGCAGTGATTGGTGTTTTTTGCAGCAAAATAGTGGAAGTTTTTTTTTTTTTTTATCTTACGCAGGGTAGACATGTATAGGGGGTATGAAGCCTAACCTCTGCAGTTTGGTCATCTGTAATCGACGACGGAGGTGTATTTTTTTTCACTTCGTTGGATGCCGCAAAATAACGGGAATTGGTTGGGAGAGAGAGAGAGGCGAATAGTATCCTGCAGTCGAACACAAAAACTATACCTATTTTGGTCAAAAAACTAACGGAAAATTGACTGCACCTATTTTCGTGGAAAGAGGACATTTATTATCATCGTGATTGTGTTTTCCTTTCTAATAGATGCTCGCTCATAAGAGATGCATTGACGTTAAATAAAAGTGTTCTCCACCGGGGAATGGTTGGCTGGCGGAGGCATTGAGGCCTACTGTGGGTGGTCACCCGACGCAGCTGCACTCTGACCAGGGGGCGGTGCGGGGCCTGTGTGGGGAGGGGGCGATGCGGTGGCTACATTTTAGACAAACAAGCAAGTTGCACTTGAGGTGGCCGGCGTTTATCTCACATTGTTTAGTGCGGGGTGCAGCAAGTCCCTACTGTAGGCGGAAGGCGAGACGAAGGGAGGGGGAGGCATGAGTGGAGGTAGGAGTACCTATAATTTCGCCAGTTTCTGGTCGTACATGGAGGAGAAAGCACATTCAACTGCCGCGGCTCTCTCCTGTTACAATCCTTAAGGATGACGATTTTCCCCAGTACACGTGTTGCATTACGATCCCTTGATACAAGTGCTCACTTTTTTTTTTCATGGCAAATTCTATGTGTAAATTTAACAATCAGTTGTGGCAGTGTGCATTGGCTTCGATTATCTGGGCTGCAGAGGTGGTTGTCGAGCAATGCAGGGGGAGGCGTCTGTAGCGAATTCTGACGTCAAATAGCAGTAGATACAGTCCTCAGCTGTATGCTTACAGGTAATACGCTCATTAAAATCCTCCTTGTCCAACACCAGCATCTCGTCGGTTGAACACAATTCCCGCCAAAAATAAAGATAGTGCCTTTCATTACTTCATTTTTCCCACCCGCTTGTAGGTGGAGGGTAGAGTCTGAACACACCTGCCACTATTTTCAAGTGGTATTGTGAAATTTTTTCCCAGTAGGATAACGCCAGCTCTATGGTATCAAGAATTTTTGAGCTGTGTTGCGACTTTAGGCACTCTTTGTGTAGCGGTATGCATGTAGTTTGAAAGGTCTCTGTTGGATTCCTTTCATGTTAATTTCTTAAATCTGTTGTCATTTACGGCATAAATTCCTCTTCTAAATTTACTGTGGCGTTTCTGACTATCTGGGAGGAGACTGAGTAGTGGAACGTGTTACTTTTACACATAAACAAGAACGATCTGTCACACTACTACACTTTAAAACACAGTTTATATGTAATTCATGTCACACAGTCTCATACGGAACCTACATCCGCTTTCTTTTATATACTGTATATGATAAGATACTGTCATCCCCCTTCCCTTCTGTGTGAGAGGATGAATGACCAAATGTATTTCTAGTTGCATGCTTGAGGGTAGCAGACAAGCCTGTCTGCTAGAGAACAGTAGGACCAACGTCGGAACAGGTAGCTACGCTTTCTAAAAGCAGAGAGGTTTCTATTCTTAGTATAGTCCTGTCCGTCCCTTGTCATGTTGGTATAAGAAGCTGCCTCTCTGGCCACTTCCGTTTGTATTTGTGAGCCACCCTCAGGACGGGACCAGTGCAGTCTGTCCATGGCGAGCGTCTGAAGTGGTAAGATCTCCGGCTAAGCGCGTGTCTGCTAAGTCCGTAGGAGAATGGATTTCTTAAGTTCAGCCTAACTGAAAATTTAATCACCTTTATTTCAGGTTTAGCTCTAAAATATCTAATGTTATCTTAAATTGCAACGCAGTGTAATTCTCGTGTGAAGTTCAGAATATATTCCGGTAGTTGCTTTGTCACTACTTTATGAGTAAAGTGGAACCACGTGTTGATCAGTAACTCTAACTAGCATAATCAATCTTCAATGCGAATGTGCGTGAGATTATAACGTCTCGTCTTGACAATATTTTTCAATATATCAACTTTTCTTTATGTTCAACCCACGTGGGGTGTACTTTGTGAGACCAGTACCACGTGCTTATACAACTGTTTGACCCATCAGGTTAATAGTAAGACGATAGTAACCAGTTCGAGGTTTTTCTTTTGTAAATTGCTTTTCGATCTAATTTATTTTAATTATCAAAATTATTGTGGAGTTACACTCTTTGTATAACCCAAGTTGACCACGTGAAGCTTGTAGTGTAATCATCAAAGTAGCCCTCAGCTATTCTTTTCGGGAAGATTTCACAGAGAGTTAGTATGAATTTAATATACCAGTGTGTGGTAATTACATGACGGACAGGATTGTGCTACGAACGTAACTTCTTTGGGGGAAAATTGAATCGGTTGGTTGTGGTTAATTTCCTCTTGAATATGTTTCAGCGTTCTTCGTGTGTTATTTTATGAATGCAGTGTTGTATGCAGTCTCCCAATCTTGGCTCCATATTTGATGTGTTCGTAAGATTACAGTCTCACATTTTCAGAATACCAAATAAGGCACCAGTTTAGTTATGAATCAGGTTTAATATGCTGAAATTTCAATGATCAATGTTAAAATAAATTTCCAAATATAAACTGATTTATTTCTTTTTATTTAAATATATATCACCGGTTGTCGTATGAGTATTAAAAGATTACAATTAATGTTAGTCTGGTTGGGAATTTGGTAAGCTAGACTGAATACCTGGTGAAACAGTTGCGCAGTAATGCAAGGTTAACTTCCCCAGACCGCTCACAGCTTTTAACCCGCTTTTATTGTCTATCAGCACCGCTTTCATAGCAAATTAAACCAACAACGTTACAAGGTGTGTAATTATGATTAATTATGTAATTACTTTACTTCAGTTTCCCAATAAAAAAAATAACCTACACTAAATATATACTAAGATGGTATCTGTTCTTTCGGACACAGATACCATCGGTGACCATGCAGCTCGTTAGAATGAAATTACAATGAAAGAAACACCCTTAGCTGCTTACAGGCGTTGACATACGTCAACTGGGACAGATGAAAATGTGTGCCCCGACCGGGACTCGAAACCGGGATGGATAGAGCGTCTGCCATGTAAGCCAGAGATCCCGGGTTCGAGTCCCGGTCGGGGCACACATTTTCGTCTGTCCCCGTTGACGTATGTCAACGCCTGTAAGCAGCTAAGGGTGTTCATTTCATTGTAAGTTCAAACTACACTAACCTAACCTTCCTCTCCTGTATCTGGACAGTTTTCATGTCCTTGTGTGGTGCATTTGGGCTGGCTGTCCAGAAGGACCAGGGTTTGAGTCTCAGAAAGGGCGCCACCATTTTTAATTTCTCGCAAATTCCCGAGTGGGGGATGAGGCGGGACGACAGCGCAGCCCTGGGACAATGAAATTTCCACCAAAATTCGAAATCCCACCAAAATTCAGAATTCCCACCAAAATTCGAAATTACTGCCAACAAGCTAGGTAGTGTGGTGGACGGGGGGTGCCATGTGCCGGCTGAGGAAAACACATGACTTCATCTTGGGGTGGGGGTGGGCTTGGAGTTGGGTGGGGGTGTGGGCTGGGGTGAAGGATGTTTAATTGATCAATTTAATTAATTTTCATACAATTTGATATCAGTTTCGCTGTGTGAGGAGTTTCCTATGAGTTATGAGTTCAATCGAACAATGCATTGTTGATGAGAGTTGCTCCGCGCGGTGTGGCCTCGCGGTTTGAGGCACCATATCAGGGACCGCGCGGCCCCTCCCGCCGGAGGTTCGAGTCCTCCCTCTTATTCTTAGCATAAGTAGTTTAAGTTAGTTTAAGTAGTCTGTAAGACTAGGGACCAATGACCTCAGCAGGACTTCACACACATTTGAACATTTTTGATGAGAGTTGCAGAAATGGCTGACGCCATCCGATGACAATTGTGTGACGTATACCTCCCAAGAAACACTCTACAACTGACCACCGAATAATTTAGAGACTCGAAAGGTTGTGTCACGGGCAAATAAGTGAACACACAATATTTGCAGGCCAAAAGCCAAAACTGTCATATTTAAATATCTAAAGGAATCGTAACTACAGGTACTATTTGAAGAATACGAACATATGCTAATTCGGATAGCTCCACCAACCGACTTTCACTACTTTACAACAAAAATATTCTCAGGAGCACGGCAGTTAGCAAAAAGCTGTGTTACTGACAATTTCCCAGAGAATTTGCAGACTTACAAGAGCGGCTCTAAAACAGCAGGTAATGGCGGCACGGATAGCTCATTCCAGTGTCCAAACTCTGCTGACAGAAGAAAATGATTTCGCTTCATAATGAGACTTCTAGTTTTCCTGCAGATGCTACAGGTGTACTTGCAGCTTTTCATTATAGAAGCACGCACTGCAAATTATTTTGTTTACAATAGTCTGCAAAAGTTTGTTCCGAGATATGCTGATCCTAGTCCTTAGCAATAAAACTAATCCGCTGGTATTGACTACTTCGAAAGCCACAGTGTGAATCAACAGTTGCCGGGAGAAGCCGCGCGGGATTAGCCGAGCGGTCTTGGGCGCTGCAGTCATGGACTGTGAGGCTGGTCCCGGCGGAGGTTCGAGTCCTCCCTCGAGCATGGGTGTGTGTGTTTGTCCTTAGGATAATTTAGCTTAAGTAGTGTGTAAGCTTAGGGACTGATGACCTTAGCAGTTAAGTCCTATAAGATTTCACTCACATTTGAACTTTTTTGCCGGGAGAAGAATAAATTAACGTGGATAATGGGAGCCGTTAACATTAAATATAATGAGGCAGTCGATGATTTAGAGTAGGCTGTAGACTTGAACATTTTCGAATGCTGCCATCACACCTAAAGACTACACTCCTGGAAATTGAAATAAGAACACCGTGAATTCATTGTCCCAGGAAGGGGAAACTTTATTGACACATTCCTGGGGTCAGATACATCACATGATCACACTGACAGAACCACAGGCACATAGACACAGGCAACAGAGCATGCACAATGTCGGCACTAGTACAGTGTATATCCACCTTTCGCAGCAATGCAGGCTGCTATTCTCCCATGGAGACGATCGTAGAGATGCTGGATGTAGTCCTGTGGAATGGCTTGCCATGCCATTTCCACCTGGCGCCTCAGTTGGACCAGCGTTCGTGCTGGACGTGCAGACCGCGTGAGACGACGCTTCATCCAGTCCCAAACATGCTCAATGGGGGACAGATCCGGAGATCTTGCTGGCCAGGGTAGTTGACTTACACCTTCTAGAGCACGTTGGGTGGCACGGGATACATGCGGACGTGCATTGTCCTGTTGGAACAGCAAGTTCCCTTGCCGGTCTAGGAATGGTAGAACGATGGGTTCGATGACGGTTTGGATGTACCGTGCACTATTCAGTGTCCCCTCGACGATCACCAGTGGTGTACGGCCAGTGTCGGAGATCGCTCCCCACACCATGATGCCGGGTGTTGGCCCTGTGTGCCTCGGTCGTATGCAGTCCTGATTGTGGCGCTCACCTGCACGGCGCCAAACACGCATACGACCATCATTGGCACCAAGGCAGAAGCGACTCTCATCGCTGAAGACGACACGTCTCCATTCGTCCCTCCATTCACGCCTGTCGCGACACCACTGGAGGCGGGCTGCACGATGTTGGGGCGTGAGCGGAAGACGGCCTAACGGTGTGCGGGACCGTAGCCCAGCTTCATGGAGACGGTTGCGAATGGTCCTCGCCGATGCCCCAGGAACAACAGTGTCCCTAATTTGCTGGGAAGTGGCGGTGCGGTCCCCTACGGCACTGCGTAGGATCCTACGGTCTTGGCGTGCATCCGTGCGTCGCTGCGGTCCGGTCCCAGGTCGACGGGCACGTGCACCTTCCGCCGACCACTGGCGACAACATCGATGTACTGTGGAGACCTCACGCCCCACGTGTTGAGCAATTCGGCGGTACGTCCACCCGGCCTCCCGCATGCCCACTATACGCCCTCGCTCAAAGTCCGTCAACTGCACATACGGTTCACGTCCACGCTGTCGCGGCATGCTACCAGTGTTAAAGACTGCGATGGAGCTCCGTATGCCACGGCAAACTGGCTGACACTGACGGCGGCGGTGCACAAATGCTGCGCAGCTAGCGCCATTCGACGGCCAACACCGCGGTTCCTGGTGTGTCCGCTGTGCCGTGCGTGTGATCATTGCTTGTACAGCCCTCTCGCAGTGGCCGGAGCAAGTATGGTGGGTCTGACACACCGGTGTCAATGTGTTCTTTTTTCCATTTCCAGGAGTGTATATTGTCTAGAAAAGCAAGGCGCTAATGGGAAGACTAACATTAAGTACCTAAATGAGGCACATTTACACACATACCCCGCAAGTGACCTTCCAGTGTGTTGCTGGGGACATTCCCTTTTCCACTCGCGAGTGGTACGTGGGAAGAACGGCTGTCGAAAAACTTGCAAATAAGCTCTGATTTCTCCAGTTTCTCGTCGTGGTCAGTTCACGAGACATATCTGAGAAGAAGTAATACGTTGCAACACTCTGCTTCGAAACTACGCTCTCGAAATTTCAACAGCAAATCTCTCTGGGATGCACAAAGCCTCTCCTGTAGCGTCTGGAACTTTTTTGAAAGCCACCTATTTCGCGGATGAATTACATTTTCTGTTCTTGCAACGAATCTTAGCTTGGCATATGCTTTTACTACAGTTAGTTTTGTATGGTCATTGCTCCTCAGATCGTCCCAAATTGTTACACCTATAGTTTGTGGTTTGCCAACAGCGACAGTGAACAGTAATGATACTCTGCGCCTATTTATGCGCAAAACGCTATACTTATTTACGTCACGGGCTAGTGCCGGTCCCTGCTACACTGGTCCTCTGCTTATCTTCCTGTATTTTCTTATCGTTCAGGCTTCACAACTATCCTAACGCCGTTTGCCAACAGCCTCATATATACAATTAACTGAATTTTCTGTCTGTGCTTGCCAGAGCATGACAATAATATTAAAAAGGAAAACAGTTCCTAATGTTCTGCAAAATAATGTTTATTTACTCACGAAGATGTTTTCGGCTTCTTATGTCATCTTCAGATGACAACTGAATGGATGAAACACAGATAAACAAGATGTGCGACACAGATATTATTTGTTGAGAATACACAGAAATGACATTCATTATATTTACACGAGACTCCCAAAACTGGATTTCACAAACTGATTTCACAATACCGTTTCTGGTTGCTCCACATTTGGTGCTGGAAATCCGTTTCTAGCTGCCGGTTTTCGATTCCTACAATCGATTTTTCGCACCCATGTCAACGCACAATGGATTTTAAAACTTGGCTGGGTCGTCAGGTTAGGTCTCGAGTTCAAAATATTCAGCTAACATGGACAGAGTGACTTAACCGCAGTGAAAGAGAAGCAGTATATTAGGCTGAGCATGAAGCTGTCAATCACTAATATCTACCTGAAGAAAAGTAGAGATGACTGAATCAGAAATCGGAACAGCTGTTGACCAGACGCCATTTTAACTGTGCTAGCAAATCCACTTCGGAACTTAACAAATAAACACGACCACGAAAAACGGTTTCCGAAATTCGATTTTGGCGTTTCGGACGGGTGTGTCGCATGTGAACGCAACGATAGTGTCTTTACATACGAAAACTCACATTTTTTGTCACATCTATGAACCAGTACTTAATTTTGCAGTTCAGGGACTCTTTCTGTAAGCAAATTTGTTCTAAATTATCCATGAAAATTTCAGATAATGTAGGACCGAGAGGTGAACCCATAGGTAGGCCATCTGACTGACTATAATACTAGTATTCAAACTGGAAGTAAACTAAAAATTGAGGAGATATATGTAACAACTGATAAGAAATAACGTAACTTTGGAGTTCGAGACTAGTATTTGTAGCGAAAGATTAATTTAACTAAAGAGAAAAAGGAAACTGAGTCTGCCTACTTTACGCTAAGCTGGCTTTCTTTATCATGGTTTTTTTGATTTCCAGTAGGATCATCTTTCTGCTTTTCTCAACAGAATGTCAAGCTTCGCATTCTACATCATATGAATGGATTCTGGCTAAAAAATAGATAGCAAAGGTTGATAAATGACACAAATCTGTAGGCTGTGAATTCAACTAAATACTTAGGGATTACAATTACAAATAATTTAAATTGTAGCGATCACATATATAATATTGTAGGTAAAGCAAATCAAAGACTGCGATTTGGTCGGAAGAACACTTAGAAAATGCAATAGATCTACTAAAGAGGCTTCCTACACTACGCTTGCCCGTCCTCTTCTGGAGTATTGATGCATGAAAAGGGATCCACATCAGATAGCATTGACGGAGGATATCGAAAAAATTAATAAAGAAGGGCAGCTTGTTTTTATTATCACGAAATTCGGGTGACAGTCACTGAAACAAACACTTTTTTCGTTAAGGCAGGATCTTCTCATAAAATTTCAATCACCAGCTTTCTTCTCCGATCGTGAAAATACTCGTATTTTGTTGGCACCCACATGCACAGGGGAAAATAATCATCATAATAAAACAAGATACATCAGATCTTGCACGGAAAGATTTGAGTGCACATTTTTCTTGCGTTCGAGAGTGGAACGGTAGAGAAATAGCTTGAAGGGGTTCGATGAACGCTCTGCCAGGCACTTGATTGTGAATTGAAGAGTAATCATATGGATGTAGATGTGATCTCCAACTTCGTTTATGTTCAAATAGCCTATGTAGCTGCCAGAGCTCTGCCTGACTATCCAAACGTACTTCTTCGCACTTCGTGTATGTGATTTTACACACACCACTCCATGGCAAAGGTTGCAATTAATCTTTACTATTGAACAAAAATTGTGCTATGCTATTGATATTACAAAATGCAATGCTGTCTGAAATTTTGCAGATATATAGAATTTTGCGCCAGACTTCGTTAATTAGAGACTGTTTGCTGTTGTCCAGCGTGCAGAAGTTGCCTAATTCCACACATTTTCTTTTTTCGTAGTATTTTTTATGTAAACGCAAAATAAGTGTCTTCCATTGATAATACAAGTATCTGCATTAAGGTCCAAGAAATATGTAGAGGCACCTCTCACTTCCATTGTAAATTGGATTTTCTTATGTCATGAGTTTAAATGTTGTAGGAATGTGTTTAATTGCCTAGTGGTACCGATCCACAAACACAGTACATCATACCATCCACATCTATGAACCAGTACTTAATTTTGCAGTTCAGGGACTCTTTCTGTAAGAAAATTTGTTCTAAATTATCCATGAAAATTTCAGATAATGTAGGACTGAGAGGTGAACCCATAGGTAGGCCATCTGACTGACTATAATACTAGTATTGAAACTGGAAGTAATTCTGTTTTACACACATTTGAGCAGCATCGATTGCGTCATGTAATTCTGCAGGATTTACTTCGGATTTGTGTAAAAGATCTATTAGTATGATTGTACATGCATAAGAAGTGTTTTCCTATGTAAACACTCTACGTTTTTTTTTGTATCTCCTGAATAAATAATATCTGTGTAAGTCGCACATCTTGTTTATATGTGAAACTTCCTGTCAGAATTAAACTGTGTGCCGGGCCAAGACTCGAACTCCGGACCATTGCCTTTCGCGGGCAAATGCTCTACCATCTCAGCTACCGAAGCACGACTCACCCCCCGTCCTCACAGCTTTACTTCTGCCAGTACCTCGTCTCCTACCTTCCAAACTTTACAGAAGCTCTCCGGCCAGGAAGTTTCATATCATCGCACACTCCGCTGCAGAGTGAAAACCTCATTCTATTTTTATATGTGTTTATGATATTCAGTTGTCACCTAAAGGAGGCCTAAGACGCCGAAAGCAGGTTTGTGACCAAACAAACATAATTTTGCAGAACATTAGGAAGTGTTGTCGTTATTAATATTTACGTATACTGTAAACAGTAATGGACCTAAAACACACCCTCAGGCTATCCCGAAATAACCCTTACAACTGCCGATTTGGTGCCGTAATGTAGGACATTAAGGACAAATGCAACTGAATATTCCGTCGAAGGCCTGGTTGTGGATAGTTAAACCGTCTGAGATTTAATCAAGAACAATTAGAACTCATCTTCACCGAATACACTTTGGAAATAGTCCTTGCTATAAGCGTCATGCAATAACAACTGGAAATACACTAGGGCGTGCTGAAAAGTAATTCCTACGAATTATTTATTCTGTTCTCAGTATTGGTTGAGATATTACTGCATATTAATGGGTCGACTTCCCCCTCTGGTATCAACAAACTGGTGTCTCGATGCAGTAAAGTGTTCGTCGTCAGGGTGACTATGTTGAGAATTAAATATGTAGATATGAAGAATAAAGACGTACAATGGTAATAAAGTTTATTTTATAAAAAAATCTCCGAGAGTTTTCACATGGAAATTTCGGAAGCATTATTTTTCAGTACATCCTCATAAATAATTTTCTTCGCTTGTAAGCGGTATGCAAAGAAGCAATCGGGATTCTTGCAACAGTAGATCAGACTCTGTAAATCATTACCCATCAATATGGTATCTCTCCATCATCAAAGCATATATTAATTTTAAAACACTGTAACGAAGTGTGTAGTACGGTCCTTGCAGGCGTAAGAGCAGACTTCATCTCATTCACGACATTCAGAAAACCAATGGGATGTGCACCGATAATCCTCACTCTGTTTCATTTTCCGTTCTTTATTCTCCATCGTAGCTAGCTGTTAGCCTATGTAATTGGATTTGTTTCTTTAAACTGTATAATTAAAAAAGTAAGTTATGACTATAATCTTTAACTCTGTTGTGCAGTATTGATAAACCATATCCTGTACAATCCATTTAGATCTTTAGAGCCTTGATTTATGTAGCAGCTGCAAAATAAATAAGTAAAACGGAAGCTGAACATGTGCATCCCATCTTCTTGCAGGCACATAAATTCCGTGGACAAACGAGAATACACTACTCTCCGCTCTCTTCAACAGCGTTGAAGGTCTAACATGGACATTCTGGTGGTATTGTTAAGCCCACGAACTTGCTAATTCTACTCCCTTACAAGTCGTATTACAGCCTAGTAACATAGACTGCAGGCAAGTTTAATTACTTTGTCACCAAGACGTATTTTGAACAATTACATCGTCATCTTCATAACTTGCTTGTATAGATTATTGCCGGAGGAGGAGGAAAAACAGAACTGGTTCATCCACACTCAGTTTAACAACCTTTGTTGTGATATACCGGAAAGGCTAAATGTGGTTTTCAGGTTGTTTTGAATTTGTCAGCCCCATTTGCGTCTCTGAAATACAGCACACAACACTAACTCAAAACAGACTTTACAGGTTTCCTGAGCAGTTGGCACACGTTACTCGCTGCCAGTCACAGGGTAAATACGGCGAGTCGACAGTAATGATACCTCTCCACAGGAAAAATATAGTAATCGATAATATAAAGGTGTCCATCACATACTGACCGTGGAAATGGAATTAACTGCTGTTAAGGAGAGAGGTAAATGTTATCTGCGGACAGTTATCCAACTAAAAAACTAAACTCCGTCAGAACAGGCCTTGTAGACCCCAACGGTGCAGACCGACCGCCGTGTCATCCTCAGCCCACAGGTGCCGCTGGGTGCGAATATGAAGGGACAATGTGGTCAGCTTGCCACTGTCAGTTTTCGTGATGGCAGGCACTAGTTCGTCATCAAGTAGCTCCTCACTTGGCCTCACAAGTGCCGAGTTCACGCAGCTGGCCAACAGTGCTCGGCTGGCCGAACGGTCACCACTGAAGTGCTAGCCAAGTCCGAAAGCACTTAACTTCAGTGATCTGATGGGGACCGGTGTCACCACTTCACCACTGCGGCAAGGCCATTGGCCATTTATTCCTACTAAGTGCGAATGAATACAAAGCTTTTGTGCTTGAATATCTTTATCTTGGGGTATCATACTAAATCAGATAGAAATAAGTGTCAGGTAGCGAGGGTATAGAAACATATACTTAATTAAAATGTACAAAATGTACTTACCATTTTGACCTTGACAGTAGGTGCAATATTAGCAAATACATTTCATTTTGACTGATTTATTTGTCAAAACACACTCAAAACTTTAGTTGCATTCTTAGTTTCAGAGACCATGCATTTGCTACCAAAGATTATATTTGTGACTGTAGGCTTTCCCGGCGTAAACTATTGATGAAGGTTTCTCGGGTCTCCAGCCGGGTGGTAGCGTTGATATCTCGCGACGTTTCGGGAAGTGTCATACTACCCATCTTCCCGAAACGTCGCGAGATATCAACGCTACCACCCGGCTGGAGACCCGAGAAACCTTCATCAAAGATTATATTGTCAGTCTTCTTCTTTTTTTTCTTTTTTCCCATCAGACGTGTTTGAAAACGTTCAAGAAGTTTATAGGAGATGTACTAATTTACTTCAATTTTCCCACGTGAATATTTGTTGCTTTTTTCCGGAGTTGTAAATAAATTTCCGATTTTTCGTCACCGAGTTATCATATTCGCCTTTGAATTTACTCCGTGTTTCAGGTAGACGGCTTTCAACAGCTGAACGCCTGTTCCTGTGACATGATAACTTTTGTAGCATTCCCTACCAAAGAAAATGTGAAACGATATTTCCGAATTGTGTACCTCCACTCCTATTGTAGCTTAGAACTGGTAAAAAATAAAAAAAATAAATAAAAAAAAAGAAAACTAACTTTACTTTGTGTTGCCTTTTTGAAAAATGTTTCCCAGGAAGAATATGGAAGCTGCTTCGGTGTAATGTTTTTTCATTTTCTTGTTAGGTATTTTTTAATATCTGGTTTTAATGCAGATGTCATTTTATACTGTATTATGTCCGTGTTAGAATAATAATTATAGCCATTTGCGCATTGTCATAATAACACCAATTTCTATCTCTGGCTCTTACATGTGTATATATACCCATGGTTTTGGTCACAGAGAAGGGATACATATGGAGAGAATATTCAGATGCACAAAACAGATCTATTGTAGCCTATATACATTGCCTCCAAGGCTACGCTATGGTCAGGGGTAAGGTAGATTTCGCCTTGTAGGATTCGAATGTCATTACCTTGCATGTATCATGAATTCTGTCCACACGATACGTAGGCATGCTATAAGTGCAATTCGATACCGTATCAAAAGTGAACTTGGCTTCAAGCTTTGAGAAGGAAAAAGGAAGGGCATGTGCTTGTTTGCCAAAATATAACAGCTCAGATGACGCTTTTTATTGTTACAGTAAAAGAAGTGACACTCAATGTTTTGTTTTGCACTGTACTTGATTTTCTTGTGTACTCTCTCTTATAATACATTACTAGCTGAAAAACCCGGCGTTACCCGGCTAGTAGTTTTGTCAAAAAATAAACAGCGTCTGTAGTGCAATATCGAAAAAAATTCATTTCGTGAACACACCATTGAAATTATGAAACAGTCGTACAGAGAAATGTGCAAAATGCAGTAATGTATAAGTACAGTATTCAGATTAATAAACATATTACGCAATCTACAGATTCATTGTTATGTTTATTTATCTCAGAATTTGATTATAAACAATATTTCTATTACACTGTGTGCAACTGCTTAGTGCGTCTAGAACGCGATTTTGTAAACATTTATGTGGCAACGCCTCCTCATAGCTCTATAGACTACCACTGTTTTCGCCAACAGCCGCTTGCGCTTTGCAGTTGAAAACTGTCAAAAGCGCTGTCAGGTGTCAGGGACGGATATCCTTAAGCTGACTCGACTGTAAGAGTGTCTTAGTAATAAAGAATAAATGCATGAAAACTTCGTGCATTTTTTCACGCATCTCAGTGTTTCTGACGTCATATATCATGAACTATCTGTCGTAATAATGATATATTTGTTAGGTACATTCAGGGGCGTATGTGGAAACTCTCTGCCAAATATGTTGTGAATACATTTAGTAGCCAAGAAGCAGTAAATTAAAAAGTCATGCGTGATCCGGCAGTTTTCCACGCATCTCAGTGTTTACGACGTTATATAATTTTGTAGGTACAGGCAGTGGCATATGCGGATACTGTCTGCAAAATGTGTTGTGAATAGATTTAGTAGTAAAAAAGCAGTAAATTTAAACGTTAAGCACATTGCTGGCAGTTTTTCAGGCATCTCCGTGTTTATGACATCATAAACTATGTGTGGTACCATTACATAATTTTTTTAGGTGCATTTAACGGCATATGTGAATACCGTCTGAGAAACTTACTGCGAATACTGTTAGCAGCAAAGAAGTAATAAGTTTAATCGTCATGCACAATGCGCCAGTTTTCCACGCATCTCACTGAAAATCATTTCTCCCGAACTATGAGACGTAGGTGGTTCTTATTCCCGCAGCGGAGTAATTGATATGTGCACCATGCATCGTTGATATCGTCCCATTCGCAGAGGAGATGTGGAACGTGCATATATATACACACACAGATTCTACGGTGGAATTGTGGAATGGCTTGTTGGCGCGCCATCGTGAAAGTGTCCCGAAAAACTTCGAAATTGGAGCTATGATATGCAGCAAATTAGAGATTTATCACATTGTGAAATTTGTTGACGAAAGAAAACCTTCCATTTTTACCTTGTGGCACAATATTTTTAATCATAGTTAATCCTTAGGGAAACTAAAATACTAATCGCACTTTGACACTAATTGAACAGTTTTCAAGTGTGGCTTCTTAAAATAAACGTAATGACTTTGTGAGTTCTATATAATCTGGAGGTGATGACTCAAACTGTTACATATAAATCTTATTTGCTGGTGATTATTGATCGAAATATGTATACATTCTACAGATAGACTGACAGCACACTTTCACACTACTGAATTTATCTGCCACTTGTCTCATAGATATATGAACGTGCAGCAACACAATTTTGCCCTCTGATATTATTCGTTTATTACGCTGTGTCCCGATGTATTTGAAAACATAAAGTATCTCTTGCTAGTACGATAACCAAACAGCGTAATACGATACGCAGGTCTAAAATCTGTATGGATTTATCTTCTTATTATTTTATTGTACAGCTTACTCTTTTATCAAAAAAGCGGCTAATCTTTTACTTTCTTCATGTCTTCATGAAGTGTAACGTGAAAGTGCACAATCAAGTAAAGCGAAGAGTGAATTATTATGACACTGCGCAATCAAATAAAGCGAATTTGAAGAATTGATTCATGAAAATTAATTGAGGCGAAGAATGAGGTATTACGCTGTTACATAAACAATTAAAGCGAAGAATGAAGTATTATACCAAGGCACAAACAATTAAATCGACGAGTTACGTATTATTTGCGATAAAATGCCGGTATCAATAATGTAGATTCTTTCCGTTTCTTGCTATGCGCTTAGTAATATACAATTATCCGAAACTTTGATGTCTGTGTTGTACCTCACATGAGGTAGCGACCAACATCATTACTCAAATAAAGGATGCTGCTGATTTGATGGACTCCATTGTGTACAGTAGAAGCTATACTTTTGAAATGTCACAGATACGAGGACAATGAAGTATTGCAATTTTGTCAGGAAATAATGTTGTTCCTCTTCATGATTGAAGCTGTGGAGTGCAGCCGCATTCAGTATTTAATTTTTTATTTTGATCAAATAAATCGCAAATGTGAAATGCTGTATAAAATAGGGACTGAAAACAAGTAAATAAAACATCTTTAAAAATGATGAGAAACCCAGAACAATTACTACTGTATTATGCTGTTAGGGATATAGATTACTTTAAAGTAGAATTGAGCGACAAAATGAGCGCTATAGACGTAAATTAAATTTGAAGTTGTTATTGCTGTAATGATGCTTGTCTGGTGCTGGCTCAGGATTTTTAATGCATTTCATAAAAACAACAAACAATAAAAAGTGATTTCTGGAGGTACGTCCCGTCTACGCAACTAATTGCAGGCAGTTTGTTTATTGCCACACGCGTTCCGCTTCTTTTATTTGGGAAGCATCTTCAGTGGCCTATAACACACATTTCTTCTTATACAAACAGATACATATTGATACAGTATGCAGCTATGTTACATTTTGTCGTGTTTTTTGTAAGTAACACCGAACGATAAGCTCACATTACGAAATTTGTGCCACAAAAGTTGATTCTAACCTAGAAATCAAGAGCAAAACACGACAAAATGTAACATAACAGCTTATTGTATCTACCACAAAATACGTTTATTGTATGTATAAAAAGAAACAAGAATTACAAGCCACTGAAGATGCTTCCCAAATAAAAGAAGGAAAACGCGTATGACAATAAACAAACCGCCTTCAATTATTTGCATAGACGGAACATACCTTCACGAATTTAAAGCAGCTAAGGAAAGACGGAGAACAGAAAAAAGTCAATAAAAGAGTATGTTACGCCTGGTTTTGGTTCTACAAACATGCTAAAGAAAATCATTTCTGCCTTCAATTTAACTAATGTACTACATGTTTCTTCGAGCTTTGGCATGTGATCCTCCTTTACAATGAATCAACAATACAACGTAATAGCAGCCTTCATCAAACACAGTGCATTGCATTCTGAATAACCTTGTTTGAATCTTCCGTAAATATGGATTAAGGTGCAATATATTCAGATGACCGTTTTCTTTAAACATTTGGGCGTTTGAAGATTTATAGCTGCTTCACTCTTTGGCAGCCCAACGACTGGTGCTACTAACGCATTTGCAACAAGCAGCCACTTCCCATGTCAAACATGCGAGACAGCCGCAACTGCTAACGGCCTCGCTTACTGACTCACGCACATGTGTCACATGTACGGCGCGTTTCCCAGTCATGCCGCACACGTCCCCTGCTTCCGGTAGCGTCAGTGATGTACTGTGCCAGTTGGCGTCAAACGTGACACGTTGTTTTCTTCGCTTTGTTGTTTTTAGTTTCTGAATTACCTCTTTGAAAACGGACATACCAGTGGAGAAGGCTTGTAGTCAGGCCTGCACACGTGGAAATGTAGGATGGCTTTTCTTCAGTGCCAGCAAATGACTTGATTATGGTTATGAAAACTATGTTATTTGGGAGTCAAACAATTCTTTCTTGATATTTTACAATGCTGTAGTTGACTATGGAACATTTTTTTTTCAATTTAAGGGTCCATCCACGTGATAATGTATTGTCGCATCCTCAGACTATGTAAGAAATCTGGAATAAAGACATAAGAAAGAAACGAAAATTATTGCATCTGGAAGCTATGTTGCATTACTACGGTATTTTTTTCATGTTCTAAACAACAGGAAATATTTTCTGACGAATAATTCCAGTTAATACAAATATTAAATGTGGTATAGGGGAGAGTGTTGCACACTTTGGCACACTTTTTAGACTCAAGCCCAGTAACAGAAGTTTAATATATTTTCTTATTCAATTTAGAAACTATAACATTCAGTTCATGTCTGCTGCAGTCTTTTATTGACATTACAAAAATTATTCTGCAAATGTAAGGTTCCTCCAAATTTGGAAAGCTGCTTCAAGCTGCAGCATGGTCATGTCCACATTTAAAAGTGTTACAGTTGTGAAAATCTTGTCATTACCTCATTTGATGGTACATTATTGCTGTACTACGCACCAATAATCAGTACATGAAATCATATTAAGTACAAATGTTATCAAGAACCAGTTACGAGTTAAAAGCATTTTCAAATGGAAGCTACTGGCAACTAACATACGCTACTGGCCATTAAAATTGCTACACCACGAAGATGATGTGCTACAGACGCGAAATTTAACCGACAGGAAGAGGATGCTGTGATATGCAAATGATTAGCTTTTCAGAGCAATCACACAAGGTTGGCGCCGGTGGCGACACCTACAACGTGCTGACGTGCTGATATGAGGTAAGTTTCCAACCGATTTCTCATCACGAACAGCATTTGATCGGCGTTGCCTGGTGAAACGTTGTTGTGATGCCTCGTGCAAGGAGGAGATATGCGTACCGTCACGTTTCCGACTTTGATAAAGGTCGGATTGTAGCGTATCGCGATTGCGGTTTATCGTATCGTGACATTGCTGCTCGCGTCGGTCGAGATCCAATGACTGTTAGCAGAATATGGAATCGGTGGGTTCAGGAGGGTAATACGGAACGCCGTGCTGGATCCCAACGGCCTCGTATCACTAGCAGTCGAGATGACAGGCATCTTATCCGCATGGCTGTAACGGATCGTGCAGCCACGTCTCGATCCCTGAGTCAACAGATGGGGACGATTGCAAGACAACAACCATCTGCACGAACAGTTCGACGACGTTTGCAGCAGCATGGACTATCAGATTGGAGACCATGGCTGCGGTTACCCTTGACGCTGCATCACAGACAGGAGCGCCTGCGATGTTGTTCTCAACGACGAACTTGGGTGCACGAATAGCAAAACATCATTTTTTCGGTGAACGCACATTGGAAGCGTGTTTTCGTCATCGCCATACTGTCGTATCACCGGGCGTGATGGTATGGAGTGCCATTGGTTACACGTTTCTGTCATCTCTTGTTCGCATTGACGGCACTTAGAACAGTGGACGTTACATTTCAGATGTGTTACGAGCCGTGGCTCTACCCTTCATTCGATCCCTGCGAAACCCAACATTTCAGCAGGATAATGCACGACCTCATGTTGCAGGTCCTGTACGGGCCTTTCTGGATATAGAAAATGTTCGACTGCAGCCCTGGCCAGCACATTGTCCAGATCTTTCACCAACTGAAAAAGTCTGGTCAATGGTGGCCGAGCAACAGACTCGTCACAATACGCCAGTCACTACTCTTGGTGAACTGTAGTATCGTGTTGAAGCTGCATGGGCAGCTGTACCTGTACACGCCATCCAAGCTCTGTTTGACTCAATGCCTAGGCGTATCAAGGCCGTTATTACGACCACAGGTGGTTGTTCTGGGTGCTGATTTCTCAGGATCTATGCCCCCAAATTGCAGTGAAAATATAATCACATGTCAGTTCTAGTATAATATATTTGTCCAATGAATACCCCTGTATCATCTGTATTTGTTCTTGGTATAGCAATTTTAATGGCCAGTAGTGTACACTGTATAAAGGAATACTGGTTATAGAGCATCTTTACAGAGTACCACTAAAGGTAAGTTCGAGATATACTAAAAGAAAGGTACTGAAAATGAAAGTAGTCGTTTAACAGGCAACTTTCATTGTTGACAATGATTTGAAATCATTGACAGAAATTTTGAAATTTAATTGTTGACTGTGTTAGAATCGTTTTAATCAATCAATATACGAAAATTACATTCTATTTTGTCTGTATCAGTATTGTGTGTGGGGTCCAAGAGGTATACAATAAAAGCCATGAGATGCCGCCGAGGCGTGGACCACTCGTTGGGCGCCTCTAAGTTTTAAGACGATGGCGCTCGCAAATCCGACCGCTTTCTGCTTCCGCGTCTCGTCGGTCAGTGCATCGTATTCGTCTGCCCATAGTTATGCCCGCCACCAAAGACAGCGATGCCAACCAAGAACTAATTTGTTCCCGCCTGTTGCTGGCGGACATGGAAACCCTTCCGCCAACAGGCAGAAGAGGCGATGTGCCGCTATCGCAGTTCCGATTTTGTCGTCAGACGATACAGTTTAGTGCCTGCAGCTAGCACAGTGCAGCACGGTACCCGTAGTTACACTACACGACGAGTAAAGTTCTAAGAACAATAGTTGTGGCTTGCCAAGGAGGGGAAGAAAGCCAGTGTGCTCTCTGTGAGCAAACTAGGAGCAGTCATTCCAGACGTGGAACGAGTCCTTCCGGATGCCACGAAAAGCACAGGGTGCAGCGAACTGCAGGTGGTGGCTCATGTCGGTTAGAATGACGTGTGTCACTTTGGATCAGAAGAGATGCTCTCTGGTTTCGAACGGCTATCAGAAGTAGTAAAGGCTGCCTGCGAGTTGAAAGCAGAGCACACCATTTGCAGTATAGTCGGCAGGACCGATTGCAGACCTCTGGTACAGAGCCGAGTGGAGGGTCTGAATCAAAGGCCCAGGCGGTTCTGCGACCGTGTAGACTGCAGATGCCTCGACTTGCGCCATAGGGTGGTGGGGTTTCGGGTTCTGTTAAATAGCTCATGAGTCATTCTTCAGGCTTTCCCGGCGAGGTGTCGTCATGTTGAACAATCGGGTTTCTGCCGGTTATTCACGTCTTTCTTGCGCGTACTTTGTGGTTATTATCCGCTGTCAATCATGCTGTAAGAAGTTCTGAATGAATATCAAGTCATACTAGACTTTTAGACTTTTATCTTCCGATTGTAGTCATTTAAGCCCTCCTGTGATGTAGGACGTTCTGTTATCGTGGTGTGCCGTTTCAGGCGTTCCGTCCGATGTTATACCGGCCAGGAACGGTTCAATGTTATTTTTCAGACCGCTGGCGTTCAAATTGTCGCTCGAGACCCGGTAAAACATTCTCAGGTACTAGGTCCGTTGTCTCGGGTACAATTTCACGTGCATCCATGGTTACATATGTTGGGGTGTTTTCTCTAACTGCATCTTCATACGTGTGTCTCTTGGGGTCTTGACACTCCCTTCGTTGCGTCTTCAGAAGATTGAGTATCAGGTTCATGAGATTCTCCGTGATATTCTTTGATGACGCTGCCCCAGTATCTCGATGTTTGTGTTAGAATCTAGGCATCATTATAGTTCACAGAATGACTGACTTCCAAACAATGCTCAGCAATCACTGACTTGGTGCCTGTCTCACTTTGGTGTGTCTTTGGTGTTCATTGCATCTAATGTCAACGGCCCTGGTCATCTAGCCGATGTATGCCATGCCTCATTCGCAAGGTATGTGGTAAACATCCGGTTTCTGTTGTGCCAGTTCATCCTTCACGCTCCCTAGCAGAACTTTAATCTTAGTGGGTGAATGGAACACGCTCTTGATGTTATATTTGAGGAGAATTCTGCTGATTTTGGCAGATGTCGGTCCGACATGTGGCAATATGCAACCTTCTCCCTTTCTTCTTTTAACTCGTCAGGTACCGCTGGGGGGGGGGGGGGGGGGAGGCGGGGGGGGGGGGGGGTGCTATGCCTTTTGAACATCTCGAGAAGAGTATCCATTTTTGTAGAACGCAGGTTGTAAGTGTTCTGCCTCCGTTGCCAAATTATCAGGATCTGCCAAAGGTAGTACCCGTTGAACCAAAGTTCTGAGTACATCAATTTCCTGAGCCGGATGGTGGCAATTTCTGGCTTGCAGGTACAAGTCGGTGCGAATGGGTTTGAGGTACACACTTGACTGGAGGTAACAACTGCCTGCCTCTTGACTAGTACATCTAAGAGAGGGATTGGTCCATTCTTCTACAGTTCCATGGTGAATTTAATGGTAGGGTGGCGTGAAGTTAGGTGGTCCAAGAAAACATCGAGTTTTTCCCTCCCCGTGGGGCCACATAAAAAACGTGCCATCCACGTACCTAAAAAGCATTCAGATTGATGCTCGTGAAAGCAGATTTGTGGATTTTTGGTGAAATTTAGAGCCTTGGTATCTGCCTGGCGCCGACAATTGGCCGAGCTGCAGTTCTGTGGAAAGATCGCTTAATGAATGCTGTAGCTGTGGATCTGTAGTCTGAGAGGTGACGAGTTCTCTGTAGTCTGTGATACCTGCCAAACGACAGTTGGGTGAAAATATTTTCCATGAGTGCGAGCCACATTTGTGGCTTGTCAGACATAAAAGGCGGGGCCCGTAACTGCAAATGCGGCACCGAAGGACCGACTGAGACGACAAACGGGCAGTTCATTGCTCTGACTGTGGGTGTGTCGCGGAAGAGGTCGCCGGAAAAGTCAGTATTTTAAAATCTGGTTTAACATTACCTCCAGACGATCGTTGAACCGATATGGGGTCATGCGCTGTTTTAGTGTTCGATTGTGTATGCTGCACTGTGTTCACTTTCTGCTGAAGTAGGGTATTTTCCCAGATAGACTGAAGTATGTCGTTGTTAAACCACAGCATAAGAAAGGGGATACGTCTGATGTCAACAACTAACGCCCAATCTCTCTTCTGACTGCCTAATCCAAAATTCTTGAAAAAGTAATGTATTTTAGAGTAGCTTCACACCTTTGTAAAAATAAAGTTTTAACAAAATGTCAGTTTGGTTTCCGGAAAGGTTTTTCAAAGGAAAATGCTATATATACTTTCACTAATGAAATATTAAATGCTATGAGTAACCGGAAGTCACACGTTGGGATTTTCTGTGATCTCTCAAAGGCTTTTGATTGTGTAAATCATGGAACACTTCTAGATAAGCTCAAGTACTGAGGTATGAATGGAACAGTGCTCAAATGGTTTAAATCATACCTAACTGGAAGAGTGCAGAAAGTTGAAATAAGCAGTTCACATAATATGCAAAAAACTGGTGATTTCTCAAACTGGGGAACAATCAAGAATGGGATGCCGCAAGGTTCAGTCTTGGGTCCTCTGCTGTTCTTAATATATATTAATGACTTGCCATTCTATATTCACGAAGATGCAAAGCTGGTACTTCTTGTTGATGATACAAGCAAAGCTATCACACCCAACAGACAAGAATTAACTGGTGAAATTGTGAATGATGTTTTTCAGAAAATCATTCAGTGGTTCTCTGCAAATGGGCTCTCATTAAACTTTGACAAAACACAGTACATACAGTTCCACACAATAAATGGAATGACACCATTAATAAATATAGACTTCGATCAGAAATCGGTAGCTAAGGTAGAATATTCCAAATTTCTAGGTGTATGCATTGATGATGGGTTGAACTGGAAAAAAACACACTGAAGATCTGCTGAAACGTCTGAGTTCAGCTACTTATGCGATTAGGGTCATTGCAAATTTTGGCGATATACATCTCAGTAAATTAGCTTACCATGCCTATTTTCATTCTCTGCTTTCGCATGGGATCATATTCTGGGGTAACTCATCATTGAGTAAAAGAGTGTTCATTGCACAGAAGCATGTAATCAGGATAATTGCTGGAGCTCATCCAAGATCATCCTGCAGACACTTATTTAAAGAGCTAGAGATCTTCACTCTAGCCTCACAACATATATATTCATTTATGAAATTTGTTATTAACAGTCCGAAAGAATTCAAAAGTAATAGCAGTGTACATGGGTACAACACTAGGAGAAAGGATGATCTTCACTACTCAAGGTTAAATCTAACTTTGGCTCAGAAGGGGGTAAATTATGCTGCCACAAAAGTCTTTGGTCACTTGCCTAATAGCATCAAAAGTCTGACAGATAGCCATACAGCATTTAAAACGAAATTAAAAGAATTTCTTAATGGCAACTCCTTCTACTCATTAGATGAATTTCTGGATATAATAAGTGTGTAATTTCCCCAACTGCCACAAAAAATTAAAATTATTAAGTGTAATTTAATATTTTGTGTAATGCAATATCTTGTACAGACACCTTTTATTAACCTGACATGTTCCACATCATTACAAAGTGTCGTATTCATGATCTATGGAACAAGTACTAATATAATCTAAAGAACAGGTAGAAACACATGTCATCATGACGTACCTGTCCTCCTTCACTCTCCCCTTGGTAATGGCTCTTACTTGGCGAGTGTGTAATATTTATGGACGGTTTAGGTAATAATAGTAATAACAATAAATTCTGCAAACCTGGATCCCAAGGCTCCAATTTCGCCTGTCAGAAGCCAGCATGAAGGAGGAGTGATGGAGGACTAACACCACTTAAAAAACCTTGGTTAAGTTGGCGCGGTTGATAGCACCAAGTAAAGGCCACTTGTCCAATTTATAATGAAGAACCCAACGACACCAAAAGCAGGGATGATGGACTTTGGAATGGCGGAGCTGGCGAAAGAGGAATCTTACTGCCCAAGACTAAAATGGACAGCAGACATGGCTGTTCCACATGTAAGTGGCGGTACCCTGGCAGCACTTATTGAACATTTTGTGGTGGCTGAATCAGTGAAATTCTTGGCTACCTACCTGGTATTATTTTAGTACTTCTGGAATGACTGGATTTACTGCTCTCAACATTTTACAACTTCAAATCGCAAAAAGTATAGTTTACATAATGGCTGCACCATCCCCAGGTTATGACTTGGGTGAGAAATCCGTCATTACATCTTGAAATGCATGGGGACCTAGGATTATAGTGGAACTAGTATTTGCAATGAAGAAGAAACGGAATATACAAGTACTGAAATATCTTATAAGTTCAAGTTCATGATGAAGTACTAATTTGGAACATTAAATGCGAAAAATCTTCTTAAAATTAGAAAACAGAAGGAATTGGAATTATTCCTACAGAATGTAATTCATGCACAATATTGAAGAATTTACAAAGAGAAACTAAAATTAAGAAAGAGGGAAAACATTCCAACATTTGGAACACCACTTTATATAAACAAAATATCAATAGACACTATAACAGTTTTTGAGTTAAATCAGAAAGCATGTCCATGTTAAAAATAAAATGCAAAATTAAGAATTATATCTTCGTAAATTGCCATGCACCTTGTAATATTTCTGTGTTCACTGCCATCATATTCGGGTACAAGAACTTCTTCTTAGAGTAGCTGAGAAGGTAGCAGCGGTAAGATGACGTAATATGGTGTGAGGTACCGGTATGGATGTCGTAAATTGTGGTCTTTCTCCACGAATGGCTACTGTGTTCGGAAGTAGCGCGCCAAAATGGTAAACTTCTATTATTAATATTAGAAAAATTAAATAGCGAATTTATTTGCATTTCGTATAAAAACATCTCTCAATTGTATGGTGTCATTGCATTATTTCAAAAGTGTTAATTACCAGCGGAATAATAAACAATTGCTAAGTGAAAAGGCAGACGAAGCACTTTGGAAATCTTTGGATCCCACCTAACTTGGATGGTGGGTGAAGTGGTTCGGCTGTAATATCAAAGCTGGTTCAGCATTCTCGGAGGACAGTATCAGTTAAGAACTTAATTAGCAATCCGTGGTTATTTGTAGATGTAACTGAGAACAGTTTGATAGTTATTACCCAAATACGCAGTTCATTATTTTGTTTATGGAAATTCTTTGTGACACATTCTCGTATTCTGCTAATATCAAAAGCGATTGGAGAAGAGTGGGAAAGACCATTACTCCACCTGCTACATAAAAAGGGAGACAAAAAATTAAAAAATTATGAAGCAGTGTCATTTAGGCCAGTCGAACACATAATACTATCAGTGAGATTTTCACAAGGAAAGGATTTTTAAAGTGAAGTCGATAATTCGACACATAATGTTGACCATCAAACATATAATTGTATCAATTTCTGATTGAAAGAGAGTATTTGATTCTATAGACAAAAAACTATAGATAAAATCATTAGACAGTCTGGTGTTAGAGTAAAATTCATGGAACTCTAACAAGTACAATATCTGAAATTAAATTTATTGTAGAATTATTTCATCCATTTGAAATAAAAACTGATGTTAGATAAAGGAACAACTTACAACTTTTATTGTTTAACTGCAGTTTAGAAAAAATAATAAGGTTCTGGAATTTAGAGCAAAAAGATGTCAAAACTGAAACAATAATTCTGTGAAGGGAGTCAAATGGAATCAAGATAACCGATCTGGCTTTTGCACACGATTTTACAATACTTTCAGAAAATGTGACAGAAGCAGAACTCAAACAAATCTTCTAGAAAAAATAGCAAATAAAAATGTCCTGTAAATTTCAGTTGAAACTAAATTTCATGACAACTTTAAAAATGTTCCAAAATATATGGAGAAACAATCAGGTAAAATACAGTGAGTTAGAAAATATAAATATCTTGGAGGACCACACAGGCATAGAAAAATTCGCAAATACATGTAAGAGTTAATAAATTGGAAGAGGTTATAGTCTGACAAAAGAATGTGCAACAGAAATGCATATCTAGAAAAACAAGATTTAAACATTGTACCCTAGTGGTGAGATCAGAATGTTTATATGCATATGAAAGCTTAATGATGAGCTATAGCTGTATAGGACTGAGGTATTTGAAGACAGATTATTAGAATCATAATGTGTACGATAAAAACTACAGATAGTTGAAAACCGAAATCTCAAAAAAGCAAAGAAAAAACAGGGAACATATCAGAAGTAATGACAAAATGACTGAAGATTCTTCTTCGATGGACAAAGTACACTGAAATAAAATCACAATTGTGACTGAAGATGGTTGCTGTTTATTATATGGAAGTATTACAATCACAGAAGAAACACTGAATGGAATGGATAAAATTAAGTTCTTTGGACAACTATAGTGAATGACAGTTATATGGATCACAGAAATAAGAAAAGAACTGAAAAGAAACGTCAAAGTGTAAGAAATGATGTGAAAAAAACCTTTTTATTCAGAAAATACTAAAATTTCTTTCACTCCTAATTTGCATAGATGGAACACATCTCCAAGAACATAATAATAATGTAGAAATTTTCCATATCAAATCATCCTTGAAATCACAAACTTTAAACTGTCAAACACATGACACAAAGACCGAGGAAAATCCCACTTTGCAGTTAAAACCATGAAAAATAATTACAAATAATACAGCTTGTAGCCAAAAGTAGTGGATGTGATGCCCATAAAACATAAGAGTCTAATAACCAAATTGAAATACAGCTAAAGTAAAATTAAAACATGGAGAACACAAGTTTGATAAAACTTCACTGCCTAAAAGACACTATGCTACACACAATCATACAGAACATAAACACTTATGACATATGTAACAAAAATAAATGGAACACATTAACATAAACACGCAAAAAATGCACAGAATAACAAATACACTGAAGAAACAAGGATTACACATAACATGCAGAACAAGAAATACATTCCAGTCACGTTTTCTGACACCAATACAGAAATCAGGCGATATCAAGGAGCTGGTATATATCAGTTACAATGTGAAAACTGTAAATCAGTGTATGTGGGGACGAATGGAAAAAAATTTAAAACCTATATATGAGGAACACATAAGAAATTGGATAATGTTAATGCAGTAATTGAGTTCCACTCTTAATTCAGCCCAAACATCTATAGTCATAGGAAAATATTTCGCTGCTACAGTTCCTTCATATTGTTCATTGCACACCACGATTATTAAGCAAACACTTGCTCTGGCAGGGTACGCTACAACAAAGATGTGGCAACATAATAAGAAATGAAAATAACATTTATTAGGAGTATGTTACAAATGGTACTTAACTTCGGTACAATTTGGTGCATGGCACTTGAGGTCCTGAACCAAATACAATGAAATCAAAATAACTTCGCTGTCTCTTGGCAGTCTATAATATTGTCACTACAACTGACAGTAACTATGCAGGCACTTTTGGTTGTGGTATTACTTTGTAAACAGCGACTGCCAAGTCGGAATGTAATCTTCAGAGGCTGCACTAAGTTGGCTGCAGGCACCGAACTGAACCGTCTATTGCTAGGTGGGAACTGTCCGATCGTAAGCGGCGCATCGTGTTCTGCACCTGTCGGCGGAAGAATTGCCATGTCAACCAGTACAAGGCTGAAGAAGTGGGGTCCACTGTTGACAACACTCCCTTTGACAATTGTCCTGATTATCAGCGAACAAGTACAATGCGCTGTCGGAAGTGGCACAGAAGTAGGAAGAGGTCTGCATATGCCAGCGAAATCCGGAGTCTGCTGCACACAGTTTGAAGGCGCCAGGTGAGTTGGCATGGCGGTCTCTCGTGGTATTTCTTGTTTATCTATCGCTTGGCGCACAACACTGGTGGTATAAAAGTAGCCATTTTATTTTTGCTGAATACCTATTAAAGCATAGCTCTAAAGTATCTAACACAGTGCAGGATAGGGAAATTATTAGAATGAACAATCACAACAGGAATCTTTTAACATTACAAGACAATTTTCATTTGCAAAGAGCCCTAGTAGGAAGATTTAAATGACTATATTAATATAAGCAGTAACTTATTGATCACCTTAGCTATGAAAACAATAACAAAACAATTTGTAGAATGTAACCAAATTAACTAATAACCAACTCAGTCTCCCCACCACTAACACTTCCATTGAAAATTTGTGCTTTTTTCACTGAATTCCGCGCTCTGAACAGAGAATCCTGCACGATAGAGATAAACAAATGCATCTACACAAATGAATACCATAAAACATACAGACACCAAAGGGAATAAAAGACGACCGAAAAAACGCAGTGACAATTGGCAAAACTACGAACAGTAAACACACCAAACGTACAAACGTTAAAAAAAAAATACACACTGTGAAAGTGAAGTGTTTAGATGGAATGTACCTGTAAACCCAGAAAATCGGACATCTTGGTGTATGCAGAACAATGAGGTAAAATTCCAAGATTCCTAAAGAATTTCATGTAGAATCAAATAGAGATTTAACCTTATGAAACTTGCACTCCAAGAAGATATCTTTCCCCTGACGATAAGAGAATAACGAAAAAACTGTGATATATCTAGAAACATGTTTAGTATATACTTAAAACGAACATCTTTTTCAAAAACCTTAAAAAAGTTTCGGTAATTCAAGTTTGATTCCTGTACCACCAGCGGAACACCACATTAAGCAGATCTAAAATCGGAGTTCATGAAAGTGGAATAGTAACCTATATTAATCGAAAGACAATATTGCCGAACACTATGACTACTGGAGAGAACCTTCCATGAAAAACAATTTTAAAAATCCGTCAGCTGATAAAATTTCGATTTTTGTAGCAGAAGTGGAGCATGTCGTCAAGTAGGCCTAAAATAAAATTCAATAAAAGTACAATAATAAAACCAGCATTAACTAGACAAAAAAGCCTATTATATTTTTCTACTGTACAAGGGTACTGGAAAATTAATGTACTATTTTTATTATTATTGTTATCATTGGTAATATATGTAGAGATTACAAAGTCACTTTATAAGAATCATTATCACAGAAGAGAGGTGGAGCCCAGGTGAGGCATGATAATGTCATACATTTGACGCTGGCCTGCTCCTGCATGTAGGCAACCTGATAGCGAAAGACACAATTTCATGTGAAGTCGTCGCTAGCCTCATACTCTCATTCCCTGGTGTTGGTGCATACCAATCTCCGCTTGTTAAGTAGAGGACACATTGAATTGCAGACAGGCACAACAAACAGTCATACACGTACACACACACACACACACACACACACACATACATACACGACCACTGTTTATACGTTTTTTGATCGTGTTTTGTTTACTTTTATTGACTTTAAGTGTTCTGTTATTCGTTTGTTACATAGGTGCAGGGGTTATTCTCTGCGATCCAGAATGTGCTTATCAAATTAACCAAAAGGGTGTTTTGAACATTCCATTTAAGAAAATGTTTTATTTCATGCTTTGCGTTCTGTTCTGTGTGTTTCCTATGACTAATGTCATTAAGAACAGGAGTAAATAATGTGCTGTTTCATGGAAATAAAGCATTTCCTGACCCATGTAAATATAACACATCTTGTTCTTCTATTTGTGAGGAATGTTCCTGAAAGTCTGTCTATATCTTTCTGTTACACACTTCGTAACAGACATATATAATGGCACCACTGCTCAGTTGCAGATGAATAGAGTCAAAAATGACGAATTCTTAATTTTATAACAAAAGTGAGTATTATAGCTTTTTGAACCATGCTTCCTACTTATTAATATTTACAAATTCTATAGTATTTTAATTTGCTGAAAAACATCTTATTCATCAGCAAGAGATTTTATGTTGTCACAATTGTGATTAAAGCAGCATATATAACACAATTATGAATTGGATTTAGAGTTAGTGAAAATGAATAAAGTTGATCTTCTTTGAATAATTACACTCCTGGAAATTGAAATAAGAACACCGTGAATTCATTGTCCCAGGAAGGGGAAACTTTATTGACACATTCCTGGGGTCAGATACATCACGTGATCACACTGACAGAACCACAGGCACATAGACACAGGCAACAGAGCATGCACAATGTCGGCACTAGTACAGTGTATATCCACCTTTCGCAGCAATGCAGGCTGCTATTCTCCCATGGAGGCGATCGTAGAGATGCTGGATGTAGTCCTGTGGAACGGCTTGCCATGCCATTTCCACCTGGCGACTCAGTTGGACCAGCGTTCGTGCTGGACGTGCAGACCGCGTGAGACGACGCTTCATCCAGTCCCAAACATGCTCAATGGGGGACAGATCCGGAGATCTTGCTGGCCGGGATAGTTGACTTACACCTTCTAGAGCACGTTGGGTGGCACGGGATACATGCGGACGTGCATTGTCCTGTTGGAACAGCAAGTTCCCTTGCCGGTCTAGGAATGGTAGAACGATGGGTTCGATGACGGTTTGGATGTACCGTGCACTATTCAGTGTCCCCTCGACGATCACCAGTGGTGTACGGCCAGTGTAGGAGATCGCTCCCCACACCATGATGCCGGGTGTTGGCCCTGTGTGCCTCGGTCGTATGCAGTCCTGATTGTGGCGCTCACCTGCACGGCGCCAAACACGCATACGACCATCATTGGCACCAAGGCAGAAGCGACTCTCATCGCTGAAGACGACACGTCTCCATTCGTCCCTCCATTCACGCCTGTCGCGACACCACTGGAGGCGGGCTGCACGATGTTGGGGCGTGAGCGGAAGACGGCCTAACGGTGTGCGGGACCGTAGCCCAGCTTCATGGAGACGGTTGCGAATGGTCCTCGCCGATACCCCAGGAGCAACAGTGTCCCTAATTTGCTGGGAAGTGGCGGTGCGGTCCCCTACGGCACTGCGTAGGATCCTACGGTCTTGGCGTGCATCCGTGCGTCGCTGCGGTCCGGTCCCAGGTCGACGGGCACGTGCACCTTCCGCCGACCACTGGCGACAACATCGATGTACTGTGGAGACCTCACGCCCCACGTGTTGAGCAATTCGGCGGTACGTCCACCCGGCCTCCCGCATGCCCACTATATGCCCTCGCTCAAAGTCCGTCAACTGCACATACGGTTCACGTCCACGCTGTCGCGGCATGCTACCAGTGTTAAAGACTGCGATGGAGCTCCGTATGCCACGGCAAACTGGCTGACACTGACGGCGGCGGTGCACAAATGCTGCGCAGCTAGCGCCATTCGACGGCCAACACCGCGGTTCCTGGTGTGTCCGCTGTGCCGTGCGTGTGATCATTGCTTGTACAGCCCTCTCGCAGTGTCCGGAGCAAGTATGGTGGGTCTGACACACCGGTGTCAATGTGTTCTTTTTTCCATTTCCAGGAGTGTATATTTATAAATACCTTATTTATTTTAAAGTGGCTGACTTATTTTAGATCATGTCTTAATACCTCTTTGAATTCTTATTCTCACCAGTTCACTAGTGTTTATATAAAATATAAATAATATTAATGTAGTAAGTAACTGTTACATACTACATTTATCATTCATTCCATTGTACCTTTGTACTGTAGAACTTGTCAGATCTTTAACATTCAAACTGAATCTCATTATTAACAGTTATTTCAGAAATCAGTTTTTATCTTCTGTATTGAGTGCAACAGTCATAGCTTTTTCAAAAAGATATAATTTTGTAATTTTCTGTATAGAAAAGAATACCTACATATACTGGAGGTGAAGCCAAGATTTGGCATTAATTGACCTCTTCTCAGTTTGTAAAAAATACTTCCACCTTACCTCTTTTTTATTTATGAATATTTTGTTAGACATGAAGTCAATTAGTAAAATATTAAGCCATTAATTTCGTTAGTTGTCATTGCTCTTGAAAGAAATGTGGTGAACACAGTGGAATGAAATGTCTTGTGGCTAGGGCTTCCCATTGGGTAGACCGTTCACCTGGTGCAAGTCTTTTGAGTTGACACCACTTTGGCGACTTGCGTGCCGATGAGGATAAGATAATGATGATCAGGACAACACGACACCCAGTCCCTGAACGGAGATTCCCAGCTGGGAATCGAACCCGGGCCCCTTGGCATGACATTCCTTCACACTTACCACTCAGCAACTGGGGTGGACAAATTATCTACATTAATTAAAAGAGATCTATCAAATTCTGATATTTATTATTTGGTATAAGAAATGCTGCTTTTTAAGTTACTGTTCAGAAAAATAGTTATTTTCTATTGGCATTAATGATGCTGAGACTGATGGCTGATTTGTATATCATAGCAAAAATAAGGAAAGAGATGGAATAGTAAAACACAGCAGTCACTGCAGTCACCTGTTATGCCTCTTGTAAAGAATCTGGATGGTGGCATACGTTTATGAATTTGTAGTAAGTTCTGAACTGATCTGAATCACATTTTGGGTAAGGGTTTTACTATTATGAAGCAAGAACATACCTTAGATGTTCATATATTTATTTTTTAAAGCAGGAAATTTTTGGAGGTCAAGTGGAATTAGACTTCACCCCAATTAAATATATAAAGCCCTATTCCATAAAATTCTTCTAGATTGTGGGCCTCATCTAATTTTTGAGTACAGAAGCAACACTTCAAGGTTTAACAATATTATGTAGCCCACAGTCCAGAGGTATTTTATGGTACATGACTCCAGCCATATAAGCATATCTAGAACTGATCAGCATTGATTTGTAAGAATTTATGAACTTCTGTTGATGTACCATAATAATCTTTGAAGTGTGCTGATATATGGTATTTACTAGTTATTTTTAAATCATTTTTTATTTCACTTCTATTGAAAAGTAGTACATAAATAGACACATGTTAAGTAAGAGATATGATAAGTGCAATGTAAATAACAAATATCTTGTGAAATCAACCGTTTGCTCTTCTATGACCCATCTGATGATTGAAGATGGTATTCCAAAACAAGTTATGTGGTGGTAAACCTTGTTGACAATGTATCTCAGAAGGCAATTTGTATGCAGTTCTTGTTCAGATTTGCTGCAGTCCATTGTGATATATGAAGTCCTGCTCACACATCTTTGCAACTACACATTACATTTTAACCAAATCCATCTAAATAATTTAACTGATGATAAATGAAAAAGTTAGGAACACTTGATGGTCAATAAAGTGAAATGCATCTGGTGAAAAAAACGCATTTTTGTAATTTCAACATTAGAAGAAAATTACCCTCAAGAATTGTAAAGCAAGTACGGACAATTTGGCCAGACAAATTAAGAATTTCATGATGCCTTGTCAAACATTTCCATTAGGCTCCATTACCAGTTTAAGAAGATTCATTTTAATCTGTATAAGACAGTTGAAACTATCAGATTCAATAACTGCTGTAAACATAATGATCATATCTTGTAAACATAATGATCTTATGCCAAAATACATAAACATAAAGATCAAAAAAGTTCGAAAGTAGCAAAAGTTGCCAGACAAGCCGCTAAAATTGCGTGGCTGAACACAAAATTAAGACACTACATACAAGGAAACAGGTACTAAACCAAGAATTATGCAACCATAAGTACAAACCAACATATTGTTAACAAACTGTTTTTCATCTTAAAACAAATCAAAATGTAAATAACTTCATTACAGGCTAATGGTGAGCTTTACCTCAGTAAAGCGAAATGTGTCTGCTGAAAAAAATAACACAAATTTTTGTAGTTGCAACGACAGAACAGAAATACCCTCAAAAACAGTAGAATCAGAAAGACAGATTAAAGAAATACTTGAATAAATACAGCTTCCAAATGAACCACTGTCTAGTTTCTGAAGTGACAGCAGAATTCATGAAAGTGGTACTCGATGGTCTTGACAAAGTTGACTATGTCACAGGTATATTTTTAGATCTTTCTAAGGCTTTTGGTACTGTTGATTATAAGATTCTATTCAATAAGCTTGAAGCATTAGAAATAAGAGATCTAGCTAATGATTGTTCTGATTATAGCATTCACATAGGGTACAAAGAGTAGAATTAACACATACCTCAAATAAATTCAAAATTTAAGTAAAACAGTTATCACAACCAAAATACTTAACACTTGATGGTACCATATTAGGGACAAAGCTGTTCCTGATCTACAACAATGACTTCCCTGTAGTGTCAGTCATATGGAAAAAAGTATCCTTGCTGATGACACCAATATCATAGTCACTGATAAGCAACGGGAACTCCTTGCTTAGAAACCAAGCGAATACCTCATGGAAGTATACAACTAGTCAATATGCAGTGATATTGAAAATAAATAAAACAAAGTCCATGAATTTCAGTTTGAAGAGACGAAAATACAGTATTAAGTTAAATGTAGATGGCGACTCTACAGACTGTCTCACAATCACATTATTTCTATGAATGAATACTGATTCTCAGTTGAAATGGTGTGAACACACAAAGACACTTGCAAACAAAATGTCGTCAGTATCTTGTACCCTTAGAGTACTGTCATCAATGTGTAACAGCCACTGTATTTTAGTAACGTACTAATCATATGTACACTTAGTTATTAGCTATGGAACTCTTTTGTGCAGAACAAGTGCACAAAATATGAACATTTTCCAAAATACTGAAAGGTCCATAAGAGTAGTAAGCAAAGATAATAGTAGACCTCAAAAAAACACCGGTGATTTTAAGTACAACATGTGAGTACATTTATCAATCAGTTGTACACATCAAAAATAACATTGGTAATAATTATTGCACAAACAGCTCTGTCTGTGTCCATGGAACAAAGTCTATACTGGATTTACATTTACCAAGAAAGAATAAACATAAAACTCAAAATGTAGTTTCTACTAAGAAATAAAACTGCACAATAAACTGCAAAAGGAGATTAAAGAAATTACTAAAACAAACTTACTTACACTGAATATATTACTTCGATAACACAGATTAGTGGTTAGGTAAAATATGTAACACAAGTAAGTACTAACAACGATAATGAAACATTTGTCCTTTCACATAACAGTTTCACACTGTGTTTTGCTTCTTTTTTTCCTTTTCTTGTAAAACTTGCTCTAAAAGTAATCCGGCGTATAATATTAACATCTTATCCTGTTTCTGAGCTGATCAACTTATTCATTATGGACAGATGCTGACTCAGCTTTCCAGGTTAACAAATCAGAAGTTGTGGTACACGAAATCGAAACCAAAAATCGTCTCTATGTTCCCTGCATCATCTCGTAGTTTATGTAGTGTTGCATTATGAAACAATGTATGTGTAGTGTGTGTACTGTGGGTAGTGAATGGGAGTGAGGAATCAATTAACAGTGTAGTACCAGCCCTTTTACGTTTTTAAATAACTTTTTTCAAAACATTATTGTACATTAGGCATTAGCCAAACGAGGCTGCACCGTTTCAGACAGACTGGCCTTGTATTCGTGAGGGTGGAGACTGCAGTCTTCATCCCGTCACCCTGTTTAATGTTTTCCATGTTTTCTTAAAATTTCTTCAGGCAGATACTGGGTTGGTTATTGCTATAAGTTCCGGTTGACTACCTGTCTTATACTTGTCAAACTACAACTGTAAGAAGTATGCAATGCCTGTATATATCAATTATGTTACTTTCGTTGTTTTTGAATTATAAGGTCAAGGCATATCCAATATCCTTGTAGAAATTACTTTTTTGGGGGTCATCGAACTTGTGACTGGTTCTATGCGGCCTGCCACGAATTCTTCTCCTGTACCAACCTTTTCATCTCAGAGTAGGACTTGCAACTTACATCCTCAATTATTTGCTGCATGTATTCTAATCTCTGTTTTCCTCTACAGTTTTTAATCTCTGTAGCTCCATCTAGTACCACGGAAGTTACTGAATGATGTCTTAACAGGTGTTCTACCATCTTGTCCCTTCTTCTTGTCAGTGTTTTTCGTATATTCTCTTCCCCGCCGATTCTCTGGAGAACCCCTTCATTTCTTACCTTACCAGTCCACCTAATTTTCGACAGTCTTCTGTAACACCACATCTCAAATGCTTCGATTCTCATCTTTTCTGCTATTCCATATAGTCAATGTTTCATTACCGAACAATGCTGTGCTCCAAACGTAGTCTCAGAAATTTCTTTCTCAAATTAAGTCCTATGTTTGATATTAGTAGATTTCTCCTGGCCTGGAATGTCCTTTCTGCCAGTGCTAGTCGGCTGTTGATTTCCTCCTTGCTCTGGCCGTCAAGGGTTGTTTTGCTGCCTAGGTAGCAGGATTCCTTAACTTAATCTACTACGTGGTAACCAATCCTGACGTTATGTTTCACGCTGTTCTCATTTCTGCTACTTCTCATTACTTTCGTCTTTCTTGGATGTACTTTCAGTCCGCATTCTGTACTCATTAGAGTATTCATTCTATCCAGCAGATCCTGTAATTCTTCTTCAATTTCACTGAGAACAGAAATGATAGATTATTGATCTTCTTTCACCTTGGATTTTAATTCAACTCTTGAACTTTCCTTTCGTTTCTGTAATTGCTTCTTCGAAGTATAGATTGAACAGAAGGGGCAAAAGACTACATCCTTGTCATACACTCTCTTTAATGGCTCTGAGCACTATGCGACTTAACTTCTGAGGTCATCAGTCGCCTAGAACTTAGAACTACTTAAACCTAACTAACCTAAGGACATCACACACATCCATTCCCGAGGCAGGATTCGAACCTGCGACCGTAGCGGTCGCTCGGCTCCAGACTGTAGCGCCTAGAACCGCACGGCCACAACGGTCGGCTCTCTCTTTAATCCAAGTACTTCATTCTCCATCTATCACTCTGACTGTTTCTTCTTGGTTCTTCTACATATTGTATATTACCCGCCTTTCCCTATAACTTAGCCCTGTTTTTCTCAGAATTTCGAACATCTTTCACCATTTTATGTTGTCGAGCGCTTTTTCCAGGTTGACACATCCTAGGAACGTGTCTCGATTTTTCTTCAGTCTTCGTTCCATTGTCAACTGCATTGTCAGATTGCCCTTCTGGTGCCTTTAACTTTCCTAAAGCAAGACTGGTCGTCATCTAATAGTTCCTCCCTTTCTTTAACAACCCATGGTCTAGGGGTAGCGTTCTTGATTAGTAACCAAAACGTCCTCATTCCAGGGTTCTAACCCAGCCACCGCATAAACTTTGAATAATAATCATCAGTAGTGGTGAACAAAGATTTACGGGATAAGAAATCATACTAATTGTGCCAACGGCTCATCAAAGAGGGCGGAGGAGCGATAAGAGGATCAGGGTCCTGTCTGGGCCTTGGGGTGGGAAGTTGCCATAAAGACGTAAGAATCAGCAGTGATCAACGGCATGAGGATGCAGAAAGCAATGGCTTCCATTGTATTAAAGACATGTAAAAGAAATTGCCTATGAAGGAATAAAGCTACTGCTACTACTTCTACTGCTAGTACTACTACCATCTCGAATACCACCACACAGATTTTTCTGTCATCGGCAGACACAATGTTAGATGTGTCTTTCATCCGGCAGAGAAATTAAAGAATTTTGTAGGTCCCCACGAAGACGATCTCAATCTCAGGAAATAACGTGTCTAAGAGATTCCTTGTTAGTGTGCAGTGGAGTATATTCGCCAGACTTATCATACAATGCCATTCCGATGTGATGAACGCCATCCTTCATACATATCTGGGCCGACCAGATAAATCTGCAATAACAGAGCATTGCCTTAGCAGAGGGCACGACGTGATATTAGGAAAGACAAAGATTATACTCTCAGTTTTGTCTTTCTGGGTCTATGTGGTAAAGTAGGCGATAGACACTTTCGTGGAGAATAGCCTAATACTGAGGGACTCAGGATTCCATTTAAGTACAACTCGGAACTCTGTGCTTGCCGCCATTGAGTGAAGAGAGAACATGAGTTTCCGACGACAGTTTGACGGCAGTATAGAGGATGTTCCATCTGACAGCAATTCTCATTGGATTTCCAGTCACACCGACAGCTGATGGCTGCACTTATTACCTGGAGCGTGTGCAGAAGGCCACAGTTCGGCTCCATGTAGGGGGCGCTGAACACGCTACCGTCATCCATCTGCAAGTAACTCGACAGTACATGTGCGACTGTCAAACGAGGTCTCTACACAGACCACCACAATGCCAACACCGGCAACTGCTACCTACTGGCAGTAAAGCCACCACCTGACAATGTCGAGCAGCTACCTCGAGGTAATATTGTGCTATACATCAAACGTAATCTGGTGGCAGACTCAAGACCCATGCATTCAACGAAAAATTATTTAGTTAAAGAGTTTTATGTCAGATAAAGAACAGTTACGAAGAGCAGTATACAGGGTGTCCCAGCTATCTTGTCCACCCAAAATATCTCTGGAACAGTAACAGCTACCGGAAAACGACTTTCACCGGTATCAATGTAGGGCTGGGGCCCATGAATTTACATATTTGGAAACATTCTAAAACGAAAGCATATGTGTTTTTTAACACAAACTTATGTTTTTTTAAATGGACCTCCTATATTTTTTCTTCAGCAATCCATAGCATGACAAAGCACATACACAATGGCGTTAATTGCATCGCAATATTCCCATTACATCCCGATATATTAAGACGCGAAGTTGACGCTTGAAACACCCGACATGTGCTGCTAGCGCACGTCCTGAGGCTCAGGCGTGAACCCCATGCTGCCCGTAATCGCGATGTGATTGACATGTGTAATCACACCTCCATATTTATCAAGAGGTCCGAAACGAATAATACGGTCTGCTACCATCAACTCTCATAAGCACATAATGGTTTCCCTCTTGCACGTTTTACGTATCTACGTACACAATATGAACCAGTACCGATCGGTGTACACCCGTTAGGTTGTCTTATTTATCCTGCACACCCAAAATAAGGTTCACCTAATGCGTTATATGACCCATTGTGCCTGTCGCGCAGGGCCTGGCTCTACCTAGTCAAGTGTCCAACGGTGTTCCCACTATTGCCACAGTTACCATTTCGCCTTGTTTATGATTTGCGACCCATGCAAACTCCTGTACTCCACCACCCTCCGAGCATCCCATTTGTTGTTGCTTTGGCGTGCAGTACACCACTTGCCAGTGTAGTCGTGCATCAGAGTAATCTAGTGACGGCGCGGAGGTAGTACACGTTGTGAATAAACGTTGTGTTGTGGAACTTATACTGAACAGTATAATGTACACACATGAAGATATGGTAGAAATGCTGCTGATCTATGGAGAATGTACGTTGACAGGAAATACGTTATGAGATTGCTTGTGTGTTGATAGTACTGTTAGCGAACATTATGATTATTAAGGTAATATGTCTGTTTTCTACCATACTCTACAGGCCTGTACTGTACCCTGTTGTAGGTGGACTAAATGCTGTTCAGGCAGAACGACTGTACAGAAGACGATTCACGACAAGCCATCGCCTTTGCGCCGGATGTTTGGTCGTCTCACATCTCGTCTACGTGAAACGGGAAGCTTAAATCCAAGACCTCGACATCGTCCTAGAACACGCACAGATGAACGTGCTGAAGTTGCTGTGCTCGCTACCATAGCTGTGAATCCTCAAATCAGCACACGTCAAATTGAACGTGAAGTTGGTGTGTCGAAATCAAGTGCACAGCGTATTCTTAAACGTCATAAATTTCATCCTTACCATGTTCATTTACACCAGGATCTTCATGGAAATGACTTCCGCAATAGGGTAACATTTTGTCGGCGGGCTCAGCAAAAACTTCTGACTAACCCAAATTTTTTTGCAGATGTTCTCTTTACCGACGAGGCATCATTCTCCAACAAAGAAATTGTCAATATGAGGAATATGCATTATTGGTCCGCAGACAATCCAAAATGGCTCCGTCACGTGGAGCATCAACGTCCGTGGAAAGATAATGTTTGGTGTGGGATTATTGGAGATACCATTATCGGACCTTTCTTTATAAATGGCATCCAAAATGGCAGACAATACTCCAGATTTATACGACACAATTTCCTGTTCTCTTGGACACCGTACCTCTGAACCGGAGAGTGGTCATGTGGTATCAGCATGACGGATGCCCTGCACATAACGCCTTACGAGCACGACGACTTCTGAACCGTAAGTTCGTTGGTAGATGGATTGGACGAGGTGGCCCAGTTAGGTGGCCTGCCCGATCTCCGGACCTTACACCGCTGGATTATTTTCTTTGGGGAGCAGTGAAGGATGTTGTTTACCAACATGAACCAACAACACCAGAGGACGTGAAGCAACGCATTATTGATGCTTGTGCAGCCATCAAAGAGGAAACAGTAGCACGAAGTAGGGCATCCTTCATCCGCAGAGTGACTCTATGTATGCAAGCCAATGGGCATCACTTTGAGCATGAGATGTGAACGATATGTTTAGTATGTAGTGCTGGTATCACAGTGGAAGTTTCTACAAAGGGCCATTTTACCCAGTGATGTTAAGAAACATTTGTTTGCAACAATTTGTCATTTAACACATTAGATAAACATAACATTGATAATTATGTGATAATAAAACTAATTGGTTAAACATGTTTACATTCATCTTCTATGTCCTACCCGAACATCCCAAATCAAAACATTGTTACCTAAACAACGGTGAAACTTTTAGTCCACTTGCTCGTTTCACTAAAACCATCAACATGAATTTTACTATTACGAGTGAATGATTAACTGTCACTTGCGCTAGATCTACAGTAAAGTAAAGTTTTAACGTTGAACGGCATTACCTTTTTAGTAACGGATTAACGATAAGTGAAGTTAACTTTGTAACTAACGTTGCGGTACACAGATATGTTACAGAACCGCATCACCCCTAGCCTATGGGATAAATACCTGCTGGAATGTACGACGTTAATGCAGGATGGCAGCAGACCGTATTATTCGTTTCGGACCTCTTGATAGGTATGGAAGTGTGATTACGCATGTCAATCACATCGCGATTACGGGCGGGATGGGGTTCACGCCTGAGCCTCTGGACGTGCGCTAGCAGCGCATGTCGGGTGTTTCAAGCGTCAACTTCGCGTCTTAATATCTCGGGATGTAATGGGAATATTGTGATGCAATCAACGCCATTGTGTATGTGCTTTGTCATGCTATGGATTTCTGAAGAAAAAATATAGGAGGTTCATTTAAAAAAACATAAGTTTGTGTCAAAAAACACATATGCTTTTGTTTTAGAATGTTTCCAAATAAGTACATTCATGGACCCCAGCCCTACATTGATACCGTGAAAGTCGTTTTCCAATAGCTGTTATTGTTCCAGAGATATTTTGGGTGGACAAGATAGCTGGGACACCCTGTATATGAAGGTGCTCCCAAAATGAACTAAGTTCCTTTCCTTCAGGTGGAGGAGCAGTAGTGCCGGGTATTCCTGCTAAACACTACTCATTCTTCTGACTCTGCTAATAGGCCATCAACCACCCGAAAAATGGAATTTTTGCCTTTAACTGACACAATGTCTAGTTCTTCCTTGATACTTAAGAAACTGTGTATGTCTGGCGAAATAGAGGATTGTTTGTGCTGTACAGTTCGCTAATATATAGAACATCATTTTTCCCATTCATCCTGTTCGTTGTACAATGTAGGCTGAAAGGATTTCCTTTATTTTTCTCTATACTTTGGCCAGGTCATACAGATTGAAATGTTTCTGGCAAACGCCAGAATTACGGTTAACCTCCATCCGCATATTAATGAAAATATTTAACACACCATTTAAAAAAAGAAGCATCTTTAAAAAGTGCTTCAAAAGATCCAGTATTTGTGCTGAAACTTTGTAAATTTTTTTTAAGTTCGTTGTGCAGGCTTAGTGTTCTGTACATAAAACGAACTAGAACAAACACTACACCAAATTCATAAATAGCGGCTTTACCTGCACGCACAGTATCACAATGATTATATAATCTAAGTATATATTCAGTATATTTAGCTTATGACCTGAATGCATACCTAAGAAATAATGAAATGTTTTTCAATTGTCATTTGAAACATAGCACCATATACTGATATGAATAAATGTCATCTGAATATTTTCAGACTCTCTCTCTCTCTCTCTTTCTCTCTCTCTCTCTCTCTCTCTCTCTCTGGTACCGGCCTCCATAATAAATACAACCTTCTCCTATTGTGTTTGAAACGTACCACCCTGCACAGTAAAACACACAGATATACACAAAATTTTAATTTTTGTCTAGGACTATGAATGACATTTTCTTGGAAACAAGTTCTCCAGTCCTCCAATACTGACCAAGGTTTTCCTTGATTGACATAGAATACCGGAACTGGTAAGCCCCTCCTATTACTTTTCAACTGGGAAATCCCTACGTCTCACTACCAGCTCGCACAGTACTAACTAAAATGAACCGAGACTCCGCAATCGGCCGCATCTAAAATAGTCCGCTCTACTCCTTAAAATGAAGATTAGTGCCAAAACAAAGTGTGCTCGGTGGCGTGATTCAGGTTTGAATAGCTTCAAATTCTCTGCTTGTAGATTTACTTAGTTATTCGATGTTAAGTCGTCAGTATAACGAAACACTGTGAATTCCGCATAATTTCGTGAAAAATCACTCCTGTAGTGTTATCAATCATGGCTAACTCGTTACAAACTAAAAAACATTAAGACAAATTATCTACAAATGGCGATAGCGGATAAAAAATTCCTTCATTCGAGAACTCAGGAACGACTGCCACTTCTCCCTGAAACGATACTTTTTAAAGGTAGCATTGTTCACTGGATCATTCATGAGTCAAATTATTTTGATTAAGAGACCAATTTAAAAAAGTATACCTCACACAATGGCAGTTCTTTTTATCAGTAATTATTATTTATCATTATTTTCTTGAACTGGGTTTGGAAGGAGACTCTTAAAAATTACAGAAGTAGGAATAATTTTCTGATGCATTAATTAATATATATTTTGACTGTAAACATCCTGTGTGATTGAAATCTTCTTGTGATTTGTTTATGAGGCTGTTAAAGGGTTAATCTTTCATTATCAACTAAGATATCACCTTTGACTTGAAACAGATTGCCTTTTCTGAGCCAGTTTAACATCCTCTATCGTTTGCACAAGAATAATGATTCTGATCTATAATGTAAATAAAACAATGAAATTCGACCTATGCAAATCACTACATATCAGCAATGATGGCTCAGCGAAATGGATCAGACCTCTACAAAGCTATGAAATATGTGTATCGTTCTGTCTTCAAATAAATGTTGATAGGAGGTGAATTCACAAATCTGAGAACTAGACCTGTCTTTTGTTAAAGAGGAGTAGGAGTTTCATTCAACTGTGGATTGCTTTTACAGGGCTAGTGGCAGTTTGAGAACAAAAATCGAAATTCACCTATAGTTGTAGTTCGACATGAATGGTACAGGTAGCAATAGTTGTAACAGGAACAATTATAGCATCTTCCTGAAGTCTTTTAGGAAAATCAGGATGGAGAGTAAAGTCTCCTTCCTCCCAAATTCCAGGCCAGTCTGTTTTAAACTGAGTAGCTTCATTCACATTATAGGTAGCATACAATACTGTTTAATCCATACACTCTAGCAAAGAAGTTATTTAGTAACTCATATAAAAAAGGAAAGGATATTAGCATCTTTGGATGGCAGAGATCTGGTGTAAATTTTCCAGAAAAAATTAACATTATACAGCACATGCGTATTGTGAAGTAACAGAGATATTTTATTATTATTTAACTGCGTTCCTTTTTCTTTTCTTTAATCAAATCCCTATTCCTGTTATCTAAGTTACCCTTCACTGCACAGCATTTATTGGTTAACAAGAACTTAACTGAATTTTTAAATAAGTTTGTTTTACATCTCTTTAATTTCCATAAGCAATTTATTGTATAATTTCTTACATTGGGAAAAATACTGATTTGAGTTTTATGTACATTCTTTCTGGGTAATTTAAGTTTACTCAAGGCCTTTGTCCGTGATCATGAACAGAACTGTTTGTCCAGTTATTATAAAAGTTATTTTTTATGTACTTAGGTGATTGGTAAACCGATACATACAGTGTGATTAAAATTCCCAAGATTTTGAACAGATCTTTACAATGAGTCTGATCACAATTTTTTTTTGTTATTTAGCTATGAACGTTTTCTGTAGTTTGAAAAACTGCATATTTTGTGCATTTATTTCCGTGAAAGAATTCCACAGTTAAAAAGTGAGAGCAGATGTGAAGTATACGTAATTAAAGGTGTAGTGTGGATCTAGATGGGGATTTTCCAGGTAGGACAATGGATGGCATAAATACCAATGACCTACATTTTATTGCAATACGGAGACACATCCAAACGCAAGTGTACACAGCTGTAGTCAGTGATGAACAGACTCAAAGAATTTCAGTGAGGCAGACCCGTAGTGCTGGCCAAAGAATTTCTTTGTTCGACTGCACGACTGCTGCTAGATGACCACAAAGGCACTAGCTGTACGCCCTGGTGTCAGTATGTGTTCACACGACTTCAACAGAGAATTAGTATTCATTCCTAGAAATTTTGTTATTGGTAATTAGGGTGTCATATCAAATAAATAAAAAAATTATGATCAAGATTAAACTGTTGTCTCTATATTGCAAGCAAATGAAATGTTACAGGAATATTAAACAAATTTAAGTTATGAGCCAAAAATGTTCATGTTTGTAGGTCCAGTCAGTTATTAATCTTGTAGATGCAGTCGATCTGTTGATCATTAGATACAGCAAATAACCGGAGCTATATCACACTTGTAATAAAAAACTGATTCCTAACAAGTGTTGTGTTCAAGTATAATACAACTAATGTAATCAAATAGCATCAAACAATGAGTAATCTCCTATCTTGTGGACTCCATAATGCACAAAAACCGCAATGCACAAAATCCACCATCTCAAGAACGCAATAAACGGTGTACAGTTCCATACTTAGGAAACGTCTCACTGGATGTAGCCAGAAAACTCAAATCCAGGAACGTAAAAACATCATTTTATGTGCACAACACAGTTGGAAACGTTTTTCCCAATGGCAAAGACAGTACCCCAGTATTGTAAAAGAGTAGAATATATAAAATTACTTGTAATTGTGGTAGATTCTATATACGAGGGTCAGTCTGGGAGGACAATATGTACCCACTTGAAGGAACATCACATAAGTTGGAAATTTACGAAAGGAGACTCTACTTCTGCAGACCACTTGCTTAAAGGCAGCCATAATTACAAGTAGAAACATGAATTATTACATCACATTCATAGAGGAAGAAAGATGAACTATTTTGAACTGAGAATGAAATGAAATGTTCATCTTGGGGTTGAAGCTCTTTTCTTCCGTGTTTGCTTTAACAAAATGTATGTTTTTGGATAGGGTCCGCCTTTAGCAAAACACAATTTTGTTTTTTAACCCAAACATGTTTTACTGCAGTTGCAGCATCTTAAGTGGGCTTTTATTTTTCATCTTTTTACCATATGGGGTGGTTTTTCTGATGTGTTGTGTTTCTACAGTGACAATTTTGTTCCACAGTTTGTCATCTGCAACCACTTATACATTTTCCTTTTAATCATCTTCAACACTGTCAAACACTAGCCACTGTCACTCTCACTGAAACTGTTTCACTGCTTTACCAGCTGTTTGTTTTTACAGCTGGTAAAACAGTGAATCAGTTCTTCTTTCACTGACCCTAGTGTAGGTTCTTCTCCTACACACTGTTCTGAATCAGCTGGTCAGCTGTCATACAAAAGGAAGCGATAGTTAGCTACAAATGCTTCTTTCCGTAAATGCTTTTTCATGTGTTCAGCGATTTTGCAGATCCAGATATGAATGACTGGCATGCTGATATCACGTTTCTGTAAATAGTCGATACGGTGGTGTTGAAAGCGTGATGCGTAGATCAAGCGGCAACTGTGCCAAGGGAAGCAACAGGCGAGTACCATTGTGGAAACAACGCTTGTTTGTTTTTCGACATGAAGCCAATTAAGTGAAACAGCGCATTCATAAACAGTCACTCCAATGTAACTGATTCTTCTGATGGGTGATGGGTGACCACCTGATTAAAAACAGCGTTTGGTAGACACACGTAGCAGAAGAATGCATCACCAGCGCCCCTCCATATGCAGGAAAGGAATTCTCATAGCTTTTGTGGCCTCCTCGAACATATTATGACGGACAAATGAATTGGATTTAGTAATATAAAAAAGATTCCAGCATCACCAGGAAAGGATTTAAATGCTGAAAAGTGAAGGTATTTTGTAAATTGGATATGTGCTCACTCATTATTAAGACTTTTGTACACTTACAATGACACGAGGGAAGTACACGAATATTTTTGCACTGGAATACTTTTACACAGCTCTGAAAAACGAGCTACATTTCCGATGAAAAAGAGTATGTTCAAGTAGGCTTCTGAGTTTCATTAATGAATCTGAGCTTACAAACAGTAACAATTCTTATTCTCCTAAAATCTTGAATTAATCTGTAAATAAGTTGCTTACGAGTGGCGTTTGAAAAGTCTGTGAAAAGTTCGAGAGATGTTACCACCGGTGCGTATCGAGGTCATGATTAGTTAGTAGCATCTTTGGTAAGAACGCACACCAAGTTTCAACCATATTGGTCTATTTCTTTGTGTTTGGCTTTTGTGTGAACCAAGGAAATCGAGTGATTGTAAAAAAATGGACGAAAAAAAATTTCTTGTGGTCTTTAAACATTACTTTATGAAAGGTAAACCACCTCAGGAGACTAAAGAGAAGCTTGATAAACATTACGATGACTCTACACCTTCGATTAGAACAGTCTATAAGTGGTTTCAAAATTTTAGGAGTGGCCATATGAACATAAGTGGTGTTGAACGTTCTGGACGCCCTGTGGAGGTTACGACTCCAGAAATCTTTGATAAAATCCATGGCATGGTGATGGATGACAGAAGAGTTAAGGTGCATGAGATTGCTAGTGCTGTGGACATCTCGAATAAACTGGTACATAATATTTTGCATAAACATTTGGACATGAGAAAGCTATCAGCAAGATGGGTTCCGCGATTGCTCACGCTTGACCAAAAAAGGAATCGTGTGAAGTGTTGCAAGGATGATTTTCAGCTGTTTAGGAAGAGTCCGTAGGACTTTAAGTGTCGTTTCTTCACTGTGGATCAAACATGGATACATTACTGTACTCCTGAGACCAAACAAAAATCTAAACAATGGGTTGCCAAGGGAGAATCTGCACCAAAAAAGGCGAAGACCATTCCTTCGGCCGTAAAGGATACGGCGACTGTCTTTTGGGATTCGCAAGGGATAATCCTCATCGACTATCTGGAAAAGGGTAAAACTACTACAGGTGCATATTATTCATCGTTATTGGACCATTTGAAAACCGAGCTGCAAGAAAAACGCCGGCGATTCGACCGCAAAAAAGTCCTTTTCCATGACAACAGTGCACCAGCACACACCTCAACAGCTGTGGTCGCAAAATTATTGGAAATAGAATTCCAACTAGTTTCACATTCCCCATATTCTCCAGACTTGGCTTCCTCGGACTACTATTTGTTCCCCAGTTTGAAGAAATGGTTGGCGGGACAAAGATTTTATACAAACGAGGAGGTGATTGCAGCAACTAATAGGTATTTTGCAGACTTTTCAAACGCCTCTCGTATGTCTACTTATTGCGACAAAGGATGGTACATAGTTTACTTTCCTATAATTCATATTTTAACATTATGCATGGCAGTTCTGAGAATCCTTTGGGGTTGACTCATGTAACATAGTCTGCTGTTTACAAACGCAGGATCTTCGGCTACTGGTAAGATGGCTCCTCCGACTTCTCCCAAAGGAAGAAGTGATGCGATATCCGTACCTACAGTCTGACTGAACTACAACCGGGCACACACCAGTACCCCGCGGGTGGCGCAGCTGCAGGTGTCGTCCGCAATGGGCACAGGCGTCTGGAAGCCAGCTACAAGGGGTGGAAGCAAACAACAACAACTCGACTTGTTACCGCCGGGAATTCAGGACGTCACTTCTGCAGGCACTACTCTCTCCGTCACTACAGAAGGTGCAGCCAGCGCGGCACTATTTCCTTCTGCAAGTCACGTCCCTGAGAGTAGTCCATGCTGTATACATCCGTCTCCGCAATACTTCGGGCAGCGCACTGCCTCCAAGAAGCTAGTCATTGTCGGGAATTACGCAGGGCAATTGCGCCAACCACTTCGCAGTTCCTCGTTCGGAGTACCTCCCGACCAACGCCGGCCGCCCTCAAAAAATGGTTCAAATGGCTCTGAGCACTATGGGACTTAACATCTGTGGTCATCAGTCCCCTAGAACTTAGAACTACTTAAACCTAACTAACCTAAGGACATCACACACATCCATGCCCGTGGCAGGATTCGAACGTGCGACCGTAGCAGTCGCGCGGTTCCGGACTGAGCGCCTAGAACCGCTAGACTTCCGCGGCCGGCGCCCAGCCGCCCTCCACCAACTTGAGGAATCCTCTCGGCAGACACCTTCTCGCAGACCTCACTGATAGGGCACCATCACGCATTTTCAGGGAAGTTACTAGCCCAATGATATGTCTCTCAGTAACTCCCTAAGTGGTTACTTGCTAAGTGCCAGGCCTACCTTTAACCCACGTAGACTATACAGTTGCTTCATAGTGTTATTTCTTCCTATATCTGTACCCTGAATAAATGTGTTATTATTAGCAACCACACTATGGGAGTAAGAGAGCTTCGGTCAGCTTATCGCGAGTTTTTATTGTGATATTTCACGAGGACACGCTGAAACACTTGATAGTATATGCACTCTCTCCACTGATATCATTCACAGTGCGATGTATTTTCCTTAGGCACCATTGCACTTGTTCCGTGTCAAGGCATCGCGTTCTACATCTACATCCATACTCCGCAAGCCACCTGACGGTGTGTGGCGGAGGGTACCTTGAGTACCTCTATCGGTTCTCCCTTCTATTCCAGTCTCGTATTGTTCGTGGAAAGAAGGATTGTCGGTATGCCTCTGTGTGGGCTCTAATCCCTCTCATTTTATCCTCATGGTCTCTTCGCGATATATACGTAAGAGGGAGCAATATTCTGCTTGGCTCCTCGGTGAAGGTATGTTCTCGAAACTTCAACAAAAGCCCGTACCGAGTTACTGAGCGTCTCTCCTGCAGAGTCTTCCACTGGAGTTTATCTATCATCTCCGTAACGCTTTCGTGATTACTAAATGATCCTGTAACGAAGCGCGTTGCTCTCCGTTGGATCTTCTCTATCTCTTCTACCAACCCTATCTGGTACGGATCCCACACTGCTGAGCACTGTTCAAGCAGTCGGCGAACAAGCGTACTGTAACCTACTTCCTTTGTTTTCGGATTGCATTTCCTTATGATTCTTCCAATGAATCACAGTCTGGCATCTGCTTTACCGACGATCAACTTTATATGATAATTCCATTTTAAATCACTCCTAATGCCTACTCCCAGATAATTTATGGCATTAACTGCTTCCAGTTGCTGACCTGCTATATTGTAGCTAAATGATAAGGGATCTTTCTTTCTATGTATTCGCAGCACATTACACTTGTCTACATTGAGATTCAATTGCCATTCCCTGCACCATGCGTCAATTCGCTGCAGATCCTCCTGCATCTCAGTACAATTTTCCATTGTTACAACCTCTCGATATACAACAGCATCATCCGCAAAAAGCCTCAGTGAACTTCCGGTGTTATCCACAAGGTCATTTATGTATATTGTGAATAGCAACGGTCCTACGACACTCCCCTGCGGCACACCTGAAATTACTCTTACTTCGGAAGACTTCTCTCCATTGAGAATGACATGCTGCGTTCTGTTATCTAGGAACTCTTCAATCCAATCACACAATTTTTCTGGTAACAGCTACGCGTGGCCAACAGCAGTAATATCGTGTTCAAGTAGTTCTTGACTGCTGTATTATCTGTATGTACCGAACCACAGCACGTAACAACAAATAACGATTCTTTCATTAGCAGTCCGAAACATATATGTATCATCTGCTGTATTCATTGTATAGAGGGCGAACATTAATAAATCCGACGAACTGCAGCGACGGATTCCTGAGTGGAAATGGAGGACCAAAGGTCCTTTGAAGATGGGTCCGGAAATGGACGGTGGGCGTGCAGCAACCGCAAATCGTGCCAGGACACAGTACCGAGCTGCATCGCATCCACGTCGTAGCAAATGTTCAGAGTGGCCTCCGTGGAATCCGGTTGTCATGCAGGATACATGTAATCGTACTTTGGGTTACACCATGTCACCTCCGTGAAGTCATTCTTATAGATTTAACAGAAATACTCATGAATGTCAGTGTAATCCCTTACCTATAAAACCCAACCAAAAATGAGCAGATAATATGTCTGTTACATACAAATGCGCGCACAGATTTTTTCGTCGTGTTGCATACATTCAGTAATCATCCTTCATACGCACTGTAAGAAGAACTAATTTGTATCACCTCAGCGGCTAACATTTTCGAGTCAATTTGTGAAGCAAAATTATCTGAAATGTTCATTCTTGATTAGAAGGATGTCCGCGGCTCGTGGTCTTGCGGTAGCGTTCTCGCTTCCCGCGCTCGGGGTCCCGGGTTCGATTCCCGGCGGGGTCGGGGATTTTCTCTGCCTTGAGATGACTGGGTGTTGTATGTCTTCCCTCATCATTAACCCGCAAGTCGCCGTAGTGGCGTTAAAGAACTTGTGGAGCGGCGGCCGAACCGCTCCGCGCGGGGTCTCCCAGCGACAAATGCCATACGCTCATATTATTAGAAGAATCAGTAAAACTGGAGGTAACTAGGAAATAAATTCTCGATAATCTGTTTACAAATACAGTGCGGAAGAAAACTGCTTAATAACAACTCCCGCATTTTGTTCTTTACAACAAATGCTACAATAAATTGAACTTAACGTCCTTTATATAAGAAGAGTAAATCGAGTGTGAAAACTACTTACTGTACACAAAACCAGTGCCTCAAAGACATAAATAAATATTCATGTCATTATTCGCTTCTCCGCTAACATCTCAAGCCTACCGACTTAGATATATAAAATTGGTATTAACAGGCGCCAGAGAAACTGTTGCGAATATATTAATACCAATCAAATCAATTGTTTGCAGTAAATACAATCATAAACGGCTTTTAAGACCAGTTGTATATGTATTTAGCAATGTCGCTTAAAGAGTTAAATGACTGAAAAATTACAAACCAGTCAGTGAAACACAAACTCATACTAGTAATCACCCAGATCGAGAGAATTAGAAGGATCCAGAGAGCATCAGAGGAAACAAATAAGATGATGTTAGAGTTTTGTATCCCGCCAACAAACTAGTATTTATGAATGCAGCACCAGTTCAGATGGAATAAGGAATCAGTCATGACCTTGTTGTAGCAACTATCTCAGATCTAGCTTGGAGTTATTTTAGAAAATCACGAGAAACCTAAATCTGAATGGTCAGTTGGACTTTCGAATCCTCTCCCTCGTATTGGTCCACGATCTTAATCACTGTATCACACACACACACACACACACACACACACACACACACACACACACACACATACATACACATTGTGAAGTTTTTAAATGGATAGAAAATGTATTATGCAGAATGCTATTAAGGAGAGAGCAACGTGAAAAATGAACAACGTACTTGAAGAAAAGAAGGTTAGAAGGTGTCTATATGAGTCTCATACATAATGAAGGAATGCCGAGACAGCAGTTTGTATAGGAGAATCCAAGTAACAATGGCAGTGTTGCACGCATTATGGTTATTGTTGATGTGGGGGGATGTTCTGCTGTAGGACACTTTTTCTTCTCTGGAGATAGTGTCTACCTACGGTCACTACATAGTACAGAAAGTGGAACCGAGGTCCATTCGGGATGTGAGAGACAGTGGTGTCTTCAGCGTAATAAGAGGAAATATACAATTACATTGACTCACCTCACGTAGTGCTTAACAGCACCGTACCTCCCGACGTTTCCTCAGTGAAAGACACTGCTTACATGAACTTAACAAATCTGTTCCGGCAGGAACAGAATCGGCTAAACAGTAAGATGTAAGTAATATACAAAAGGGCCATTCCGAAACTGAAGCCTTCCATTTTTTTATGGGAACTTAACCGATACAGAAAGCACAATAACATAGTTGAAGATAGTAAGATTTCAGCTACATCCTGTCATTTTTCTACATAGTCGCCACCGTTCGTTGTACTCGTACACTTTTGCCAAAGACGAACAAGGCCCTGCGTACTGCGCTCGTAAAAACCTGAACAGGATGAGGCTAGCCACTGTCTTACAGCTACACCGACGGTGTCTGCGTCTGGAAAATGCTGGCTGCGTAGTCGTTCATAGACCTAAAGAGATGGAAGATTGAGATTCTGAATCAGGATTGGAAAATGGATGTAGTGCGTAGGACAGTGCAGTTAAATTCGGCAATTAGTTCCACGGTGGCAAAACTGTAGTGGGGCCTGACGTTATAGTACTGAAAGCGGAAGTTCGTCTTTTTCTCTGGCCTGAATCTGGAAATTCGGTGTTTCAGCCTTATTAGTGTTTTCTTGTAACGCTACTAATTTACTCCAAGACATCCAAAAGAGCCACACGCTTTCTACCCGTCACTTTGCCTGGAAAAAATGACTCTCTTCAACTTCTTGTCTGTTGGATAACATCAGATGTTGCCATTCGGGCTGTCCTTTTGATTCCAGCTCATTGTGGAACCATCGCGTGTTTAAAGGCACATTTTTAGCCATAGCATGTAAATCTATTTTTTTAATCAGAGAACCCTGTTTAATAAAGCATGAAAGCCCATGCAAGTTATTTTGTGCGCGGTCGCATGTGATCGCTGGTGCGACACAGAAAGGATGTCTAGTCTTTTGTTCATTACTTTTTCTGTTATCTGTTGTGGAATGGAGTCGAGGGAGAGCCTCGCGCGTTAGACTGGCCGCTCTAATTTAAACTCTTTAATTTTATAAAAAGTCACTGCGCGCTGCAGGGCGCATACTCGCGCATACTAGTAATTATATTAATTACATAAGGAAATTTCCACTGCACACGGACGAGATACCGACGTGCGGATAATCAACATATCACTAGTGATTAATATTGTATTCCCAATGTAAGTAGCATAGTGCACTTCAGTAATAATATAATTATGATGCACGCTATTGTGATTTCATTATTTGGTTAATCCATGATCCTAAATAATGTGCAGTTCCAAAAAAAAAAAAAAAAAAAAAAAAAAGTGGCTCTGAGCACTATGCGACTTAACTTCTGAGGTCATCAGTCGCCTAGAACTTAGAACTAATTAAACCTGACTAACCTAAGAACATCACACACAGCCATGCCCGAGGCAGGATTCGAACCTGCGACCGCAGCGGTCGCTCGGCTCCAGACTGCAGCGCCTAGAACGGCACGGCCACTCCATGATCCTAAAATTTCAACATTATATGTAAACTGTATTTTCAGTATTTATCTCATTTTAACTCAGAAATAACGTGGCCCACGAACCTTCTTACGGCGACGAAATTCTCAAAGTATATGTCCGATGCCACCTTATCATGGTTTAAATATATTCACTGATTTTTAAATATTTCCATCCGTCTCAGTTCAGTTCAATAAAAATTATAAAACCAAAATAATATAAATAATCATATATATATATATATATATATATATATATATAATTATTTACACGTGTTATCTCCGTTGATGATAGCGTTCAACCTGATATTGGGCCATCAAATCGCGACAAATTTCCATTCGATTACATTTTTGGTTCTGCCGGATCCATATCACACACACCAGTACAGGCGGCATTCAGCAAGCAGAATTCAGCTGTGCACACGAGTCCTTGGCCATAATCCGCCGATCTTCACGGATGAGTTGACGGAGACGCTGTTCATTGTGAGGGATGGCAATAGAGCAAGATCGCCTGAGTGTTGACCTGTCGAGCACAGCCTTTCCACCACTAGCGAAACTCAGTGCCCACCGCCCCACACTGCTTGTGTCTAGTGTATCGTCTCAGCGTACCTTTGGCAACCGTCAAAGGATTTCGGCTCGAGCAATTTGTTCGACAGTGAGGTATTCAATGACACAAATCTGTTTTGTATGCATCTCGGTGTCAAGACTTCATTCTGAAACATTCTCCTGCAGCTGCCACCTGTGACAGCACGACGAAACCACCAGGGCTTTAGGGGAAGGATTCAAAACTCAGTACTGCACCAACATAATCTGGCTCAGACATACAATCGATAGAAAAGAAATAGAGGGCATTAGTTTCGGAATGACCTTCGCAGCTTTTCCAAACACTGTAGGCTTCAGACAAAAAAACAAACAACAGTTTCTGATAAACACATTCAGCACAATTTAATATACACTCAATTTACAAAACATCGAATAAAATATATCTAATTGACTCAATTGTCTGAAAGTGTAACTCTCATAAACTCTTTGAAGTGAATCACAACTTACGATACTGCGTACAGAAGTGGAGTGTGGCAGAAAATGCGTGTTTGCGCACGTGAGGGGGCCTGCCTGTGCCGAAAACACGTGCGTCGCTCTGTCTTCACCGTGACGTATCTGCTCTGACTACCATTTACAATAAACACTTTGTACACCTGAGGTTCGTATGCGTCCGAAGCCTCCGGCCGCTCTGACCAATAACGCAGTCCGTGTTCTGGATTTCTTCGTGTGCGTGTCTTCGTCATTGAAAAGGAACTAATGGGATAGACAGTCCATAATGAGATGTGCTGGGATTGCATCAGATAACTCTTACCCTCGTTTGATTTGGAATTTTTACAGAAGACGATAATTTTGATCTCTCCTCTGTTATTTAGTCGGGTAGCGTCGCCCAGATGGTGCGTCCCAAGGACTGTCGTTGTGCCTCCAGCACCCTCGCAGCCGGGTCCGAAGTATTACTTGATTGCAAACTCATGTCTTCATCTACAAGTCCATTGAATAATCGGATCTGTACGGATTCTTTTGATACGCAGTCCTAAAACACCTGAGAAGTTCAAGAAAACCAATATCCGCAATCTACTCATTCTTCAAATTCTTTCCTAACATGACAATAACTGATTCACCTACCACGACGTCCATTCTTTCCGTCCTAATTTCTTCCTACCCATCCTCCTCGCATCGTGATTTACCCCTTTCGCTCCCCTTTCCATGTCTATCATTTTCATAGACGTGACCCAATCTCTAACCAGACATACTTATTTCAAATTCTCGTACGTTCCTAACGACAATGCTCGACAACAGGTTAAATCTTTGAAGTTGAATGCTAACTGTACCTTGCCAAAATCATCTTGAAAATTTGTTAATATTTACATTCCTGTTTACTTAGTCTTGAAATATAGATTAAATACGTTCGTAGGGAACGATCTGTCATTGGCGAATAGGAAATTTTCTGCAGTTAAGATCGCTTGGTATTTCATTTTTATTTAACAATAACCGGTTTAGACAGCATCCTACTGTCATCACTGAATCTTCGGAAAACTCTTATTAACATGCATGCAGGCCACCAGTAGAATGAGAACACTTTCCACTCATAGGAAACATACCAAGCTGACTTGTCAAATACATAAAAGCGAACGTATAAAATATCCATTGCACCAACTGTGGGACCAGGAGTGAAGGTGAACAAATAAAAACTGCAGTCGTAAGACGAGCACATCACAGGAAAAACTCAAAGGAAATTCTGGTGTTTCACAAATTCAACATGGTCACGCATTGAAACAATGATGCAGGATCTGTAGAATGAATTTCTTTTATTTCCTCTGATGATCACAAAACGGGAAATGAAATACAACTAGTCATCAGATTATGCCATAACGAAAAATTTTTAGCTTCATAGATGTGAAAACATGTGGTTAAAATATGACGAGGCATGCCTGTTTTATAACATGTCCTAATATAATAAAGCCAAAGTGACATCGTCACAATTAGCTCAGCATCGTCGCCCATATATAAAATGTGGTGTAAACTACACCACTGTTCTAGCAGTCGTATTGTCTCTATCGCTGCTGTTGAAACAAACTCCAGTACAGTGACCACAACATATGTTTGTACTGTAAGCTTACTAGGTATCTCTACCGTACGTTGGTTCGTTGGTTTAAGGATGGGTAGGGGGGTAGGGGGGGGGGGGGAAGGGACCAAACTACTAGGCCATCGGTCCCTACTGTAAGTCTACACACATTTGTTCAAATGGCTCTCAGCACTATGGGACTTAACATCTATGGTTATCAGTTACCTAGAACTTAGAACTACTTAAACCTAACCAACCTAAGGACATCACACAACACCCACTCATCACGAGGCAGTATACACATTTGTCAATTATAAAATTGTACATTACGCAGTAAATGAAGGGTATAATAGGTAAAGCTACAGTGGGCTTGAAAGATGTATAAGTTATTACAGTAATAAAGAGTAATAATTAAAAACGAGAATAAAGTTACATTTAAAATTGTTAAAAGGAAATAGTTAAGTGATAATATATGCTTCTCAGACGTTCTTTTGGTTATTTTGGATAAAAATACACAAGAATAAGCTGAAGCTAATGAAATAACACAAAGGTGATAGAATAACTAGGGAAAGAAGCAAAAAGGATGAAAACAAAAGACGAAAGTGAGCAATCAGCGACATCTGTTGGTGTAGCCGCCAGAATGTAGCATAGGAGAGAAGTTTTGTGATCACTGTCAGAAATAAAAGAAATTCATTCGAAACTGTGATGTTCTTGAGCCACGACTCCATTTCTATTTACTGATTTCCACTCCTGGGCAGACAACTGGTGCAATGGATATTTTATATGTACGTTTTTATGTTTCTGACAAGCCAACGTGGTGTCGTTTCCTATGAATGGAAAGTGTTCACCTTGTATTGGTGACAGGTATGCATGTTAATAAGAATTTTCCGAAGATACGATGATGACAGAAAGATTCTGTCGAAAGCAGTCATGGCGAAATAAAATAAATAAACCAAAAACTCTTGGCTGCAGACGATTTTGTATTTACAAAACATAATTTTTTGGGAATTCCGCCTCGAACAAAACAAAACTGCTTCCTTTCCAGTTTCCTCGTACATATGTCGATCCTGTTACATCAGAATCTGAGTATTTATTTTTATTTTACTATGAAAGCTAAATTGCATTGAATATACCGCGTGATCAAAAAGTCAGTATAAAATTGAAAACTTAATAAATCACGGAATAATGTAGATAGAGATGTACAAATTGACACACATGCTTCTAATGACATGGGGTTTTATTAGAACCAAAAAAATACAAAAGTTCAAACAATGTCCGACAGATGGCGCTTCATCTGATCAGAATAGCAATAATTAGCATAACAATGTAAGACAAAGCAAAGATGATGTTCTTTACAGGAAATGCTCAATATGTCCACCATCATTCCTCGACAATAGCTGTAGTCGAGGAATAATGTTGTGAACAGCACTGTAAAGCATGTCCGGAGTTATGGTGAGGCATTGGCGTCGGATGTTGTCTTTCAGCATCCCTAGATCCCTAGATCGGTCGATCACGATACACTTGCGACTTCAGGTAACCCCAAAGCCAATAATCGCACGGACTGAGGTCTGGGCCTTGGAGGCCAATCATGACGGAAGTGGCGGCTGAGCACACGATCATCACCAAACGACGCGCGCGAGAGATGTTTCACGCGGACATTTTGTGAACTTTGTTTCTTTTTTTTTGTTCTAATAAAACCTCATGTCATTCCAAGCATGTATGTCAATTTTTACCTCTCTATCTACATTATTCCGTGGTTTATTAAGTTTTCAAATTTATACTGACTTTTTGATCAACCGGTACTTCACTGCCATTTTCTATAATGAACACATACTACAACAGCACATTTGGTTTCTCATGTTCCTGTCCGACTCACATAGTGCCGGGTATACTTTTATATAGTTTGTCATCTGCGAGTAGTAATAGTTTTTGGTTTGATGCTGTAAGTGAACATGAAACTCAGGGCTCAGTGATATTAAAAAACCGCCAACAAGCAGAAGGTTTGCTTGAACAATGCTGCACTTTTTTAGACGTGATCCTATTGAGATCTTTTTCCGACGTAAGAACTTAGCCGGCCAGTTACCGGCAGACCTACATTATAACGTGGACTCTGAACCCCTGTGCAAAATGCCATTTTTTTACACTAATAAATTGCTAGAGGTAAAACAAGAGATACGTGACATAAATATTCTTAGCACAGACTCGTATGGAACCACAAATATTTGGATTTGTTGTCTTGCACTTAACCACAGATATACCAAGCTACACAGCTGATAAATCTATTAAGTACTATATGACTAATATATGCGTTTTTAATTACATCGTTCCTGATTGTTAAATGAACTACTTTTTCACACTTCATGTTACTGTTATTTACTTGCAATTTCTGCCCGACTTATGTCACAATGAAATCTACTATTTCAAGACTCACATTTTTGCTGTCTGTGAGTTAAAAACACGCATTATTTAGTATGAAATTCTGTCGTAATTACTGAAATTATGGGTAAAACTAGCTAACTGAAGAGTTGTCGTTTGGTAACTGACCTCATATTCGTGCTTCCTTTTCAGTCATTGTTCAGATCTCCATCTGGGTCTTATAAGCGAACTCCTTCATTTCTGCATAACTAATTACTCCTGCATATTTCTAGCGTGTTTTAAACATGCTGATCAGGGTTCTCTTCGACGCATATTTCGTCGTAATGTTAGTTCTGTGATATTTTGAGACAATCGATTATGGCGTATTATATGACTTATGCAGTGAAGTCGTTTTCGTAGGATAGTTCTGATGAATGGTCGATCATCACTAATTCTTTGAGAAGCCCCTGCTTGGTCGTTAACCGTTCTTCAAATGGTTTAAAAGATTTTATTTCAGTATCGCATATCGCTCACATTTTAAAGCTCTAGAGAGTTGTGCTACAGCTGAAGCGTTTAACAAGGCTTGTGTATATCTCAGTGCTTATGCAGGTTCAGCGATGCAGTCTTCTTTTATTAATTAATAGTACTTTTGTTACTCTAAGAATTATTTTATGTATTTTTTGCTTCTTCTGTTACCTTACTGCCCAAATCTTCGTATGTTCTATTTTATTTCCTCCAATTTTAACATTTACTTTTTAAGATTCCTTGAAGCACATTACTATACCTGCCTTCTTTCTATAAATTTCTGCTATTAGCTAGTTTTTCATTTCGGTTTTGTATCTAAATACAGCATCCAAATCTTTTAAAACTGTTTGGAGGCTTCTTTCGTCTGGGACACTTGGTCACTCAGTTACATTTCGAACGTACCTGTCCCATCTCGTTTCACGTCGGTATATAACACATATCTAACAGACATCGCACTCACGAGCACCAACAGGTAGGTATTTTTCTAGTCTGGTGACGACATAACGCTAACACGCACAGAGATGCACTCATCATGGCCAAGAGAAAGAGGTGTCAGGCGTTGCTTCGCGCTTGCAACAGTGGCAAGTGGGAGAACTCCCGGGTTGGTATTCCTGCTCCGCCGGTTACCTCAGAAAACTCACGTTGCACACATGACATAGATTTTTAGATAAAAATCCAACAGCGTTACCACTGCGGAGTCACCGGCTGCAGTTGTGTTCCAGTTTATGTGGGACTGCTGCTTATCTTGCAGATAAGAATGACTATCGCGGGTCTTTTGCAACTGGATTTTATTTTGTTCCTTAACCAGACGTGTTTCGCCTAATTCTTCCAGGCATCTGCTCGTGATTTTAGTCTCCCCTATCTTCTATATATCATGTATAGCTAGTTATTCTAGCTTTAAATGCGAACATTTTAGGTTAAGTTATACCATGACCAACAGATATCAATTAAAACTAGAAGTTGACTGTTACCGGTCGCCTTTTGATAACAGTGTCACTAATTAAAGAATTATTGGTAAATAGGGAAGGAGAGGCAATCTGTGTGTGTGCACATACATATTTAAGAACGTAGGTTGCTCTTAAAAACAGAGGTGATACTGTTGTAAATATTGTCATTTTTGTCATTTAGGATCGACTCATGTCATTTTCTTTGGCGTTGTATAGTGCTGATACTTATGTTATTAACATTTTGTATTCCACTTTTTTTAATGCCATGTTATCCTTGAATCTAATCTCAAATGCCTGCTAGTCTGACCTATGTAGAAACAGTCACAACACAATATACAATTTTGTATTCAGCCATATGCTGCAGTGGGTTTCTAGTGTTGCTGAGAGATATTTTCTGCCCAGTCTTAATGATATGAAACAAGAGGTCTATTATAAGGTGAGAAGAAATATCTTCAGGTGCCCTGTTGTTAAGAAGTCTTTGTTTTTTTCCATTTTTCTTGTTAATTTGAGACGAATGGATCCTGAAATATGTTACGCACACAGTTCTTTCAATAATACCTTGAAAACGATGCTTTCTGAACTTACATACACATTAGATTTACTCTCTGTTTTGATGGGGGGTACTTGGGCCCAAAACTTGTCCAGACATTTTTCACACATATTTCGTGTGCTCTCTAGCAAAGCAGGGCGATCGGTTCTGACCTTCATCAAATATCGCAGTACACAGATAAACTTTCTATTACTTCGTAAGTTTACCATAATTTTTAATTGTCCTTTTTCGTCCAGGATTATTAGACGGCGAATATGATTATAATTTACAGTTCTCCCATGAGCTTGTAAGGAGAACAAGAGGAATTGTACTTAATGCATTCGAAGATGCTCTGCTGTAGCAACAAGCTACGCTTGTGGCTGTATTTCAGTACAGTAACTGCACCAATGTGCCTGAAGATGAAGCAATAAAATGCTCGAAAACGGTTGAAAATTAAGCAAACAAGCATATCTGAATGGAAGGTAGCTATGAAAAGAGCATTTGTGCTTCAAATGATAATTTTAACACTAGTAAATAACATTCATACTACGTAATTTGAGTTCCTGTGTTTAGCCACTTTTCAAATGTTGTTACATGCGTTAATATCACGACCGAATAGTCAAATGGTTCAAATGGCTCTGAGCACTATGCGACTTAACTTCTGAGGTCATCAGTCGCCTAGAACTTAGAACTAATTAAACCTAACTAACCTAAGGACATTACACACATCCATGCCCGAGGCAGGATTCGAACCTGCGACCGTAACGGTCACGCGGTTCCAGACTGAAGCGCCTTTAGCCGCACGTCCACACCGGCCGGCCGAATAGTCACTTTCCTCGTCTAAGAATGTCATCAAGATAAACGTAAAGCTGCACAAGGCAGTACCTAGTACCTTACACCCTCATCAGGGGCTGAGTTTGTTAACGCGATGAACGTTTTATGAAACGTCAGAAGTACATGTTGTTGATCTTAACATTTATTTGCATTAACATTATAGTGTCTGGTTACTATCGGTAGGCGATTTTTAAAGTATTGTTAATTTGTTGGCTGAATGAGTTTAAGCGCGTTCACCAAAAAAAAGGTATCCTCCCGACAGGCAATGAATGCCCAACGGGTTCAATAAACACAGTTTAGAGCGACATCTTGCAGCGACAACGAGAAAAATCGATGTGGTATGACGCCATTGGCGGGACTGGTTTGTTTACAAGGTGAAATCCCCGTGTTCGGAGCGCGCTGGTCAAGAAGTTTACGCGACAGCCGCTCGATGGCGCTAGCGGTTGCTGAGCGCCGTTGAGGACGCAAACCTTTGCTCTACAAGACAGAAATCAGCAAATAAATGCGATGATGGTACACACGAGGACTTTTCCTTCACTCTTTACTGACACCATGTTATCTATATGATAACTGGAGAGAGATGGGAAAGTAGGCGAACCAGAAGAAACATGTGCGTTGTCAAAGATGTGGGAAATACGCTGTCAGTGATCAAAACAGCACACAGCATGAGAAATTACAAATTTTCAGATTTGATTAAAATTATTACAAGGATTACGCTTCGTCATCATAAAACACTAGATCAGCTAAAATGCTGATGTCCTGAAGCGAAAAATTGCAAAGTCGGTCGAAATGTCAGCATTTTAGATATTTTAGTCTTTTATAATGATGTGGCCTAATACCCAGAATGATTTTATTCAAATTGACACTGGCCGTGGATGCTACAATCTAATATTTTTAAAGATTATATCCGTGCCCTCACTCTAGAGACAAACTAACTGACTAGGAAACATGAAGTTTACACCAAGTGAGCTACAGTGGATCGTTGGTTTCTACTTGCGAGGAATAGCAGCTACTGTGTCTCGAAGGAGCGAGAAGGGCAATTTTGATGGGGTAACTGTAAGATGATGGTGTTCCTAGGGCATCACTTAAAATTTGGTTTTTCGTTGGCGTGACGAAAACCAAGTGACTTGAGCAAGAGAAACGCACAGAAAATTCTTACTGCAGGAAGTTTCAGGTACGTAGGAACGCGCGCTTTCATAGTGTTCGTGCATTCTGCTAACTGACATTACAGTAGATGCAATCCATCTTCAAATAAGTTAATGTACATTTCGTGAATTGGCATGCTATATAGACTATATGTTTTTCAACGACATTATCAGCAGTCGTAAAATAAAATTTAATTTTGCCAGTACTTAGGCATTTCATCTTCATGAAGTACATGTCCAAAAACTATATCCTCTCCTTCCGTTTCAGTTTTCATCGCTCACTTTTTTTTATTATTATTATTTTTTTTCAAGAACTCCTACCTTCTCTGATAACACGAAACTTGGTGTCAAAACTGAAGCTGGTGTACAAAATATAAATGCCTTACATTGCACAAAAGTGATGAAAATCTCTCCCTAATTTAAACAAGAAAAAATAAAAGATTTTTTGTATGTAGCATAATTCTATCTAAGCATCATTCAGTTATGCACGTCGACACGCATACGAAGAATATCCAGAGCGACATAAATTCTAGTCTTCAGAGCACCAGACCCACTTCGACCCACAAAGTTCATCACATTGTATCACATTACATCACATCATATCACATTATATCACATAACACCACATTACCAAGTCCACTATCACCTCTCTTTACAGCTTCATGACTAGCTCGGACAGTATCTGTGAGTAGTTGTGCTCGACGCTCAGAGATGGCAGCACTACCGACCGTTCGCCAGCTCCTAGGGACACGGTGGCCAAGACCTGCGGACAAAATAAAATGTTCAAAATGGCTCTGAGCACTATGGGACTTAACATCTGTGGTCATCAGTCCCCTAGAACTTAGAACTACTTAAACCTAACTAACCTAAGGACATCACACACATCCATGCCCGAGGCAGGATTCGAACCTGCGACCGTGGCAGTCACGCGGTTCCTAGAGCCGCACGGCCACCTAGGCCGGCAAATGAAATGTCCCCACTCAGTTTATACATCGCTACTGTAAGGCACATACGCTAATTAGCACAATGTCTCATAGTAGATACCTCCACGCACTAACCAAATTATCGACCACGGGTAAGATGGGGTGAAGTGGCCACTCTAAAGGAAACAACTTTTACAAAATCATTGTTACTTACAGAAGCGTACACATTTTGAATCTTCATGTTGTAAGGTATCAAACGAAATATGTTTCAGTGAAGAAGATGATAACAATAATACTAACTACATGCATTTTACCGACGGCTTACACAGTGTCCATTTTTCCATATGAAGGGGAAAACGTGGCAGTGCCATCGCAACGACATCCCATGTGTGTAGTTCGATTTCCGAACAAATTTTGTGGGCATTTTGATGTAGTAGTATCTTAAACAATACCAAGCCGCTGCAGCAGACCTATTTCAATCGCATTTTTTGTATTAGGCCAAATACATTGAAGCAGAGACGATTTTACGAATATAAATTAATTAATTCGAAACCACCACAAAGGGACAGAATGACGAATTATAACTTTCTATATAAAAAGGTTCAGAAGTCAGCCTGACCTGCAGTATTAGACGTTATGTATGGCAGTAACTAACTGTTACGCGACACTCGTCTCTGACAGTGTTCCAGCAGTAGTGGACACCAAAAGATCCTGAGGAAGATCCCAGAAGAGGGGTCGAAACGTCGAACATTTTAGAAGAAACATGACGCGCCGTAATAACCCAGAAGATTTTAACTTCATTGACAACGGCCACGAAAGCCTGCAGACTTACATAACTAACTGTTGTTGGGGTAAACACCTTGGTCACTTTTCCCGACAAGCAGCGCCGCCCCTTTTCCCGATCCGTCATCACATCGGCATCAGTCATTCAGAGAGGAAACTACCAAGCCGAAAGAAACAACAACGAACTGTATTTCTAGGCCAGAAGACGTTGTTTAATCATTGATATGGCAAAGATAACACTCTTTGTATAAATGAGGAAGCAAAAAGAATATAAATGAGTTGCCTAACATCGTACAACTGAAAGACAGAAAACGTTTACTAAAAACTAACAGAACAAGCTTGTTTGTAAAACTCACTGACAACAGCGATAGTGTAGTTGTATTACAACTAGTGAGACTACTTCTCTTAAGGCAGCAGGTGAGTAGAGGGTAAAAAAAAAATAATGGTCACTTCTTCCGCCTTAGACGGTTTACCCCAGTTTTCCACATCAGCATACAGAATACCCGCTGTAAACACCTCCCATATTCCACTATCCCACACATCTTTCAAACCTGAAGCCAATAACCACATCGTTTCCCCTGCACTTATCGACCCTGATATATTTTTGTGACTATACCATCCCTAAACCCACAATCTCCATGTCCTCTCCCGCCACAACAGGCTCCCAGTCCCAGACAATGAAATTCACCCTCTCATTTCTCCCTCCTGTCAAATCTAATTCATTCCTCCCAATACCTCCCCATGTCTGGCATAGACATGACGTCAATTAAACCGTGTAAGAACTAGACATGCAGAAATTAAATCCGTGATGCACAATTGGGGTACCACTGATAACTTAATGTGTGACTGTGAAACTGCTGAACAAACATTGCTACATATAGTACAAGATTGCTCTTGCGTAGATTCTGTGGAAAATGGAGGGACTTTATCAAGGCCAGCCCAGCTGCTGTTGAATGGCTGTCTCGTTTGGATTCAACTTTATAGTGGATTAAATATAGTGGTGTTTTTTGTCTTTATATTATTATTTGTGGCTGTCTTGTTTGGATTTAACTTTATAGTTGATGAAATATGCTCTCGTTTGTTGTATTTGTATTAGTATTTGTGCTGTATCTTTGTCATATTCGAATATATTGTACATATATTTTTTATGTACCTTACGTATTTTAATCATCTCATTGTTTGAATTTGCACTTGAACGGCCACACGATGAATAAAAAAAACAAAGCTTGTCTGGCTATACTTGCTATAGATTAATTTGAGACATCTGTTTATGTGTATCACATTTAGCAATATTTATCTAGTCTGTCGGAACTCGATAGTTAGTTTGTAGTTATCAGATGTCACTAGAAACTGCGTTTCAAACAAGTTATAAATTGATCATCCAATTTATGACTTGGGGTGCTAACTAAATTTCTCAGTATCTGGATAGTTATTCAATGCCCTGGGGCTCAGCCAACATCTAAGTTGACTGCTATTTTAATTTTTATTATACCATTTTCAAAGATGCCAATATCTCACTCTACCGAAATATTCCTAGTTCAATAGTTTTTTCTTCTTCTAAACTTCCCATATTAGGCACCCATCTTTTTCCTTGGTGTGACAGGATCTGCTTTACGTTTTTGGCTAGGAAATGTTATAACTTAATTGGCAGTCTTTGTGGATCCGGTTTCTGCAGGTATTCATTTGATATTTTTTTGTTGTCTTCTAATTTTTCTCGTACACTACCTTTTTAAAGTTATTTTTAAGGTTTTAATTTCCTTTGGTTTCTCTTAAACCTTTCATTTATGCGTTTTGAATATGTTTTTGGTGTTTTTTAGTTGAAATATATGTTTCATTCTCATACATCATTCTTGGAAGACTAACGACATTATAAAATTTTACTCACACTATTTTTGCATTTTAGTTTTTAGTTGCCTTTTGATTGTTCCATGTATTACGCCAAGCAAGCTCACTTTAGTCTGTACTTCGTTATTATGGTCATAAGATTTGCCACAATAAAAGTAACTGAAATGCTTTATTTGGTCTTTTTTAACAATATTTTTAACTCAGATAAGGTTTCTATCTAAAAAAATTATTCTTGAAGTCTTGTGAATTGATATATTGATATTTTGTTCCATAAATATTTTGGTTTCTGGTCAGTTCCAAATATCTGTTTATTTCTTCATTTTTATTTCAGGTGCCTCAGCAGACTACAATGTGTGAATCACATGTTGTAGAGTCACCACTCCGCAATGCGAGTATGCTTAAGTTTTCAATTTTTTTCTTTCTTGTATCAAGCAGCTGGAATCTAAATTTGAACAACCATTCTAGAATTTCTGCCCATAGTGTAGACTATGTTCCTCGGTTTTGTTACCTTGTAGTTCTCACCTTTCTATGGTTCTTTCCGGTTACCGTCCGTCTATCAAAATCGCAATGTGTTCGTACCATCACCCTTTGGACACGGCAATAAGTTTTCCATCTGAGGTTTCCTTTGTTACCCTAAGCCTCAGAAGCAGTTCAAGTACTGAGTTGTACATTGTTCATTGTTGCTTTCAATTCTGGTACACTAGTGTTTCTTTGAGTGAGGTTTTTGGTTCGTAAGCTAAACCCTGAAGGACATAAAGAGTGAAAATCCCCATTTCTAAACGTAGACGTATTTTTTGTGTCGAAGTCATCCGTTAATTTTCTGCGTGCGAACAATGCCTAGTGTACTAGCCTTGTTATTTCACATGACTACATCTATGTCTGTACGCCGCCCGAACTCAATGTTCAGCAAGTCTGGTTGTTATGCGGAGGATTCGAGTTCGGTTTCCGGTACTACCAGGAATCTTTGCTTGGTGGAATGACTGCACTCAGCCTTGTAATGCCAGTTGAGGAGTTCCAAGCTCAAGAAAACCGACAACAGTCGGGAGAATGGTGTGCTGACATCATCTACCTTCACACCGCATCCAATGACGCCATTGACAGACGATTATACGACGTTCGGTCGGTCCCGATTTGTCCCTGAGGGCCTGAACGCGGAGCTTTACTTCCTTACATTTACATGTACGCATACAGGATGTAGGTGTAGGACCATTTTGCGCTCTTCTAATCGGTACTCAGTTTCGCAGCTAGTACGTGGGCACACGGACTGAAGCAGGTCACCAATACAGCATCAGTCAGACGAGGGTAGAGAAATGTTCTACTTAGGCTCTCAGGAGCCCTTGGCACCACCTAAGTGGATGCTCTGTGTGTGTTAGTCGGAATATGCCCGATAGATATCACGATCAAATACAGAGATGCAAGGTGCTGGTTAAAGACGGAAGACTAGATAAGGTACACATCATGTCCGGTGTACCGATACAAAAGACACGTCCTCTTAAAAGTTTGCGTTTGGGTACATGGTAGGGTGAGTGAAATGTTAGTGATAAGGGACCCGGACTGTACGATTTCCTCCCCGACATAAAGGGACAGTTGAAAATGAAACATATCGATCCCAGCAGCGGTATGGTACATTTCTTACCTCAACATGGACCTTACCCCACGCACTTAAACTGCATGACTCTGAGACAGACACCTAACCGCACATGCGTGGAAGAAGGTTCTCAAAACACACTGTCTTCTTCTGCGGGCAATGTGCGGACTATATACATGTACTTCTATTAGACGACACCGAAACAGAAATACATATATACACAGCAATAAGACACAAAGAACAATAGGCACAGTTAAGTGCATTAACAAACTGTAATTCAAAAAGAACGTATGAAGAGTACCTGCGGAGATGGCATAACAGACATGTTTACAAGCAACGAAACAACGATCTCCAGACGGTAGACAGTGATACTCACAGTGACAGTGACAATGGTGACACTGAAGAGGAACAGGAGGAGAAAGAAGATGAGAAGTAATAGTAAAATAAGACACCTGGAATTATGAACCTCACACAGCAAGCCAAAATGCACTGACAAATCGCACACATTAGTCAATTAATAGATAAGGATTACGAATACTGGAGTAAATGAAGTGTAAGGCACTGGCAATCTAGCGAAGAAAGCACTCAGTGTTGTACATGGATGGACACCAAATGTTAATGCATGAGACAAGCAACACCATTTCTCTGCTACTAAATATAAACTATGGAAGATGTCGTGGTCTCCTGACCTTCATTGCTTACATATTCCGCCCTCACAATCATATGCCGCACATCAAGACACTTCATTCGAACCTGAACTCGGTAAGATAAAGTCAATGTTGTATGAATTCATGTAAACGATATGCAAATAACAAGTGCGCACCGGGGTTGAAATACTCGAGGCTGGCGTACACACATACATTCCAGACACGACGGTCACTGGAGCTTTTAGTTCGAGAGAGGTAGACCACACACCGGGAGGCCGGTCCCTTCAGAGGACGAGTCAACCTTGGCCGCCCATGGAGTGGACAGCGTGTGCCCGAGTGAAACGGGGAATGACCCCGTGTTCGGCTTAAAAGCAAATTCCGCTACATTGTGTGGGAGCATCCAATCTACGCATTCTTTACACATAGCACGCAGTTTCAGAGATTTTCACAGGGAGACAGCAAACGCCAAACGCCGATACTACAGATTTCCGGATTGGTCGCCTTAAACGAAACGTCATTCTCCCGTTTTAGAAGAGCAATGCTGATTGGCGGACGATATTTCTGACGCCTTGAGCTGAAGCAGTAATGGAAGAGACCGAAAGATATACCCCTTCACGTTTGGTGTGGAGAGGCGCCGTTCCGTTGTCACTCTTGGAGCGAGGAACAAGTCTCTCCTCAGTACTTCACTGGGAGAGCACCTCTGTTGAGAGCGAATCGAAGTGTGACTCTATATTGAGTCCTTGCGATTAGGCATTGTTCACTGTGTTGGCCGACACACTCATTGTGTGGTGTGAACGGACAGAGTTATAGTTAAACGCCTGCGAGCGAATTTTGGAGTGGCATCACGGTGGACTGGTTATCTGACCGGTGTACCACGCCAATAGTTAGACTAGGGGCGAATAGGAATCCTTGACTTCATCAAGGCGTAGGCAGAGTTTGATTGGCGAAGGTCAATCCAGATAGAATGAGAATTATGTTATTTGTCAGCAGCAAGTGGCGCAGACAGCAGTCATCGCAGCTTACGGTACTGTGCGCTACAGGTATTGCGAGCCCCATATTTCCTTGACAACAGTACACTTCACTGCATTTCACACGCGACAGCCTCGACCGTACCTAGCAACATTCTAAAGGATAATTATTCAAGTTGAGTAGGCGCGCCTCTCAGCCATTCTGCAAACTCAATGACAATCTTAAACTTTGTACAGAAATTTCACTAGCGAATCCTTGAGAGGTAACTTCACATTCTGAAAAGAACCAGGATGTAACTTGTTCAATTCATAACTAAAAGTGCCATTGTGATTTCTCAGAATTTTTGCAAAATAAATAATAATTTTCGTTAGTTTCATGTTTTTCTTACACTAACTAGCACTACTCCAGTACCCATTTTTGTGTCATTTCCTTACAGCAGACGACACCTGAAGATATTTATTGCTGAAAGTTTTTCAGACATTTCTCTTTAGAACGTTAGGGGCGTCTGTCTGACTTTTGTAATAGTGTGGGGGTGGAAATTGCATCTTGCAGGAGCCACAGGGTAAATGGTACATCTCAGATTAATCCGCTGCGCAGAATAACAGAATAGCAGATCAACCCCACGCTCACAACTATTTTGTTGTGACTGGTGTTCAATAGTTCGAAGAAACCATTTCGAAGTATTCACCGCCAGTCACAATTGGTGATGCAATTAACAAATCTCTCCTCTATCCAATCATCTTTTTACACTGTTCTTACACAAACAAAATTTTGTTTATATTTCTACCTCAAATTATTTTTAAGTATTTACTCTGTGTCATATGTTTCAGATAAAAACAAAACAAAAAAACTACACAAAAGATGACAAAAGAGAACTGTAATGTGTACGACGTGTTTTAAAATACTAGTTTAACAGGTCTCCAGATTTGCAATAAATAAATATATAGGACATATCACAATAAATAACAGGACCTGACACAGGTGAAAGTAAACAATAATACTAGCCAGAATAGACATGCCGTCTGTGAGATGACCGCGAATGTTTGGTTATGAGGCCGCCACGGGCTTGAGAATGAAATAGTGTCCTGGACATTACACATGTATTTGTAAAGTATGTGGCGCTTATATGTTGGAGAATGTGCTACATGCATGACGCTTGTGTGGGACGACACACGTTACAGTATGGTTCTAGACTGGATAGGTCGAGCAGGACAGATACGTTGGCTTAAAAAATTATCTCAGTATTGATACTGTTGAAGAACTGGAGGAGCGATTTGTACGGATATGTCGAGGTTAACGGGATGATCCGGCGGCGTTTGAACCAATTCATGACTCACTGCATAGACGAGTGCAGTATTCATCCAAATCTGGCGACGACAGGGGCAATGTCTACTTTAACATCCCCTTTTGCGAGTTTGCTGCAAGTTGTAACATGTAACGAGGTGAAATAGAATTTTTGGAAATTTGTGCTAAGGTTCTATGGGAAATTTGAGTGCAATTAGGTGGGGGTACAACAGAAATGATTGCATTTTAAATAGATTTATACGAACTAGGACAATATTTAATGATAAAATCAAAGTCGGATCATAACCACACACTCGGAAATATCCCACAAATGGTTTGCTTTCGGGCTCTTGCTTACCGGAATATTTCTGTTTCTGTTAACGTATATTTTCACCTGCGTCAGTTTTAGTTGTAAACCTGACACACCCTGTGCATTCTACAGCGCGTGACTGATGTGACTTGGTATCAGTGTTATCGAGATGTTGTCCTTTTCATTCGCGTAACGAATGTGAGGAAATGGACTATCAATATGACTCTGTGCCCTCCCTAATTTCTCTTCTCTTACTGTCGATCCCTACGTAAGATATTCGATACTGGTAGCAGAATTTTTGCACCGTCTTCCTTGAGTTCAGGCTCACTGAACGTATCCGACAGGGCTTTCCTGAGAATAATCTCGCTTTTTTTCAGAAATGCCGACGTTTAATCCTAATGTTCCTTCCTTCCTTCGAAGACTTCCATGTGAGTTCCCCGGGCACCTACGTTACACTTTCGTGTGGGCTGTACCGACGTGACAACGGGCCTTTGAATTCTCCTATGTCTATCATACCTTCTTGATAAGGACTCCGAACAATGAAGCAGTACTCGAGAACTGGTATGTATTTTTTATTTACAGTTACATTGCATTTTGACAGAACTCTTTCAATAAATCTAAATCTTCAATTGGTCTTCCCTACAAGCAATTTTGCGTGGCTACTCCATTTCATATCGCTTCTTAATATTACCGCTAAAGAGTTCAACTACAAACCTACTCAAGAAATATAAAACTAAATGTTTTTCAGACACTACATGCTCCTTTCATTTTGTTGAGGGCGTTATTCTACTATTGCCCCCAGCTGGAGCGTTCTACGATTAATTACTCGAATTGGTAATTTCTCTCCAAGTGTTTCTGGATCCCCTTACCATCGTCTAACTATAAAGAAAATTATTACAAATGCGTGGGCTCTAATAACAACATTATAAATTTGGTTATCCCCGTAAATGACCATACTTTCCTGTAGATAACGAACAATCAAAGAGTGCTGCTGGTCCTATCGGATAAACGGTTTAAGTTCATTGTGAATATTAGTAGCCCTGTTACGCCTACTTTAGTTTCTGTTGAACATGTCAGATTACCTATACCGACAAGTCAAGAGAGAAATACAAATTGGCTCCCATAACTGCGCCGCAACTCCCCACCTCTGGCAGGGGCATTACCGACGTGGTGAAGCGTGTGAAGAAGCGTTGCGTCTGCGTGTCTTCGTACAGTAGTACTTTCTCGGTATCGACGAGGGAGCTGGGAAAAGCAGAGGCCAGTGGGTCAGTGCGAGCGCCAGTCGATACGATCAGCGTACGACGTCTAACAATCGATACTGGCCACTCGCCTGCACTAGCACCTACCGCCGTTTTTTCTCGAAGTTCGGGGCTTTATTGCGAAAAACTTACAAAAAAATTATGATTCATAGTATTGCCCATCGCTGGTCACTACATTCTCCCATCTTTCAGGTAGCACATGCATCCCGTGGCGGAAGAACTGGGCGTCTTTTGTGGGGATCCATGAATCGATTCAATTTTGCACTTGTTCGTATGATCGGAAGTGTTGGTCGGCCAGACTGTATGCCACTGATCGAAAAAGGTGGTAGTCAGAGAGAGCAACGTATGGAGAATACGGCGGGAGGGATAGGACTTCTCTTTTTAGCGTTACCATGTATATTTTGACGGGTTTTGCGACATCGGGTCGAGCACTGACCTGCTGCAAAATTACCTTTGCGTGTCTATCGCTGTATTGTGGCCGTTTGTATTTCAGTGCTGGGGTCGAACACATCAGTTGTTAATGATGTCCTGTGACTGTCTTCACCTGTTTCAGTAGCTACGAAAACTTTGTCTTCCCCCGCCATGTCGGTCTTCGACATCAAAATCTCCGTTCTTAAGGCGTTGAAAACATTCTCTGCACGTTCTTCCACTAATAGTTCCCTCACCATTGGTCTTACCCAGCATTTTAAGAGCCACAGCCGCAAATTTCTTCATGTTAAAGCAGAAAATTCAAACTTCCCGCCAGTGGTGAGAAATGGGTACGAAAGTTAACGTACTTTTCGAGAATAACCTGATGATGCAATCACTAAACGACTAATATTTTTATGGCATTATGTTTACAGATGCCTAAGCTTACTCTATTACACCTACGACCAACCACCTGAACCCCACTTGCCGCTACTGCTGTCTATTGCAAAACGTTAGAGACAAAGTTGTAGACCTAATGTTTTCCTTCACTGGAACGGCAGAAATTACACTCGCAGAGCGAAATTGTCAGTTCTATGCTAACTTCTGTATGAGCTTGTTCCTGTCGTATTGTGTAGGAGTGGGAACGGATAGCCGAGTCTTCAATGTCTCTCACATTCAGAATCCAAAGTAGAAAACTAACTCCAGGATTATTGGGCTCGTGTGGAAATACGATATAAGGGGAGTTAACCGTATTCGAATCTGTTTTTACACATGCAGAGTACCTTTTTTTTAATTTTACCGTAAAGACAAGAATGCGATAAAAAAGTCCCAGTGGACAGCAAGATGCATTAGAAGCACGTTTCGTTTTAAAATACAGGGTGATTCAAAAAGAATACCACAACTTTAGGAATTTAAAACTCTGCAACGACAAAAGGCAGAGCTAAGCACTGTCGGCGAATTAAGGGAGTTATAAAGTTTCATTTAGTTGTACATTTGTTCGCTTGAGGTGCTGTTGACTAGGCGTCAGCGTCAGTTGATGCTAAGATGGCGACCGCTCAACAGAAAGCTTTTTGTGTTATTGAGTACGGCAGAAGCGAATCGACGACAGTTGTTCAGCGTGCATTTCGAACGAAGTATGGTGTTAAACCTCCTGATAGGTGGTGTATTAAACGTTGGTATAAACAGTTTACAGAGAATGGGTGTTTGTGCAAAGGGAAAAGTACTGGACGGCCGAGAACGAGTGATGAAAATGTAGCACGCATCCAGCAAGCATTTGTTCGCAGCCCAGGAAAATCGACTCGCAGAGCTAGCAGAGAGCTGCAAATTCCACAATCAACTGTATGGAGAGTCCTACGAAAAAGGTTAGTTATGAAACCTTATCGTCTGAAATTGGTTCAAGCACTACCTGAACGTCAACTACCCGAGGCGATGGATCGGCCGCCAGGCAGCCCGTGACAGAGCACTTTATCACTGGCCTCCAAGAAGCCCTGATCTTACCCCCTGCGATTTTTTCTTATGGGGGTATGTTAAGGATATGGTGTTTCGGCCACCTCTCCCAGCCACCATTGATGATTTGAAACGAGAAATAACAGCAGCTATCCAAACTGTTACGCCTGATATGCTACAGAGAGTGTGGAACGAGTTGGAGTATCGGGTTGATATTGCTCGAGTGTCTGGAGGGGGCCATATTGAACATCTCTGAACTTGTTTTTGAGTGAAAAAAAACCTTTTTAAATACTCTTTGTAATGATGTATAACAGAGGCTTATATTATGTTTCTTTCATTAAACACACATTTTTAAAGTTGTGGTATTCTTTTTGAATCACCCTGTACTTTGTAAACTTATGCACTCGTTCTTGTCATAGCCGTTATGTCTCAGATTACGTATCAGATTTATCAAGCTGTCATGAACTTAAATTGCCCTGAATGGAAATAAGTTTTACAGGAGGCAGTTTATCATATTTTTCTTAAGTCATCCCCATTCACTCTCATCTTCCCTCTTTACACGGAGCGTAATTATGTAATTATACAAGGTGTAAATTTTAAGTTGACAAAACCAGAATAACTCGTAAAATAAGCTTCACACGAAAAAATGTGTAGAATCCAAAGTTGATTAATTTCGAGGGAGACATCTGTTGGTGCTGAAATTAGCCCGCCACTCCAGCCCCCTGGGGTGGGGTGGGAGGCAACTTTAAAATTTCAAATGGGAACCCCATTTTTATTGCAGAATCGGATTCTATATATAAAAAAAACTACGTTCATTTTGTCTTAAGCATTTGTTTTGATTCTTGGTAGTTGGCGCTGTAATTCAAGAAAATCGATTTTTGCGTGGAAAATGGATACGGATAATTAAAAAATACTTACTTACTTTGTTAATTTTGATTCGAAAAAACTGTAATTCCTCCCGCTCATACCCCATCCTATGGGGAGAGAGGGAGAGTTTTAGTTTCAGTGAATCAAAATTTATAAAGTAAATAAGCTGCCAGAGATACTGGAACTAACGCACGTGGCTTTTTCACATGTCACTACCTGATACTGGCGTAATTAGGAGCAGCACCTCATAAAAGAAGAGGAGAAAATGCGGCGACTAGGTCGCTACGTGGATTCTGTTGTTGATCGACTCTTTATCAACGTAGCAGATGACAGTTCCATAACTGAGACGTATTTCTCGGATTCGGACAAGAAAGGATCTAAGAGACTACCTGACGACTGACTGTAATTAATACCTTCATTGCCTTCACAGCTTGGCTTCCGATCCACGTGAAACGAAATCCAATGAGATTCAAGAAAACGCGAAAGAATACATGGCGTAATGTTTACATCAGGTTTATTCTTATGATGAACAGAGTATAGGTGACGGAATATGTTTGCTCAGACAGTCTACACGCGATGCATCATGTCAACTGTTTCTGTGAGTTCAATCCATTGGCGTAAAATCACAGTAAATCTTACCGAGTTCAATATTTATTCTAGTAAAAATTTAGGTTACACAGCAGCTGATTAGAACATATACTCTGTTAGTCACTGTGAAGTGCTTGGCAGAGGGTACTTATTCCTACGCTTTTTACTGTTCTTTTCACGAATGGATGTGAGAAGAGCGACTGCTTATTTGCGTCTGTGTGAAATGTTTTTCCTTAACTTTACCTACGACCTCTGTGTGACAGACACTTAGAGCATTGAAGAATATTTGTAGTCTCTACCCTGAAAGACGATTCTTCAGATTTTCTAAGCGGATTCTCCCGAGACACGGTTAAACTTGTTAGTGCTCTAAAACCAATGATTAACATCCTGTAGCCAGCCGAAGTGACCGAGTGGTTCTAGGCGCTTCAGTCTGGAACCGCGCGACCGCTGCGGTCGCAGGTTCGAATCCTGCCTCGGGCAGGGATGTGCGTGATGTCCTTAGGTTAGTTTGGTTTAAGTAGTTCTAAGTTCTAGGGGACTGATGACCTCAGATGTTAAGTCCCATAGTGCTCAGAGCCACTTGAACCAACTGCCTGTAACTACTAAACGTTGTGGTATTTTAGCCAGTTAGCTCCAGGAACGGAATGCAAGCATTCTCATTGGTCAGTTTCACTTCCTTCTCCAGCCAATAATACTGTTGCTTTCTCGCAAGACTTCTCGGAAGTTTATTTTCAACATCTGTTGAAAAATAGCTGTCGTCATCGGAAATTCAATCGCCCTTACGCTTCTATGCCCCAACAGCATCCTACTTTAGGTGGGTTAGGGAAAGGGAATCCTTTAGCTCCAGTCTGTACAAAGGGACTGTGGTTGCTGTATATTGAGCCATAACAGCCCCATGGCGCGGCTGGTGTTGGTATGTTACACAATGTGTTTGGCCTCTATTTTTCTGAACTGAATAGTGTCATTGTTTTGAAGACTACTGATGACCAATGTGCATCTCATGAAACTTCCACCTTCCAAATTTGGATGACATTTTAATGAACCTTGGCCGAAAATATATAATTTCCACAAAATGGGGCAATGACCCACGTATTTCATAGTTTTCTTGAAGAAAATTTCCGAAAGGGACTACATGACTGTATCAACTATGGACGCTGTTACCTAAGTGAAGTATAGTATTAAAACACTGAAAAACTTGATTCTACGTGCTTCAAGAAACGAAGAAAGGTTAGGGTTTAACGTCACGTCCGTGACGAGAACATTATAGTCGACAATTAGAGTTTGCCTTCCCAATGGATTTCATTCTCAAGCGAATCCATTAGGAAATTCAAGAAAAACCTATTTCTGGATGGCCAGACAGGCATATGAACCGCTGTCTTGTCGACTACGAGCCCAAGGTCTTTACAGAGCCTCGAATCGCTTGTTATGTGTATTTTACTTGCATTCATTGTTTTAAGGTGTTTCTCATTTGGTTTATCTTCAACCTATTGTGAATATCGAAGAGTTTAATGACTTTCCATCCGGTATTTCCTCACTGAATCGGCTGAATACGTATGAGTTACAACGCTAGATGCTGGATTACACCCCTGTTTAAGCGACTGTGTTGAAGAAATGTGCTACGAATATCGACAGAGCGCAGTTAACTCTGCGATTCACTTGTCAGACACTGATGGATATCAGCCTAAACTCATCCTCATAAATTGAGGATAATTGCAGAATGTGATGCCACACAACGTGGCACTACACAAAACTGGCGCTAATATCACAGGCACATAGGGAACACATACGACACAGACCTGGAGGTCCATGGTATTGGTGATAAGCTGAGAAAACCGTCCCGAAACACATGTGCTACAAAACGCCACTGTTTCCTGCACATGTACCCCGACATCAATATGGGATATGATCGCCATGCACACGTACACAGGCCGCACAACGGGTTGGCATACTCTGGATCATGTGGTCGAGCAGCTGCTGGGGTATAGCCTCCCATTCTTGCACCATTGCGTCTCGGAGCTCCGGAAGCATCGTAGGAGTTTGAAGACGTGCAGCGATACGTCGACCGAGAGCTTCTGAGACGTGCTCGGTGGGGTTTAGGTCTGGAGAACAGGCAGGCCACTCCATTCGCCTGATATCTTCTGTTTCAAGGTACTCCTTCACGATGGTAGCTCTGTGGGGCCGTGCGTTATCATCCATCAGGAGGAAGGTGAACCCACTGCACCCCTGAAATGCGAACATACTGGTGCAAAATGACGTCCCGATACACCTGACCTGTTACCGTTTCTCTGTCAAAGACATGCAGGGGTGTACGTGCACCAATCATAGTCCCACCCCACACCATTAAACCCCGACCTCCATACAGGTCGCTTTCAAGGACATTAAGGGGTTGGTATCTGGTTCCTGGTTCACGCCAGATGAAAACCCGGCGAGAATCAGGGTTCAGACTATACCTGGACTCGTCCATGAACATATCCTGGGACCATTGTTCCAATGACCATGTACTGTATTCTTGACACCAGGCTTTACGGGCTCTCCTGTGACCAGGGGTCAGTGGAATGCACCTTGCAGGTCTGCTGGCGAATAAACCATGTCTGTTCAGTCGCCTGTAGACAGTGTGTCTGGAGACAACTGTTCGAGTGGCTGCGGTAAGGTCCTGAGCAAGGCTACCTGCAGTACTCCGTGTCCGTCTTCTGGCACTGATGGTGAGATATCGGTCTTCTTGTGGTGTTGTACACTGTGGACGTCCCGTACTGTAGCGCCTGGACACGTTTCCCGTCTGATGGAATCGTTGCCACAATCTTGAGATCACACTTTGTGGCACACAGAGGGCCCGTGCTATGACCTGCTGTGTCTGACCAGCCTCCAGTCGCCCTAGTATTCTACCCCTCATAACGTCATCAATATGTGTTCTTTGAGCCATTTTCAACACACAGTCAGCATTAGCACGTCTGAAACCGTCTGTACACATTCTCGATGCACCTATTCTGACATGCACCAACACACCTCACACCTCTGTGTATGTATACTGTGCCAGCACCACCGTGCGCCCGCAGGTCAAGTACACCGCATGGTCATACCCCAAGGTGATTTAAACTCGCAAACCGCCCACCAGAGCATTGTTTCACCATGTATCAGCATTGTCCTTAATTTATGAGCATGAGTGTAGTATGCTTCATAACTTAGGAAAGATAACTTGTACGCCTATGTCCGCGCAAGTCGGCAACCCACATAACCGCCCTGCCTTGCGGTATCATGCGCAGAAGGCGCATTAAAGCCCACGCGGGGCGTATCCTTCCTTCCAATCCGTACCCACGGACATTGTAGCTAGTGGCATAGCCGTAGTCACTCATTGCATTTATTTACTAGCTTTAAGGGAGAAAATGCATAGTAAAAAATGCTGTAATTCAGCATTCTTAGAAACGGAGCAGTAGACTGTATGTGAAAAGAATAGGAGATGGAAATAGTCATGACTACATAGAAGAAACGTAACCAAGATCCGCCGTCAGTGATTTAAAAGGAAGAAAAATTAGGGCTCAACGTCTCGTTTAAAACGATATCATTAGACATAAAGCACAAGATCGTGTTGGGGAAGTATGGTGAAGTATAATGGACGGTCAAAGTTTCAGTTCGAAGGCTGTAGAGTCCAGAATGGGTATGCCAACAAAGTAAGATCGACGTGAGCACTGAGGCAATCATTCCAAGACGTAACAGGCTGAACATACCAGTTTGGTAAAATGCCGTGTCCTGCTGTGTGAAGAGGTCCTTAACTGCCTGCTGCACATCCTCATCCGACAAGAATAGTCACCATTCAAGGCTTTTTTTAAGGGACCGACGGCGTGATAATCGCGTGGGGACAAATCAGACCTACGAAATGGGAGCTCGACGGTCTCCCGCTTGAGTTGGCGTAACTTCTACGATATGACATTTGTGATATGGGGACGTGCGTGGTCATGAAGCGGCAGCACCCGTTGTCGCAGTTTTCCCGGACGTTTCGCCCTAATTGCACACCGTAATTTCTCCAGCGTTGCACAGCACCGTTCCCCTGTGGTGGGGACACCACGTTCTTTGAAATCAATAAGCAATGGACCCCGTTATCAAATAACAGGACGGGAATCACCTTTCCAACAGATGGTTGGCTCTTCTGGGGATGAAGGGACGATGGATGACACTACTGAATCGTCGACGTTTTCGACTCTGTTTCTCACTAGTGGCACCATCTACCGTACCCTACAACAATGAGCTCAGGGAACGTCGGTCATGTTTGGACATATTTTGTAATATTGTCTACATAGTTCACGTTTGCGCAGTTACTGCACGCACGTCTGAAAGACACGAGTAATGCACTAATCCCTTGCCTACATGCTTATATACGAGAATAGGCGACGTGCGACGTTGCATATACGCTCCAGCAAAGCTTACTAACGTAAAATTTTTGATCGCCTCTTATAAATTAGCGGTGTTCTTTCAAGTAGAACTTTCTCTACATTTACCTTGAGCAGTTAAGGGAAACCACTGAAGAAATTAAATCTTGATAACTGGACGGAGTTTGAACAGCCGTCCTCTTGAATACAAGTGCAATTCTTTACCACTGCGTCACCTCACTTGGTTTAAATGATTTAAGGTAAAAGAGGAAAGCTTAAATCAAGATGGCTGAATGGGCTTTGAGTCTCACTTCTCCTCAGTAAGACAAGAAGAACGGAAAGAAGGGAGATATCTAAAGTCACGTCGACGCCGAATTCAGTAGAGGTGGAAGACATGGCTCTCGGCTCTGAGCACTATGCGACTTAACTTCTGAGGTCATCAGTCGCCTAGAACGTAGAACTACTTAAACCTAACTAACCTAAGGACATCACACACATCCATGCCCGAGGCAGGATTCGAACCTGCGACCGTAGCGGTCACGCGGTTTCAGACTGAAGCGCCTTTAACCGCACGGGCACACCGACCGGCGGTGGAAGACATGCTTCAACGTTTATGGAGAAAACCGGAAATTTGAAGTTGGATGATCAAAAAGGGGCGTGAACCCTGTTCCTCCCGAATTTGATTCTTGCGTCTTAATCACAATTTCTGCTCACTCCGTAACAATCGAGAAGGCTACAGGTAATTCGATGATATTAATAGCATCATTTAAATGAAGTAAACGGCTGTCTTCCATTGTATAATGAATGTTTGTCACGTCTCCGGATAGCGCTGTACTTATGAAAGTATTAGCAGATGGTCGGTGCAGTCTACACGAAATAACGACACTGTTGATAATGACGGGTCCGCCTTACTGGGAAGTTAAACATGGTGCTTTTCGAGGGGAGTGAGCTTTCTGTCTGTACTGGATACTACCGTCCATTCTCACATTACGATAACTAACAACAGAATCACACGATTCCTATACAGACACCCAGCGTCGTCATTTAGCAGTAAACAGTTAGACGTACTGTTTTAGAGCATGAAAAAATAATTTTAGGATAGTATAGCAATAGTAGTGGTTGGGAAGGGCGTGAGACAGGGTTGTAGCCTATTCCCGATGTTATTCAATCTGTATATTGAGCAAGTACTAAAGAAAAAAGAAAAATATGGAGTAGAAATTAAAATCCATGGAGAAGAAATAAAAACTTTGAGGTTTGCCAATTACATTGTAATTCTGTCAGGGACAGCAAAGGACTTGGAAGAGCAGTTAAACGGAATGGACAGTGTCTTCAAAGAAGGATATAAGATGAACGTCAACAAAAGCAAAACTAGGATAATTTAATATAGTCGAATTATGTCGGGTGATGCTAAGGGAATTAGATTAGGAAATGAGACACTTAAAATACTAGATGAGTTTTCTATTTGGGAAGCAAAATAACTGATGGTGGTCGAAGTAGAAAGGATATTAAATGTAGACTGGCAATGGCAAGGAAAGCCTTTCTGAAGAAGAGAAATTTGTTAACATCGAGTATAGATTTAAGTGTCAGGAAGTCGTTTCTGAAAGTATTTGTATGGAGTGTAGCCATGTATGGAAGTGGAACATGGACGATAAATAGTTTGGACAAGAAGAGAATAGGAGATTTCGAAATGTGGTGCTACAGGAGAATGCTGAAGATTAGATGGTAGATCACATAACTAATGAGGAGCTATTGAATAGAGTTGGGGAGAAGAGAAATTTGTGGCACAACTTGACGAGAAGAAGGGATCGGTTGGTAGGCCATGTTCTGAGGCATCAAGGGATCACCGATTTAGTATTGGAGGGCAGCGTGGAGGGTAAAAATCGTAGAGGGAGACCAAGAGATAAATACACTAAGCAGATTCAGAAGGATGTAGGTTGCAGTAAGTACTGGGAGATGAAGAAGCTTGCACAGGATAGAGTAGCATGGAGAGCTTCATCAAACCAGTCTCTGGACTGAAGACCACAATAACAGCAATAATCATGATGCTTAAAATTCACTGTATATGAAAAAGTAAGGAAATGTTCATTTGAATTTAGAATATACAGTTCATAGCGAGAATTTTCTGCTACATAGTGTTATAAGATTGCCATATTACGTGCAATAAAACGTGATACTGTCACGTAACTTAAAATAACTGTTGATTTTGTTAAAACAATGCAACTCTCCACGTTGTACAAGCCTTTGGATGGCACGAGATCCTAAACTGAATACGGTGAGATAAGAAGCTAACTGACATAAACAACTTACAGCTTACAGCAACGACTCAGCCTCACAGCAGGTGCTCTAAAGTGGCAACAGACCCTCTCCTCAACCCATGCATTACGATGTTGAATAAAATTTTGCCACGCCGTATTCAAACCATCACGACAAAGGCCTTGTTCGTGAAATACGCAACCTGTAGGGAGTTCGGCAATGCAGTACTACCCTGCATAATCCCATAAGAGAACCCAACACTGTGTTCAAAATCATTTCTTGACCGCACTGCCTGTACTCTTAGTTTATGAAAGGGATGTAATTACGGCTACACCACTACTCACCACACTCTGTTCTTCAAAGTGTGTACTTCACGGGCAAGTTGACGAATGCCTAGTGATGAATCTCCTACCACAAGGTTTAGCACGATCTTTGCGAATTCGATGTGCGAACAAGTCTTTGTCGTCAAACTTGACCAGTTCTACTGGCCTAACGACTCGGCTATTCATACTTTTCCATCCCAATTGATCACTGTCTACTATGTGGGTAACGTCTGTTGCTAAACTTTCCGGCGCTACAGCCTGCTACAGCTTACGCACTGCCGACAAAAAAAAAGTGAAGTACGTGGAAGGGAAAAAGCTAATGGAACTTCACTGGTTGAGAAGGTATATGATGTTATTTCACTGATTACAAAATCGAGTCAAATTTATAAAGGACTTGACGAGTCCTTCCTTGAGCAGACTCGCCCACAGTTGTTGTAACTGGACCCTGATATTCTCGATACTTGAGCGAGGACTGACTTGACGTCCGAGCTGGTCCACAAATGTTCTATCGGGGACAGGTCTGTGGATTTTATTGACTACAGGACGTACCCTCAACATCAAGCAGGCTGTTCACAGAGGCACACTGCGTGTGCTGATGAGCATTGTCCTGTTGAAAAATGGCACCACGTTATTGTCGCGTGAGAGGTGAGAGGTAACACACAAGGAAGCGGAATGTCCGTGACGTCACGTTGCGGTGTGAGAGCTCCCTTAGTCACTGCCAGCCGTGACCTGAAGTCATACCAGATGGCTCACGCACCAAGGAGCCAGCAGTAAGATTGATATACCACTCCAAAGCATTGTAAGAACTAGCCAGCTTCCCAAGTCACCGCCATACTCGACGACGATTGTCATCCGGGACAGTGCAGAATACTGTGTTCAAATGGCTCTAAGCACCATGGGACTTAACATCTGAGGTAATCAGTCCCCTGGACTTAGAACTACCTAAACCTAACTAACCTAAGGACATCACACACATCCATGTCCGAGGCAGGATTCAAACCTGCGAATGTAGCAGCGGCGCGGTTCCGGACTGAAGCGCTTATAGCCGCTCGGCCACAGCGGCCGGCCGCACACTGTGTGATGCCATTCGTCAGCAGCCCATTCTCGGCGGTAAGCCGTTTGTTTGTGGTGTTAGCGGCAGCCCACGCATACGGCGGTAATTCCCTAGACCGGCTGCTGCTAGTCTCCGAATAATCGTATGGGATGACACAGAATGTTGCAAGGATCCATTGCTTGTTCCTAGAAGGCACACTCCTAAGGGTCCTCGATGTGCTTGGTGTACAGTGCGGCGATCTTCGCTTGTGGTGCTCAGATGTGAGTAATCGAAATCTTGATGAAGCGTCTGGCCCACACGTACCCATGCAATCCAGCATCGGGTCGTTGTCACATCCGAATGCCCCAAAACTCTGAATAATGCTGGATTCAAACAGACAGCCAAATCGAAACTAAAGTGAGACCTGTTTCAACCTCTTCTCAGTTGCTGGTAAGCCCGTCTAACACGAGGATTCGTCGTGTATCTTTCACTAAGATCTGTCAACATTGGACGCTGTTCGTGCTCCTAATACAGTGTGTTTCACAGTTCACGTTACACACTTCTAGAGTTTGTAGAAGGGACAAGGTAGATCAAGTTTTACATTGGAACCCATCTCCGGAAACGTCGTCCAACGACTCTACAGAGCGTCAAAGACATAGGCGCCGGTCCCTGTAAACGTACGAGAGTTGACTGAAAAGCAACAGCTCCAGTTGGCGGGAAGCCTTAGCATTGAACGGTTGT